>NC_089017.1:63563526-63892492 GCF_963932015.1 Anas acuta | reverse complement strand
TTGAATAGTTTTGGCTTTCAAATTCAGTTCTGCTGGTTTTATCTTATTCCATTGTACTTACTATAGGGTTAAATAAAAGTCCCAGGCATAATCCAGACAGATTTACATAAATTTACTTTCCAAAAATCCAGACAAGCCTTCCCTGGATGGGCAGCAGAGCTTCTCTGCCATGGCTGGCACAAGTGAATACATAACACACACATACAGAGCAAAACCTGCCAATAAGCAGTCATTTTCTCTCTGTCAGGCTTTGTATTTTCTCTCTTCCTTGTTCACAGATGTTATGCAGAGTAGAACTGCTGAATCACACTAGCAGGCTGAGAATGAAGCAGCAAAATTTACTGTATTTTCTCTGCTCTCTCCCAATTATCTTTATTTCTGTATTTTTTCTTCCAGATGGTCCTTTCTGAAGTGCCCATAAATAAATATATTAAGCAGAGATGCCCTGCATCCTGGCTGGGCAGTGGCTGCTTTTATTCAGGTGAAATTGAATCATGTGAACTGTGCTGAGACACTTTAGTTCCTTTCATTCACAGTCTGTGAATCTGACTGAGGGATCAAAACTGCTGGCGAACTAAAAAACTGGCACTTGCAGCATGCATGAATACTTTGAGATGTTATTTTTAAGAAAATGAAATGAAATATGTGACAGAAAAACAGGCAAGGGCCTGGTAAATGAAATTGGTTTGTTTTGCAATTTGTCCTCTACTGCCTTATTCCTTGGCTTGTAAAGTTTTGAAGCTCAGGTGCTGTTAATGCTTTTACATTTTAAATGCTTAAATGCTTTTACATTTCCTGGACTCCTTGAGTTCCTAGTAAATTACAAATAACATATTGCTAAGGAGAGCTGTGGAGTGATATGTCTTCTCTGAATTACTTTTCCAAAACAAAGAAAAAAATAAGTTGTACTTTCTGTATTTGTTGTTCGTTTTGAAGATGTTTTCTTTGTTTGTTTGTTTAGACACTTTCCAATTCTCTTTTATTTGCCTTTACATTAAAGACGTAAACCTGCTGGAAATAGTGACACCTCTACTACTTAACACCAGTCACTAATTTTTCAGTGCATTATCAATATTAGTCTTTTTTTCCTGCCTTATTTCAAAGTCAGAATCTGATCCAGAGCATTTTATTTTATTTTATTTTATTTTTGTAAAGTTCATCTATTTAGTTAGCTAGAGAATGGCATTTCCTTTAAAACCAGTAGAAAAATTGCCTCCCCCAACACCACCACCTCCTACACACTCAAAAGGTTAAAAACTTTTTCTGCGATTCCCTCTACAGGGAATGTTATATTGGTACTCTGCGGCATTACTGTAGTCAAAATATGCATTTAAATAGAGACACTCAGTAAAGTAAAATCACATAGGAAGCTAGAGCTATTGATTTTTTTCTCTTTAAATGAGGCGTTTTATGACTCAAAGATTTTACTGAAAGTCTACACTGCCTTGTTAAAGTAACGGCAGAATCCTTGTGGGGACCAAAACACAACAATACTAAGTGTAATTTTTTTCCTTCTCTTCCCAGCTGTAAACGTATTTTTGTATTTGTCATCAAGGTGATACCCTTCTGCTCTAACATCCACCCTCTGCTCTTTTAATCCTAGGATGTTCAGCAGCATTTCACCCTTGGCTGCTACAAATGCTGTCTGTGTCACCAAACACGCTGCGATCTCCCCTGAAGAATTTCTACAGGCGTTTAGATCCAGGCTGCTGTGGATTCTCAAGGAGCTGTCAGACACCATAGCCACACAGGGTTGTGCTCTCCTTGTGGGTGCCCCTGAGCCCTCCCAGCCTGAGGGATGCTGACCTATGGCAGTGCTGAACCTGTCTCACCTGGAGGCACGCAGAGGGGATGCTAGCTCCTGCCAGCCTGTGTGCTTGTCATTTCACATGTTATTCATCATTCTTTTTACACTGAATAGTCCTTAACCAAGTAACTTAATGAAGCAATGAAGCAGGTGTTCTCAGGGTGCACATGGCTTAAAAAAAAAAAAAAAAAAAAAAAAAAGTTATGGAAAAGAGTGTATTAGGGATATTCAGCTCTCTTAAATTTTTACCAGTATGTCGTTTGTTATAATCCTGAAACATCTGAAACATGAGGAAAAAATTCCAAGGTAGATTTCAAAGCCTTTTAAAGAAACAGGTGAACAAACCCAGACTACAAAAAGGGAGAACACTTGGACTTTTAACCTGATGTTAAACCTTTCCCGTCAGGGCAAGTTCAATTTTATGATTCCTATGGCTATTGTATTGCGGTGTCTGATGAGACCTGCAGTTTTGCTTGATTATTATGTTCACTATGAACCAAGCTTTCCTGATACATTTCCCATCTTGCCTCACATGGTGTGGTCAGGGGAGAATTTTCAGCCCTCAGAGGATGCTTCTGATCAGACAGAAGACCTGTGAGTGGACTGCCTGGCCACAGCTTTTCAGAGGAGAATGCTTGGAGTAAGGAGAACGTGCATCATGTTTAAGTAACTCAAATGTAAGTAGTTCCTTAAATGGTTCCTTAAGCTTTTTCTGTTGTAAAACTTATCTTCCTGACACCGAAGAGATGGATTTTGTCTTCTGGAGGGGTTATTTCCTTGGTAAACAGCTTGTCAGCCCACAGTTCTCTTTTTATATTTTCAGTACAACCTGTTCTGCACTCTACATCCCCTGATGTGCCACGGCTTGGTTTGCTCGCTTCATGCAAGAAGAGTCTGGCTGAAGAGGCAGGAACATACATCATGCTCACACCCTCATGGAGACCTGCAGAGGTGGCTGCAGCAAGAGAAGCAAGCAGTGGGAAGGTGCATGCCTTTGGGAAACCCACAGTTTCCTTCAGGTACTCTCCCATAATGACCCAGGTAGCAATTTTAAAGCCATCAGTGGAGGTATGAGGAATCAAGGTGTCACTAACTGAATAAAATTCCTGAGGCAGTTTGGAGAGCATTTAGGTAAAATTCTAAAACTACCCAATAAAACGAAACTAAAACTGTTTCCTATATTGTTAGACAATGAAGTGCTAAATACACAGTTCAGATCTCTGGATGATGCAGACAGTGGCTTCGCTGACTTAGTAGAACTATACTATTCTATAACTACTGAGTACTGTGATATACAATCTTGTAAATCAGATATTTGTGGTAGATGAACCATGCTTCTTTTTTTTTTTTTTTTTTCTCTGATGAGCCATGTTTTTCATATTGTAAAGACAGTCTTTTAATTTAAAGTTTTTCTCTACATTTAAAATCTTTAGAGAAACATTTGCATAAAGTTGATATCATCAAGCAGAACACAAGAAATCATTACAGCTCAGTTCACTGCTCTCCAAAACAGCACAAATGGGTCTAGCAGATATTCTGACTGTCCCTGGATCTTTTTTTTCACAAACCCTGCATGCACCAGGAAAAAAAAAAAAAAAAAAAGAGAGAGAGAGAAAGAAAGAGACAGAGACAGAAAGAAAATTGCAAAGCTATGAACCCTGAAGCTGTAACCATGGACTCTTTCAGAGAGCAGTGACATGCAAAGGGTATAACAACTTGATATTCCCTTGACAGCTACAGGATGTAACTAGGGCCAAGGTGAAAAGTTCAAACATAAATTGCAACACACCGTAAAAATCGAACTGGGGTGGAGAAAGGCCAGGAAGGGAGATGAGGGAAGTCAAGTAGTTAGAATAAGGAGTGAAAATACAATCTAATTTTTCTAGTTTCAAAACAGACTAAGGCTCAGTGCTACTTTTCTTTGTGGGAGTTTCAGATATTGAATATCTAATTATCTAAAAGCGTACACGTGGCAGTGTGATATGTGTTATACTCAGTTTTCTGATTATCCCAAAATGGCATTGTAAATTAAAAAAATTAAACCGAATGGTTTGCTTAATAACAAGACTAGTACACAGATGAGTTCTTTAATGAACCACATTATTTTTCTGTTCAAGTTAATTTCACATAGTGTTCTTTAAAACAATTCTCACAGTGAAGCTGACTTGAGTTGTATGCACAAGTGTCCACTGAGTAAAAGGAGTCTAAAAATCTTGTGTACCAAGACATGGCAGAGCAGTTTTGTTATTATTTTGTTTTTGGAAATCTATCTTTAACAATCTTTGCAACTCATTAGATTCCCCCTTTATTTCCAACATCTGATCATATATATATGTATATATGTGTGTGTGATCATATATATATATATGATATGATATATATGTGATATATTATATATATGTTTATATTTTTATATATATATATATTCAGCATTTTTTTATTAATTCAACAAAGCCTAAAAATTCTGTGAACTCATTATGTTTTTGTGAAACACACTGCTGTCTCACTATGCTAGAGTAGCAACTGCCATTCAAGTCTGAATTTCAAATTTGCTAAACCTTGTTCCGTAGTTCCTTTTTCCATTTGCTCATTTAGACCAAACTTCAGTTCTTTGACAGTAATTCCATTCTTTCTTCTTTAAGTATTTTGTATCCTAGAAATCACTTGTTCATGACGTAAAAGTAATTCCAAACATTTTATTTGAAAAACCTACTGTTTTTTCCCTCTGAGTTTTTTGGTGTTTTTTTTTCTTAGCCTTTTGCCTAGGCCCAAGGAAATAATCAATAATAATAATAATAATAATAATAATAATAATAATAATAATAATAATAATAATAATAATAATAATAATAATAATAATAAATGTAAAGTAAAACTTTAAAAAAAATAAAAATAATTCCAAAATTAACTTTTCATAGAGCTGATATGAAAAATTCACCTTCCTCAATGAAAAGAAAACCTTGATATGATCGTAACTATCCAGATAACTAAGTCAAAAAAAGATCACAAATCCAGACATTTGAAATTAGAAATGAATATCCTGCTCTTAAAATAAGCTACTTCAAAGAAAAGAAAGGCATGGAGAGTGGGGGAGAAGAACTTGCTCATTTGGGACTTTTCTGAAATATTTCTTCCATTTTCTTATTTTGATCAAAAGACTTTATAAAATTATGTACAGAGTTTGCCTTCTTCAAGATACATTTTTTCTTTAAGTATTGTTCAAGAAACCTTATTTCCTCTTCTGCTTGTGAGCCAATCCTGCTCCCTTGGAGAAGTGATAGGGAGTTTTGCTTTTGGTTTTAATGAGCTTTGGGTCAGGGTCTCGAATTACAGATTCATTAGAGCAAGAAATAATATCCTATGCCTTCCAATTCCCAACTACAATGACTCATGATAGTAGTTTATTTAAAAAATATATAATAATAATTGTCTTGGAATAGATCACCCATAGCTCGCTCTTTGGACAGAAAAAGCTTCACTGTAAATCCTTAAATTTAATATTTTTCCACCTGCATCGTTTCAGGTTTATCACCACTACACAATATCAGCACTAATGCAGATACAGCTGTCCAGCTGTTGTATTTTTCTTCCAATAAAACTGAGAGAATATAAAGATGACTTCTGCTGATTTTAGCCTTGCACAACATGATCTGCTTTGCTGGAACAGCTTTAAAACAGTAAAATAAGTCTACTCTAGATAAACTGGGCCACTTGAACTATCCAGTGAGCAAATGAACACACTTCTGAAGTTCAAATCTTTCTATGCCTTGTCGCCAGTAGCAATCTGCAAAAATCTATCTCAGCATCTGATACGAGTGAAGCAGCCTGGAATTAAATGCTGATTGCTGAAACTCCCTAAATATTATCATGTAAAACATTGTTTTTTGTTAAAGAGATACTATTCTCCACTCTCTGCTTCCATCTGCATGAATTCACAGCATCTTCTAGTACCTGCCAGTCATTTTGCCAAGTTGTTTTGACTACATAGGTTAAACAGTGAAGGATAGTGAAGCTCCTTTTGTGTAAGATGGGCTATCCAATCCCCTATGGTGACAGCTGATTCTACTTATATCCCTGTTCAAGAGCTAAGCAGTATGCTGGGTGGGAAAAGAAGACTTTACAAAAAGTGGATAAAACCAGTAAAATTATGAAGAGAAACCTTTGTTTCCACCTCAGTATTCTTACTGAAAGGGAAAAAAAAAAAACCCTCAGATTTTTCTGATGGGAACTGTAGGCATAAAAGATTGATTTAGTTGAAGGTCCACTGAGATTTGTGCTGAACAACAGGCTCACAGATGAAGAGAGGAATCTTTATCATGCAGCCTCAGAGCTCACGCTGCCAGGAGCACACCAGCTCCAAGGAGGAAGAGAGTGCATGTAATGAATATATACTGACCTTCTGAAGCTGGATCTAGCATGACTTTTTGCTAGCATTTTTGTCTAAGAGAAAAAGTCACTTAATGCGACTGCTTACTGCTTAATGTTATGTAAAGGACAAGCTGTTCCTAAAATAAAACTTTTCCTCTATAGAATATGGTTGTACTGTGAAATAAATGGCTTTTAAAAGATGTTCAGACAGTTTCAGCTTTCGGAAGCCTGATGAAACCTTCGAAGACCAGAAATCCTTTGTAATTTTATCCTATTTTTCTTTATGCTGTAATCTTGGATGCCAGCCATGGGCGTGTAGGGACTTATTTTACCCTCTTGAATCTCAGAATAGTGTAATTCATGGTATACACAACCTGGGAAGTAGGCTGTGAAACGAGAGAAGGCTGTGCATGCCATGATGAAACGGGATGAAGACATGCTCATATTTCTCTTCCACACAGTTCAGTTAGTCTCTCTAGGAAGTAACTAATCTCTTGCTTCACTGACTCTCTCCCCTTCCCTGTAGCTTTTAAAAAGTCATATCATTGAGAGCAGAACAGACAAACCCTGGCATTTAGATAGATAAACTGGGCAACTGAGTTAACTGGGAAGTTGCCTAAAGTTAACTTTAGTCAGTACTAAAATATTTTATAACAGTCCCCTGAAATGCTGTATAGCAGTAACTGAGTAGCCATGTTCAAGCATCTTACTACTGATCATCATGGTAACTAGGTAAAATGTCATAAAACCGACTTTCAAAAGTAACGAGGCTGATTTGATAGAGTAGTTAGCTCCAGTTCCACCCTTCTAGCTGTCTCCAAAATTTAGAAACTCACTGGCCAATTTCAGTCACATTTAAGAAAAACGGGACATTCTCAGAGGATCTTAAATGCTTCAGGTTCCTGACAAACAAAGGAAAAGACCAAACAAGTGGCACCAGCAGAAGGCTGACATCTCTATCATCTGCTTAACAATATCAGCTACCCAGAACCCATAAGAGATGACGTAAGTGAAATCAGAGGAAACAAGGCTTTGTAAGATCTCTACTTATTGCAGAACTGGGTTTATTCCTGGCAAAGAGGTCACTTGACACTACATTGATAAAAGTGATAGTGTAGTTTTAAAAAAGGGCTTTGTTTTCCTGGATGAAACAGATGATAGTAATTACCACAATTGTTTCTTGCTGCCCCTTGCTAAACCATGTCCCAAACTCACTCTTGTCCCTTCAAAACTGAAGGCTGTTATTATTCTCAATTATTGTTCTCTTGGGCCTCTCACTGTTTGTCATTAACAATGAATTAGGCCCTCATGTGAGCACAGATGGAAATACAAACACAATCCTCCAATTAACAGAAAGGATGATTTCCAGAAAAAGTGCCAGGGAATTCATTCCCTTCACCCATGTTGATGTATTCAGAGCACGTTCTGCTATTTGCTAGTTCAAAGGACCTTTGTATTGTCAGTTAGATCAGCCTGGAAATCATATATGGTCTTCTGATGCTATAAAACCACACAAGTAGATGTTGCCAGGTTCTTGAAATCTTAAATAGGAAAGAAAAATAAATAAGGTATATATGAATATTGCAGTTGTAAATATCCAACAGAGACCACATAAAAGTAATAGATTAGAAAGTTTCATCAATGGTTAAAAACATCCAACAGGAAAGCAAGGGGAAACAAGAGCAATCTTTTATTCACAAAAAATAAAAAAGTGAAGTTTCTTTTTATATATACTGCCAGACCCTTATTTCAGAAAAAAAAATAAGCAACAACAACTACTACAACAATGTGAAAATACCAATCTTTTCACTGAGAAAAAAAGATTTTTTCCAATATGCCTGACTGAATCAAAGGTCAGCTAACATTTGAAACCTCCTGCAGGACAGTATGCTGCTAATGATCATTCAGCTAATTCATCTATCAGACTTTATTTACACCTGTAACAGCTGATAACGATGAGTGCTTTGTAGCAACCAGCACTAAATGCAATCTGCTTGGAGACAACTTTAGCAAGGGAAACAAATCTGGAATTTCCTTCCCAGCTGCAGGAATGGAAACTTCAAAATGAAAAAACTTTCAGAAAGCAAGAGAAACCATAATCGCTTTCAGGACTCAGGACTTGATAAGTGGCAAGGCAACTTTATATATATATATACACACACACATATATATATGTACATATATACGCATATATATACATGTATATATATATATACACATATATATACAATCACAGTGATATATATATACACACACACACACACACACACACATATATATACATACATGTATATATACATGTATGTATATATATGTATATATATACATATATATATATGTATATGTATATATACATACATGTATATATATACATGTATGTATATATACATGTATATATATGTGTGTGTGTATATATATATATCTCGCTGTGATTGTTCTCAGGGACCCCCAGAGGTTTGATTGGTTGGACCTTCAACCATTCTCCCAAGAAGCCTCCACCCCCATCCTTCCGACTCTGGAACCTGGTGTGGTTGGGCTTCCATGCTGTGGTCAACACAATTGCTTTCATCTGCTGTTCTTTCTCTTTTAGTCTGCAGTTATGATGAACAGGGTTCTCCAGACATGGATCTCCTGACATGGATCTCCTTTTTGACTAGTTTTACCTGCGTTCTGTCTCCTAATTCATTTCCAAATAAACAGCCTGTTCTTAATTTGGAGAGGCTGAGGGCCATCAGGGAGTGTGAGCGGGAGATAGACTTCTGGAGCAACTCCCTGCAGGGCCTCAAGGAGAGGTACCGGGGTGAGACACCCCAAATGGGGGTGGACACCCTGCCCAGTCGCCGTCGGGCAGAGGGAGGGGACCTGGGAGTTGAGGAGGAATGGAAACAGGTCCCTGCTCGACATCGCAGGCGATGCCCTCCTCTTCCGACCCCACCTTCCCAGGTGCCCTTACAAAACAGGTTTGAGGCCCTGGAGAATGAGAGATCAACAGCAACTGAGGAAGAGGTAGAAAGTGTACGCAGGAGGATTCCTAGGGTGAGGAGGTCAACTCCACGCATCAGGACTGCCTCCACCAAGAACGAAAGAAGGGTGATTGTTGTGGGTGACTCTGTCCTTAGGGGAACAGAGGGCCCTATTTGTCGGCCTGACCCTACCCGTAGGGAGGTCTGCTGCCTCCCTGGGGCCAGGGTCAGGGACATTGCCAAGAAGGTCAAGCGCCTGGTACGGCCCACTGACTACTACCCGCTATTGGTCTTTCAGGCTGGTAGCGATGAAGTAGCAAAGAGAAGTCCGAAGGCGATCAAAAGAGACTTTAGGGATTTGGGGCGACAACTTAGAGGTTCAGGCGCGCAGGTTGTGTTTACCTCTGTCCTTCCGATAGGGGGGATGGAAGCTGAAAGGTGCGCTGTTCGCATAAACTCGTGGCTTCGTGACTGGTGTGACCGGCACAACTTTGGGTTCTTTGATCACGGGAAGGTCTATGCTACACCGGGCCTGATGGCACCGGATGGGATGGGCCTCTCTCGGAGAGGGGTAAGGATCTTGGGTCAGGAGTTGGCAGGGCTGATAGATAGGGCTTTAAACTAGAGTTGAAGGGGGAAGGGGCTAAAACCAGGCACGCCGGTGAAGACCTAAGGGATGGTACGCTAGAATCAGAGGGGCTGTGTGCCAGTGAGGTCCTTCGGTTCGATCCACAAGGTGCTGAGTGTAAGGAGACGCACCTGAAATGCTTCTACACAAACACACGCAGTATGAGGAATAAAATGGATGAGCTAGAAGTCCTGGCCCAGTCCCGCAACTACGACATCATCGGCATAAGCGAAACCTGGTGGGATGAGTCCTGTGACTGGGGTGTTGCGATAGACGGTTACAGGCTCTTCAGGAGGGACAGGCAGGGTAGGCGAGGTGGTGGGGTGGCGATGTATGTGAAGCAGGGGCTGGACTGTGTGGAACTTCAGGTTGGCGATGGCAAAGTTGAGAGCCTCTGGGTAAGGATCAAGGGACGAACGAATAAAGGGGATGTCGTTGTGGGAGTCTATTACAGACCGCCTGGCCAGGACGATAGCGCCGATAACTTATTCTTTACAGAACTAAGAGAGGCCTCGAGATTAACTCCCCTTGTCCTTATGGGGGACTTCAACTTGCCAGACGTTAACTGGGAGTGCCACACGGCTGACACGAGCAAGTCCAGGAGGTTCATGAAGCACCTAGATGATAACTTCTTGGTGCAGGTGCTAACGGAGCCAACTAGGAAAGGTGCCCTCCTAGACCTGTTGCTAGAAAACAGAGAGGGTCTGGTGGGAGATGTGGTGATTGGTGGCCGCCTCGGTCATAGTGACCATGAAGTGGTTGAGTTCAAAATTTACGGTGACAGAAGGAAAAGTGCCACCAAAACCTCATCCCTAGATATGGGGAAGGCGGACTTCAGGCTGCTCGGGGAACTAGTCAGCAAGGTCCCCTGGGAAGCTGCTCTTGAAGGCCTTGATGTCCACCAGTGCTGGTCACTCTTTAAGCGATGCCTCCTAGAAGCACAAGATCAGGCAATTCCTAAATATCGCAAGTCAGGCAGGCGGGGCAGGAGGCCGTCGTGGCTGACCAGGAACATTCTGATGGAGATTAGGCGGAAACAGAGAGTGTTTCGCTACTGGAAGGAGGGCCAGGTGACATGGAAAGAATACAGGGATGCTGCTCGTGTCTGTAGGAAGAAAATTCGTGTGGCTAAAGCACACCTAGAGTTGAAGCTGGCTGTGTCTGTGAGAGAAAATAAAAAGGGTTTTTTTAGATATGTGAATGGAAAAAGGAGAACTAAAGAATACATAGGGCCGCTCCTTGACAGGGAAGGTCTTCTCACAGACGATGACATAGGCAAAGCAGAGACGCTTAACGCCTTCTTTGCCTCTGTCTTCAATGCCGATGATGGGCTTCGGGACCCAGGGTGCCCCGAGCTGGAGGACCGGGACGGTGGGGATGACAAACTCCCAACCGACCCTGAACGTGTGCGGGATCTGCTACTCCACCTGGATCCCTACAAGTCCATGGGTCCGGATGGGATTCATCCCCGGGTGCTGAAGGAGCTGGCGGACGTCATCGCGGAACCTCTCTCAATTATTTTTCAACGATCCTGGGAGTCTGGAGAGGTCCCGGTAGACTGGAAGCTGGCAAATGTTGTGCCGATTTTCAAGAAGGGTCAGAAAGAAGACCCTAGCAATTACAGGCCTGTCAGTCTCACATCAGTGCCTGGTAAAATCATGGAGAAGATGGTTCTCGAACGTATTGAGGCGCACCTGGGGGACAAAGCAGTCATTGGTCCCAGCCAGCATGGGTTTGTGAAGGGTAGGTCCTGCCTAACTAACCTGATTTCCTTTTATGATAAGATCACCCGTATGGTGGACCAAGGGAAACCAGCTGATGTGATTTTTTTGGACTTCAGCAAGGCTTTTGACACGGTTTCCCATAGGATCCTACTGGACAAAATGTCCAGCATACAGCTAAATAAAAACATCATACGATGGGTGAGCAATTGGCTAACGGGCAGGGCCCAAAGGGTTATGGTGAATGGGGCTGCGTCAGGCTGGCGGGCGGTCACCAGTGGGGTCCCTCAAGGCTCCATTTTAGGGCCGGTACTTTTCAATATTTTTATAAACGATCTGGATGTAGGAATAGAAGGCATTTTGAGCAAGTTTGCTGATGACACCAAACTTGGAGGAGTTGTGGACTCGAATGAGGGTGGAAAGGCCTTGCAGAGGGATCTGGATAGGTTGGAGAGCTGGGCGATCGCCAACCGCATGAAGTTCAATAAGAGCAAGTGCCGGGTCCTGCACCTGGGACGGGGAAACCCTGGCTGCACGTACAGACTGGGCGATGAGACGCTGGAGAGCAGCCTAGAAGAGAGGGATCTGGGGGTCGTGGTAGACAACAAGTTGAATATGAGCCGGCAGTGTGCCCTGGCAGCCAGGAGGGCCAACCGTGTCCTGGGGTGCATCAAGCACGGCATCGCTAGTAGGTCAAGGGAGGTGATTGTCCCGCTCTACTCTGCGCTGGTGCGGCCTCACCTCGAGTACTGTGTGCAGTTCTGGGCACCACAGTATAAAAAGGACATGAAACTGTTGGAGAGTGTCCAGAGGAGGGCTACAAAGATGGTGAAAGGCCTGGAGGGGAAGACGTACAAGGAACGGCTGAGGGCACTGGGCCTGTTCAGCCTGGAGAAGAGGAGGCTGAGGGGAGACCTCATCGCAGTCTACAACTTCCTCGTAAGGGGGTGTCGAGAGGCAGGAGACCTTTTCTCCATTAACACCAGCGACAGGACCCGCGGGAATGGAGTTAAGCTGAGGCAGGGGAAGTTTAGGCTGGACATCAGGAAGGGGTTCTTCACAGAGAGAGTGGTTGCACACTGGAACAGGCTCCCCAGGGAAGTGGTCACTGCACCGAGCCTGACTGAATTTAAGAAGAGATTGGACTGTGCACTTAGTCACATGGTCTGAACTTGGGTAGACCTGTGCGGTGTCAAGAGTTGGACTTGATGATCCTTAAGGGTCCCTTCCAACTCAGGATATTCTATGATTCTATGATTCTAATTTCTTTTTCCCCGTTGGCTGCATTTTTGCTATCTCCATACCCAAATTTGGTATATACCATTATCTAGGTCATCGTGGCCTTAGCTGGTATTACTGATGTGGATGGACAATGCTGTCGCTGCAAGCCTTCAATCCTCAATAGAATCATTAAATCATAGAATCACTGAATGGTTTAGGTTGGAAACGACCTTAAAGACGATCCTGTTCTGACCCCCCTGCTGTGGGCAGGGACCACCTTTCACTAGATCAACCACATGCTGTTTGCATGGGTCCACCTCTCAAGCCTGTCTAGGTTCCTCTGAATGGCATTTTTTCCCTGTATTGTGTCAACCACACCACTCAGCTTGGTGTCATCCACAAGCTTGCTGTAGGTGCACTCAATCCCACTTTCCATATAACCAACGAAGATGTTAAATAGTACGCATCACCAATATAGAGTCCTGAGAGACACTACTTTTCACCAGTCTCCACCTTGACATTGGGACCAAAAGGTCTCCTCATTTACCCCTCTGATGCTTGGCAATCTCTCACATATTGAGCCACCCTATAATGCTCTTGGTAACTTGTGTCAGTTTCTTACATTATTGTCTGTCACAGACAGATTTTTTTCATGCCATATGCCGTAGCTTCTCATGCACAGTTTACTTACAGAAATCTTAGTCCATCACCTAGCTAGTTATTTACAGCATCAACTGCACACATAGTCCTAAAGATAGTTATCCTCAATACCTACCACTACAGATAAAAATTCTATTGAACCAACAAAGAGAACATCTCTAAACACCTGCCCAGCCTTGCAACCTGCAGTCTGGTCAATCTTTCATCTGACTGCATTGTAAACTGGCACTGGGAACTGGGAAAAGACATGGGTGAATCTAATCTGCACCAAAGTATTCACCTTGTAGTATTCAACAATATGTGGAATCAGAAAGTCTCCACAAGATTTTTCAGGATATTTATAATGCTACAGGGCTTTTTGTTTGTTTGTTTTTAAGAAGGCAAAGGTGTTCCTAGCTGTTTATGTCAGAGAAGGGCTCTATGAACCATATCCCAAGTTACAGTTCAGAAAGGTGATATTTAGGAGGCAATATTTGTAGTAGCTGGATGGTTGAACTAGATGATCTAGATGATCCAACCTTAATGATTCCATGACTCCATGATTGAGAGCTTCTACTTGCTACACTGTCTGAATGCATAGGCCCATGCCTGGGGCTATAACACGAAGACCCAAGAAAAGACATGTCAGTGTTTGGTTTAAGCCAGAACTTGCTGTCTTGAAACTCTATAACAACACAGAGAAAAATATTCCCTCTCCCATTCATATTGCTTCTAGTGATCTCAAAACCCAAGACATTTCCATTTTATAACTTAATCCCTCATCATGTCCAAGTTCACTGCTAAGAGCACTAAAGAACAACTTAAAATCACCATAACAAGCATTTAAGATGGTTAGGAAGTATAAGATCCCTGCACATGCACTCAGGAGTTGAAAAAGTCACCAGGGAAGCTGAAACTTGCTGGTTATATTTGCTGCTGCTAGACATCTTGCCAGTTCCCCAGCAGTTGTTTATGTTACACAATCTATATAGAGCAACAAGAAGAAGGAGTGGAAGAAGCCTAAATGTTTCCTGTGTCAGCTCCTCAGATGGAATGGCTTAGCATAAGGCTACTACCACATAAGGATCAGGCCTTCAGTCATGCATGGGGAAGGTTTTTATCATTATCTTCAGCTACTCCCAAGCAGCATGGCTCACAGAAAGAAGGTTGTCTGACTTGCATCATGAAAGTGATTGAAGAAAATACTTAATACCTGTTATTAGAGTAGAAGACAGAATTGAAAACTATAATGAGACTTGGACTTAGCTCAAAATATATACTTGGTGAGCACAGAGGAGCTTAATTTTGTAGTCTTTGATTCTGCAAATGTTAAAGTTGACAGGTCATTGCCTTGTCATGGTTTCAGTGTGAAGACCTGGGATCCGAGCAGGTCATGGAAGAAACTAAGATGTAGTTAACACAAAGCCTTTGATACCTCTTACATCCACTCCATGGATGAAAAGATGTAGCAGAAAGATTATAAAATATGCTGAATTATCTGACATTAGTGAGTTAGATGGCTATCTTAACTAAACCTGTGATATATTCTGAAGTAGGATAACATGACTTGTGTTCCCTCAAAGGCAAGGAACACAGCCAGAAAAACTCATGGGAGAAATAAAGCAAGAATGATAGAGAAAGGACACAAGTTTTGGAAAATTACCTTGCATGTAGTTCAGATCCTATAAGACAGCCTACCAAAACAAAACAAAACAAAACAAAAAAAAAAAACTTATGATCTTTTGAGTAATTTATTTTGTCTCTCACACTAGCCCAGTTCCAGTAACATGGTTCGGCAGGTTTATTGTACCCTGGATGTGTCAGAGAAGGTGAGTTTAAGGTTTAAGTGGCTTGAGAATTAGGCTTCCTCTACATGACTGACTAAAGAAGCAGCTTTTAGTCTAGATCACAGTCAGTACTTCTACTCTCTTCTGTTTATCAATTTTACTAAAATACCCCATGGCACTAGAACATAAGCTATGTTGTTACTGCAGAACAATCAATAAATAAATCAAACAGTGGTACAGATTTTAGACCAGGCTGAAGTGGGACTATCCCAGCCAGGGCCAACAACAGCTGGGAAGAGAGCAGCAGCCAATGGGTTGGACTGCAAAGGAAATTAAAAATTATAAATAATAATAATAATAAAAAAGTGTAATAAACTATTACTATTTTGAAAGCATGTTTGCATGTGCGGAGTTGCAGGGAGGAGAAAGGTTAACTTTGTTTCCCGTTCTCATCCGGTGTTTCAGTGAGAGCCCTTTCCCCTCTGTTAGAGAGGCAACGCTGCCAGGGCTGTGCCTCTGGGGTGCATGCCATGTGGTGAGGTAGAACATACCCATTTTTTAGGCTGACAGTTTCTCACCTTCTACAAGCAGTAAATTAATCACGGAGATTTAATTGGACTTGGCCATATGACTCTGACTATAGTTCCAGCCCTGGCAATAAAGAAATGACAGAACAATTCATTAGATACATGGCTGGTATTTAAGTCACAATGTTTAGCTCAGTATCTTCCTTTTCTTATTATCCCACAGCCATTTGTGTCAGCAGTATCCAAGGATACCTATATTTGCATGGAATTACAAGCTTCATTACTTTTCTTCATTCACCATCACACAGTAGGAAACTTATATTAAGCATAATCTACACTAAATTCTGCCACTCAGAAGCAGAACAGGTGTATGCACCTTAATAATATGATTATGTATATATGTGTGAATATGCTTGGCCACAGTACACTGTCTCCTGGAGCGCTATATATTGGGAAAGCCTTGGCACAGCTAGTGCTTATGTGGCTTACATGAATTTCAGTGAATTTAGGACAAGCACCTTTTGAGAAGGAAGGCTGAAAGAAAATGAATCAGGTCAGTCCCAATGAGTGTCAGCAGAACACATCACCTGTTTACATCAAGCAATTAGCACACCTGAGACCCAAACATAATTTAAACCTGAGGAAAGGGCACCACACTTCATTGTGAAAGAGTAGAGGAGAGAATTATGATGCATTGACCAGCAGCAAATTACTTTGCTCTTCTCCTGCCTTATCTCTCCTTGTTGGTGCTGAGGTCCAGGCTGGAAAGTGAGATCACACCTATTCCCCACTTCCTCGAACTGGAGGGGGAAGAATATCTGCTTTGGCTGTACCACCAAAACAGTTCAATTGTAAAAGAAAAATAAATAAATAAATAAATAAAACAGCAAACAGGCTGAGGAATAACCTTGCTTTAGGTTAATAAGTGAAAAAATTACTACTGCAAACTTTTTAGTGTATAACGTATCTCCTACCCTCCCAGTTTAACCACATGCTAGTTTGGCTGCCAGTCCTGTCCAGGACATGCCAGGTTCCCTGCATTTCTGCTTTTCAGCAGTGCTGACAGGGATGCTCTCCTTCATCCTTCTCTCCATGTTTACTCTGCACATTGTACTGAACTCAGACACCGGTGAGCAGGTCTCCCTGAAGCAGCACTGGGTACCTGGGATCTCCAAAGAAGGGCTGCTCCCAGCCCCAAATCCCCTTCTTGTTCTTGTGGGTAGGGCTCCTGTCTTGTAGCAACTCTGTGCCACTGCAAGAACTACTGCTCAGCATTGGGAAGCAGAAGGGATTTAAAGTTCATTTGTGCCTGTAATATCATGGTTCCATCAGTGCTAGGGACATGTGAGGATGTGCACAGAACCATTCTGCCAAAGTAAATCTTCAACATGTGAATGTTCCTATCACAGAAGAGATGAAAATATTGCTAAATTGATAGTAATCATTTTTTCTTCACATATTTTCAGTAATAAAATGCCTACCTTTTGCTTAATCCCTGGAATATAGCACTCATAACATAAGCAAACATTTGTAGATGGTCATGTCTTCTGCTGGTCAGCTAAGAGAACACAAAAGCAGAACTCTATTTTTCAGGAAATAAACACGATACAAACATTATAACAAGGAAAAAAAGCATGGTTGCCCTATTTTCATCTCAGCAATAAAGATCTCATCCTCTCTTCAGCAGAAGAAAACCTTTCATCTTCATAAAAGAGCAAAATTCCCTGTTTAAATCCTCTAAAAAATAGAAGTGTCATGGGTTGTTTTGTTATTGTGGTGGTGGTGGTTTTTGTTTTTGCTGTTGTTTTTTTAAAAACAGTAAATTGAGGCTGTTCCTCCTCTTGACTGGTTCTCATCCTCTGTACCATTTTCATTGTCAGAAACAAATCACATGTCCCCTGTTAAAACATTTATCTGGTGTAATCTTTTTTTTTAATATACATAATTGTTAAATATAGAAGCTCTTCCTGTTTTTGAAATAGGATCATAAGTCAGAGACAGAAAAAAACAACCCTAGAAATCCATTCAACAACACATTTAGAATCATAGAATCATTAAGGTCAGAAAAGACCTCCAAGATCATCTGGTCCAACCCTCCCCCCTACCACCAATATCATGCACTAAACCATGTCCCTAAGCACCAGGTCCAACCTTTTCTTGAACATCCCCAGGGATGGCAACTCCACCACCTCCCTGGGCAACCTGTTCCAATGCCTGACTGTGCTTTCTAAGAAATGTCCCATAATTTCCAATCTAAACCTCCTCTAGTTCTATCACTGGTTATCTGCGAGAAGAAGCCAACCCCCAGCTCCTCACATTTTGGTTACTATCAGCCTTCTGGAATATCTTCAATGCTGTCATAGTCCTATTTCACAAGCTGTCCATTGCAGCTTGTGCCATGGTTAATGAACACTCCATGTAGGCATGAATCAAGACATCTGCAGTCCCCTTAGGTCTGGTTTCTTACCTAGCCCATGCACCTTTCTTTCATCCTCATTGCCTGATCTCTAAAGGACACTTTCCCATGGGTTCTGCCAACTGAAGCAGAGTGCTAACACTTCAGTATTCTTTGGACCTCCTGTACTGGTAGATGTTAAACATCAGCCAATGCACATCAACAGTGTCATCTTCTCTGCAGCCTTCTTCAGTGTTTAATGAGCACGCAGCTGGCAGCTCCATACTTTTCTGAGCTTCATACCCCCTTGGAGATGTATCCTGAAGGCAGAGTTTGCTGCACAGCCTCACCCCAAAAGATCTTCCAGAGAGACAAGGAGTGAGGCAACGTGATTCATAAGCATGCTTTTTCCACTGCCTCTTTTCTTAGTTTGTTACCCTGAATCTTTCTTTTTTTTTTTTTTATTCAGACTTGTGCCTCGAGAGTACTTTACTGTCAAATAGATGTCTTCTGGGCTTGCTCCATGAAACTGCTTCAATATAATAACAACAGAGAGACATTGAGGCTAATTCTTCAGTAAGAAGTAACTCCATGTGGTACTCACCAGAGTGTCAGATTTAGACACAGAAGGCCTAGGGTCTCTTCATTAGTGTAACTCAGACTTTTACAAGTTCTTTCACACACCTTTTTAAGACTAAGGGGCTGTTACTTATTTAAAGCATTTAAAATCTGAAGATAGAAAGTTTTGCAACAGCAAAGTGACATTATTATCTGGATTTACTCACATTTTACAGCAGAGAATTCTGTAGCAAAATTTGACTTGAAACTTTCCTCTTATTGAAGTTAATGGTGGTTAAAAGAAAAAAAAAAAAAGAGCAGAAATCATTACTGCTTTAACTGCCTCCTATTAAATTGTAGTGAGCCAGATGAGCAGATATTTAGATAATTTGACTATAAGACTGCTTAACAAAAGAGAGAGATCTGATTTCCTGGACTTGTCAGGGCTAGAACAACTCAGTTATTGAGAGATCACCAAAGACAAGCATGCTAAATGCTTAAATCAGAAATATGAATTAAGTATAGTTAAACCCCCACCACTAAATTACATGTAATTCTCAGCTGAAAAATAACTTAACTACTGTGTAAGAACTGCAGAATTAGTATCTTCTTCCTTTTCAACTTCATCTGCAGAATAACCCAAATCTTCTCCTTTTTATATATTATCTTCTGACAGATTTTTTTCCCATACTGAAGATGCCATAGGAATATTTACAAATAGTTGTCCAATTCCACTTAATATTGTGGAGCATTTATACTGCCTATGCTTTTACAGAATCACAGAATCACAGAATTTCTAGGTTGGAAGAGACCTCAAGATCATCGAGTCCAACCTCTGACCTAACACTAACAGTCCCCACTAAACCATATCCCTAAGCTCTACATCTAAACGTCTTTTGAAGACTTCCAGGGATGGTGACTCCACCACCTCCCTGGGCAGCCCGTTCCAGTGCCTAACAACCCTTTCAGTAAAGAAATTCTTCCTAACATCTAACCTAAAACTCCCCTGGCGTAACTTTAGCCCATTCCCCCTCGTCCTGTCACCAGGCACATGGGAGAACAGGCCAACCCCCACCTCGCTACAGCCTCCTTTAATGTACTTATACAGAGCAATAAGGTCACCCCTGAGCCTCCTCTTCTCTAGGCTGAACAAGCCCAGCTCCTTCAGCCGCTCCTCATAGGACTTGCTCTCCAGGCCCCTCACCAGCTTCGTCGCCCTTCTTTGGACCCGCTCAAGCACCTCGATGTCCTTCTTGTAGCGAGGGGCCCAAAACTGAACACAGTACTCGAGGTGCGGCCTCACCAGAGCCGAGTACAGGGGGACGATCACCTCCCTAGCCCTGCTGGTCACACTGTTTCTGATACAAGCCAGGATGCCGTTGGCCTTCTTGGCCACCTGAGCACACTGCTGGCTCATATTCAGCCGACTGTCCACCATCACTCCCAGGTCCTTCTCTGCCTGGCAGCTCTCCAACCATTCCTCTCCCAGCCTGTAGTTCTGCTTGGGGTTATTGCGTCCCAGGTGCAGGACCCGGCACTTGGCCTTGTTGAACTTCATACAGTTGACCTCAGCCCATCGGTGCAGCCTATCCAGATCCTAAAATATTTTTATACAGAGCTTGTCTTTTATACAGAGCTTGTTTACATCAGGAGCACAATGTCAGTCACAAGACAGCTGAGTTACAACAACCTGCTGCACTTTAATAATCTGCTTATGTACATATGGCTTTTTGATAATGATTCCTTATTTTCTGATGACTGAGAGAAGAAGAATGGAAAAATATTTCTTGGCAGAATAATATACTTAAAAATTAAGACAGAAAGAAAAAGGAATACCCAAAAATGTAGATCATCAAAATAAAGTTGAACTTCACAAGTGATTGTTTATTTTGGACTCGAACAAATTGTGATAATGTAATTTCGGGATTCAAACACTCAAATATGTATTAGTTTCAATAAACAATTTATGGATGTGGTATTCATTTCATGTGAACATTATTATATACTTTTTTAATATTTTTATTATTATACAGCCATTTCTACGGTCCTCATGTCAGCCCATGCTGACAGTTCATTTTTTCCTTCTTTCATTATTTCCATGAGTCTACAAGCTGCTCTCTTTCAGCTACAACAGAAAATTAAGGCATCATTTGAAGGTTGACATAATATCATTTGGGAAAAAAAAAAAAAATCTCTTTTTTAACCTGAACAAACCCAAACTAGACAGCCAAGAATATATTATTTCTACCTGCATGCTGACTGTGTTTCTCCACTCCATTCATGAATACTATTTGGAAGGAGCTTAAAATGGACATTTTCTCTTTTTCTTGGGGACATTACTGAGTAAATAGTGTATATGTAAATATCTTGTTTCAGCACTTGTGTTGCTTCAATTAAAGTGTGATTTGTTATAATTTCTTGGTTAGGCATCTAGTTTTATTCAGCCCTTGTTAATGCAAGCACTACACTCAATAAGTTGTTTTATCACATTCATTATAGGAACACTGTGAATTTAGGTATCAGGCAAACAGTGCCTACCTACATAATCTCAGCATGTTTTAACTATTCTCTGAGTTTCACAGATCACATGAGAAGTGGTTGGAAAAGGTACACAATCCTATCAGGGGTACTGTAGTCTTAAAATACATATTTTCAGCATTTTTCCAAGAGTAGTCCTAAGTGGTTCTTGTCAAGATCAGATCTTCCTGCATGACTGGGTATAGTCTGTTTCCTCAGAGAGGAAACAAGTGAAGCAGTGGTACCATTATCCATGTTAGAAATTAAATATTGAGAATAAGGGTTGCAATCCTGTATTTATAGAAAACACTGGTAGCCCAGCTATCGGCTGCACATGCGGTCAGTATTTCATTAAGAGATTCTTGCTGACTGTGGGACAGCCCACAAAGAAACCATGCTAAAATGTTACCTTTGCCAAGGTGGTGTACTGTCTTTCTGGAGTCAGAACAGTCTGTGTATTTTCAACACACTAACTACTTCTCATGGCTTAAAACTTTTCCTTGGTTTTTAAGCTGTCTCTGTCAGGAGGAGACCATCATGACCTGCCTTCTTGTACCAGAAACGTTTCTGCCTTACTAATGTTTTAGGAGATTTAGAAAAATCTCTCACAATCATTTTTTTTTCCTTCAAATTAATTTTGCTTTGCAGCCTAAAACGTACTGACTCAATGTTAAAAACGAGTCATGACTGCCCACATTTCCAGTATATTATGATCATTTGGGAGGGCAGCAGGATGCATATATGTTTGTGAACAACATAATGTTTTCAGAAATGTTTGATTTATTTGCATCTGTTAGGTATATTAATTTTATGAATTAACCAGTATTCACATCTTCAGTTAAGCTATTTTTAAGAGCTGAATATGTTATCTAAGTGGATTATCAATTTAGACTGACAGAGTCTTTCTTATGCCTGAATAAAGTCATACTTGCTTAGCTCTGTTGCCTGCGCATCAAGCCACACAATACAGCTGCTTTCAGGATTAAAACTTATCGGCTAGTTTTTAATTGTTCTCTTCCTGAAAAGGCCACAAGCAACAGGTTAAGGCTAAGGTATCAGCTAGTGTAAAAATCTGCAAACAGTCAAAAGGGTATTGACCTTTAAAATAGCAGAGAAGTGGCTTCCTAAATTCAGCTTTGGGTGGCAAGCACAACAATCTTTGTGTCAGGGGACATCCATGTGCAGTAAGACTTCACCAGGGGAAGAAGGAAAGTCTGTAGCAAAGAAACGTCTTAGTGGAGGACTTGAAGTAAGCAATGATGGGCAACATTTGGACAACAAGCAGTTACAAAGGTTCAGTGACTCCCCTGGTTAACTAACTTCCACTCATGCAGCTGTGATGTGTAGTTTAAGTGTTCTTGCTATTAAAACCCAACATCAAAAAAAAAAAAAAAGACACTAAATTACTACTTGCATCTACAATGCTATAGCTTCATTTAAGATAATTGTAAAGTGTAATAAGGTCTCCCCTAAACCTCTTTTTCAAACATGTATCAACATAACACAGATATAAAAACGTTCAAACATGTTACATGATACATGCAAACATGTATCACATCAACATAGATATAACATACCATGATATGTATTAAGTCAGACAAAAGTGAAGTGAAAGATACAGACTTCCCCCCCTGATTTCATGAAAGAAAGGTGT
The DNA here is from genome assembly GCF_963932015.1 of Anas acuta. Lineage (NCBI taxonomy): Eukaryota > Metazoa > Chordata > Aves > Anseriformes > Anatidae > Anas > Anas acuta. The sequence continues at coordinate 63,869,707 of NC_089017.1, read as the reverse complement.
AAGGTTATTCAGAGGCAGATTAGGTCAGGAAATATAAAAAAGCTGGTCCCTGAGGAGAGCTGGAGAAGGAATGGAAGACAGATTTGGAGTGAGAAATTAGTCAGTTCAAATGTGAGGATAGCTTTTTTTTTAAAAAAAAAAAAAAAAAAAAAATCTGGATGTCAGTGACAGAAGCTGAGGAAACTGGGAGGAATAAAGTTGATATGAGACTATGGTGTTAGAGTGTTGGTCTTTTTCTTCCTTTCTTAATGGAGTTAGATTACATTTGGTCTCTTCTCTTCTATGGACAGCTGCTATCATATGTGCCTGGCTAATAAAACTTGAAAATATATAAGGATAAAATCTAAAGGTCAGTGGTGAGGACAGTGACAGAAGAAAGGTGTGAGGCTGTATTGGGTTTACATTAAAACTGTTTGGTAGCAGGAGGGCTGCAGGGGTGACCTATATGAGCAGAGCCCAGCAGCTGTTCCATGTCAGAGGAGAACCATCTCCAACTGCTCCAAAACTGCCTGTGGGCAGCCCCCACAGGCTCAGTTCGGGAAGGACGGCATCCCTGGGAGGGACTCCACATGGAGCAGGGGCAGAGAAATGATAAGACAGCCTCCTGGAGTTTCAATCATTCCTTTCTTTTCTATGTTGCTACTAGTTACTGGCTTCTGAAGACATATCCTGTGCCTGATCCCCACTCTTCCCTAGAGCAGGTTCCCCAGGTAGGCATAGAGACGGGTCTTGAATATATCCAGAGAAAAAGACTCCACAACTTCCCTAGGCAGCCTGATCCGGTGCTCTGTCACCCTCACCGTGAAGTTCTTTCACATATTGGTACATACATGTACATACCTGTGCTCCATTTTGTCACCATTGCCCCTTGTCCTGTCCCCACAAACCACTGAAAAGAGGTTGACCATATTCCAGTGTCTCCCACACCTCAAGGATTTATAAACATAGATAAGATCCCCCTTCAGTCTTCTTTTCTGAAAGCTGAACATGCCCAGGTCTCTCTGCCTTTTCTCATATAGGAGATGCTCCAGGCCGCGTATCATCTTTGTGGCCCTACGCTGGACTCTCTTTGGGTGATCCCTGTCTGCTTTTGTACCGGGGAGTCCATAACTGGACACAGTACTCCAGGTGAGGCCTGACCAGGGCAGAGTAGAGGGGGAGGATCATCTCCCTTGACCTGCTGGCCACGTTCCTTTTAATGAACACCAGGATTCCATTGGCCTTCTTGGCCACCAGGAGCTGCAGCCCGTGGAGAGGAGCCCACACAGGATCAGGGTGTCCTGCGGGAGCTGCTGTCCACCCATGGGGGACCCGTGCTGGAGCAGTTTGCTCCTGGAGGATGGATAGACCCCCTGGTATGGAGCCATGTGGGAGCAGTTCTTGAGGAGCTGCTGCCTGCGGGCAGCCCCCGCAGGCTCAGTTCAGGAAGGACGGCATCCTGTGGGAGGGATCCTGTGTGGAGCAGGGGCAGAGCCTGACCATGAATGATTGGTGGAGATGAAGTGTCAGGGGATGACCACAGCCCCCATTCCCCTGCAGCACTCAGGAGGAGGAGGTAGAGCAGCTTGGATGGTGGGGAAGATTTTCTTCATTTCCTTTTAGTTCTTCTCACTTCTCTAGTCTACTAGTGGTAGGCAATGAATTGCGTTAATCTCCCTAAATTTTTGTATAATGCATAAGGCGTTCCATGCGTGGAAAGGCCTTATGCATTAAGGCCTTTATCTACGAGAAACTGTTCAAAGAGTTTTGCAACACATTATTTGCCCAGCCCAGCCCACTCATTCCTGACTACCATCACTGAGACTTTTAGAATGTATTCCTCATCTTCTGCCCTGCATTATCACTCAGGCATCATGTTTGTTCTGTCTTTTAGCTCAGTGGCTACAAATGAATTATCCATGGGAAACCATTCATTTTCAAAGTGCTTTACTACTTAACCCATCAGGACAAGGACTTTGAAATAATTTGTACTGTATCACAGGAAATTTCTTCTCATCTTGCATAACTTTATTCACAGGCCTAACATTTCCTGATTGTTCTTGGTATTAGGTCCAAGTTCCAATCTGGGGGAAGGTTTCTTTCACCATTATTCATTGTCAATGGTGTCTTTTTCCTAGCATCAGGTTGGTGGTGATTTTTTCTGGATTAACAGTATGAGTGTGGAAGTAGAAAACTCCATTACCAAGTTGTCAACAGACTTCCCCTATGTCTATGTAAGAGACAGTGATATCTTTGTCACACCTAACTAGACCTTTTTCTGTTAATCTTCTGGATATGTAGCAAGATCAAAGCCTAGCCTCACGTGTTGTGGTTTAACATGGTCGGCAGCTAAACACCACACAGCTGTTCGCTCACTCTCCCTCCTCCCTCTCTGGGATGGTGGAGAAAAATGGGAAAGTGAAGCCTGTAAGTTGAGATAAAGACAGTTTATTAAGACAGGAAGATAATAATAATAATAATGTGTACGAAACAAGTGATGCACAATGCAATTGTTTCACCACACACTGACTGATGCTTATCCCCGAGCAGCCGGCACCCCCACCCCAGCTAGCCACCCCTATATATTGTTTAGCATGACGTCAGATGGTATGGAATACCCCTTTGGCTATTTTGGGTCAGCTGTCCTGGGTCTGTCCCCTCCCAGTTCCTGCTGCACCCTCAGCCTGCCTGCTGGCAGGACAGAGCAAGAAGCTCAAAAGTCCTTGGCTTAGTGTAAGCACTGCTCTGCAACAATTAAAACATCAGCATGTTATCAGCACTCTTCTCATCTTAATCCAAAACATAGCATCCTACCAGCTACTAGGAGGAAAATTAACTCTGTCTTAACTGAAACCAGAACATCATAGAATATATTCAATATTGAGTTGGGAGACTGTAGTTTCACTAGTAGCATAGAAATATATTCTGTAGATATTCATATTTGTACTCTGTAAGTTACCAACACTGTTCAATGGACTTAAAAACAAGGAATTGTACTTCTTCCAGTTTATATATTCTCAGACAGTTGAAATAATGCATTCTTTCAATTTTGAGGGGAAACCTCCCCCAATGGTTTCATTTATCTTTATGAATTCAGTGCCAAAAAGGCTCATTTTTATATATATATAATATGCTTTAATTTCATGTTAAAATAAAATGCCTTTTAGAACTCTATTTCAGCATTCAAGGAAGATCACCGTATTAAAATTTTACAAACTTTTAATTAGAATGGGTTAATAAGAACCTTACAATTTCTGAGTCTCATTAAAAAGAAGAAGCAATCTAATGAGAAGAAATTCACACTAATGTCTAATTTTGATCTCACTTCAATCTTTGACAAGACAAGTAATCACTAGAAATACATACATTCAAATATTGTTTTCATTCTATTGATATATACCTCTGCAACAATGTCAAAATACTTTAAACCAATGAAAGGTATCATCACTTCTACAGACAAACCAAATAGAGACTTCTGGTGAAAGAAGGCATCCTGGTCATCCATCTCATTCAGTTTTGCTTCAAATTTTTTGTTTTCACATTCTCCCATGGGAAAGTCAGACTAGTGATAGCATTTGGTTCTTTGCCTAACAACATGGAAGGCATGTTGTTAGGCAAAGAACCCCTTCCCTTCATTGGTGAAAGGAGAGACTTTATGTGCTGTTAGGGTCAAACAGAATTATTAGCCAGTAGAAATTAAGATATTTTTGGATGAGAGTGAAATGCTTCTCTTTAGAGTTGACCTGGTTTCTTCTTGCCAGTTTCAGTCTTGCCAGAATCCATAAGACTTCTTCATCCTCCCTTCCCTGATCAAGGTCAGTGTGAAGCTTAGCTGAGAAGTTGGATGAGAAAGGGAAATGAAAACAGTAAGCTATCTACTTTGTTTCAGAATACTGGAATAGTGAGACAGATATAGTCTCTGACCCAGTCTCCTCAGCACATCAAAGAAGATATTGCAAAATGAATACTGTTATTATTTCAAATGATATATATGTCACACTGTATAAACTGTTTTTGTAATGATACTGGAAGAGTTTGATTAGAACTTCCCCACTTTAAAAAAAAAAAAAAAAGTTTCATAACCATGTTGCAGTATCCCTCACACCTAATTTTTAAAGAAGGAAGAAGGAAGAGATAAAGATGCCATCTGGTTATACCAAATAACATATGTTATTTCTGCTTATGCCCTCAGCTTCAGTGGTTTTGGGGCAGGCCATCTGCACAAAAGCAAAGGTTGTTCATGGTGGGCATGTGTATCCAGCAGGTGTGTCACTTCTATACTGCCTAAAGGACTGGCAGGACCAATAGTTGACTGACTTTTCCTACATGAAGAAAATAACAATTGCATAAAATATGAAGAGATTAAAGACCTTGAAAGATAGACTCCTCTCATTAAAAAGAAGTGCAAAGCCATGGATTTCAGTAGAGTAAGTTGAATGATGACTTTTCAGTTTAGAACAAAAGCCTGCGTATTTTGATAATGATCAGAAACATAGAGGATAATATGAGTTTAAAAGATTTTGATGGCTTGTGTCCTGTAGCAGGTTCTTGGTCTGTGGAAGACATTGGGGTTGAGAGTCTGAAACCATCACTATAGCTCGCTTTGAGAAATTAGATATGTATGATCCTCCTCTTCAAGGAACCCCATTCTTTGAGGTTGAATTGGCACCCCTCCCTGTGGCGCTCTGGTGCTTGGCAAATGAGTGAGGGATAATAAGAGGATGATTTCTATTAGGTGGTCTGGAAATCCATTTTGTTCATGTGTATTTTTTTGCAGTGTATACAGGTGCTGTTTCCTCTGCCTGACACTTTTGCCTCTTTATTCCTGTTTTTCTTTCTCAGATGTCAGTTCCATGTACTGTTGTCTCAGGATGAACTCGGCAGCTTCTTAGCCTCATTAAAACACCTATATTTTCCCTGCACATCAGCCAAATGCTATCTTGGTACATGACCTTGCATTGCTGTGAACAGAAATGCAGATTCTCTTTTCTTTGTTCTAAAATCACCGATTCATAGCACTATTTTGCTTTCCTTTTTCTTTTGGTCTCTGCATTTTCCACTGTACTTAAAACACAACAATTGTTGTGGCTATTACTTTGTTACTTTCCCTGAATGCTAATTTCTTCTTTTCACAGAACAGGAGCAGACATCCAAAATGAAATGGTGAACTGTGAAAACATTTTTTACTAAAGCTGTGAGTTTTTTCTGCAGTCAGTGAGCTTAGTCTGTAGCAATCTCACACACTAAATAATTGATTCTGGAGGTTACTGAAGGCAGAAGTAAGTAGCTTCTCAGATGCAGCTTCTTCAAAAGAAATTACATTCAAATCACAGAGATCATCTCTAATTCAGCTATCATTACCTCAAACTGATCACTGTATTACTGTTATGCTTCTCTCCATCACAGTAAAAAGCAGGGGAAAAAAAAAGATCATATTGAGGTGCTTTACAAAAGGCATGGAGGAAAGTAAAATTTAGGTTGCAAACACATTCACTCAAAATGGTGGGGTTTATTAAATTTTTTTCTTTTTTTTTTTTTTCCAAAGTTATGAGCTAGAGAACAATTTTTTTATTTATTTAATATCTTGTCCCACCATTTTTGAAAATTAAAAATATTTGATCTGTATAAATATTTTTGTTAAAAAGTCTAAAAATTATATAAGACTTGTTGTAAGTCTTCTATGAGATGTATCACTCTCTGAAGAACACAAACACTTTCTGTATACAGTGAATATTTGCACAAATTTTTATCTTGAAAGCAGAGAATGTTTCTTTCACAATCCCTCCCTCTGTCCAAAAATAACATAACAACATAACATAACATAACATAACATAACATAACATAACATAACATAACATAACATAACATAACATAACATAACATAAATAAAAAAGAGGAGCATTTTAATCACAAAGTTCATCTGCCAAGCAAAAGGTGCTGTGCTTGGCCCATCTTTAGTAACATTACTGTTCCCTTCAGCCAGCTGCGGAGCTGGCTTGTCCTCTGGACAGTACTTTTAAACTCTTTGACCAAACTAAGAGGGTTGAGCTCCAGCTCTGGACTGGCTGCTCAGTAGCAGCAGCTGCATGTATATTATAGTAGCTAGAAGTCATTGCTGAGGAGCCTGGGATGGCTCAGGGTGGGAGATGAATGTCCTAGTCTGGAAAAAAATAAAACAAAATTATTTTTTCTTATGCCCATACTCTGGCCAAGAACATAAAGATCCACATTTGTAATTCTTTTTTGCTAAGTTATTGTGCAGTCCAAACAGTGTCTTACTGTAACCATGCAGCAAGGGATATCAAAACATTTGAAAATTCTCTTCTAGAATGAAAATAATCTTTATTATGCTGACTGTTATTACTAAAATATTCAGAGGGCATTTCTGTGTGCTGTTAACAAAGGTATATCCTAATTTTTTTCATCAAAAGAAATCTGCACGCAAGAGTTACCCAAAGTCAGCATGACCTTAGGTTTTGTTCCTTAAAAACTTCCATTTTCACTTCTGTAATTGTGGGATTAACTTATTTTAAAAATCTACTCCTTAGATAAAAGGGAATTGCATGTGTTTAAAATATACAGTTATTATTGTCACTAATGTAGTTCAGGAGTGGTATGTACTTATACAGGGAAGCCGAGTATGATCATATTAAATCAATATATTTTTCACTTGATTATTCTTTTGTGTTTGTCATATAAATTGGAAGGAGGAAAATAATTTTCTCTGTTGGAGCATAAAACAAATTAGACATAATGGCACATAAAAAGCAAACCATAATCACCCTCTTGAAAACTAATGCATTTTACAGGATATGTAGCCATTAAGGCAGTCACAACATTTTAAACCTACTCCAGTTCAACACGCCCGCAATCTATTCACTTTCTGATGGCAGCATTTTGTGAAGCTGGCACTGATAATTAAATATATTGTATGGTGGAAATCCTAAACTCATCTTGCATGGCAATGTGCCAGATTTTTCTTCCTTTGTCTAGCAAAACTGAAGTATTGTTCTGTTTTTCCACCTGGCACCAATAAAAGTGTTTCAATGAAGTTTTTATTCACTCTGTAGTCTTTTGGTGCAATTTCCTTTAGAGATCAGGATTAGAAAATATTTTTTGTTCTGAACATGATATTGACAGAAGAATTTAGTAACTTGCCATGGATGGGGTAGGCATTATAATGTAGCTTGCCATGACCAAAGGGGACACATAGCAAAGCTAAAAGAGACCTATATGAGCTGCTATGGCTGATTGCTGACAAAACCATTGCTTCGTACTGTACTTGCAGAAATACTCAATCTGTTTGATCAGTTTGCAGAATAATATAGGAAAGCCATTCCCTGAAAATATTGTATGTGCTTCCAACTTAATTTAAGCAACTTATGGGCAGAATTCTTACTTTTTTGCCCCATTCACGTCCCAATACCTAAGAGCACACTTTCACATAAATTCTAGGCATATCAGGATAGCTTCTAACCACTGTAAATGACTTCTCATTCAATTGATGACACACTGGGAGAATGTCAGAGATTTCTATTACTGATCATCCTGCAAAAGCAAAGTTAAAGCTCTGCTTCTGGAAAGACCATTGTCAGCTTTAGGCCCTCATGTTCCCAGATTTATTTTCACTTCTTAAGCCTACGCAGTTATTTGCAAAATATGAGGTGTTAGAAGACTTGCCTCCAAGGGTAGAAACTGAGCATTGCTTTCCACTTAGGGTCAGAAGAGTCAGATGCACTGCAAATGACCAGATATGAACAGTAAGAATAAAATTCTTAAATTTTAGAAACTCTGTAGAGAGTTACTGTATTTATAGTCATAGTGTCTGAAAATCCCAGTTTTTAAGAGCTTTAAGTACTGTTCGTTAACTCCAGTGGAATCTGTATTTAATCTGGGGACATTAGTCTCTTTACACAACACCTGTTGATTGAGTGGAGGGTTTCTCAACAGATCATCCATATAGAGCCAGAAAGGAGGAAGATGGAAGTAGAGACAGATGTAGCTGGATAGAAAGACAAATGAGCTACCATGGGGGTGTGGGTTACGATGAGGATTTATGCTAGAAGAGAGAATGAGAAAAATAAATAAATAAATAAAAGAAAAAGAGGACAAGACAGGAGAGGACAAAAAAAAAAAAAAAAAAAAAAAAACGAGAGAGAAATAAAAGAAAGAGAGAAATAGAGGGAGAAAGGAAGAGAGAGGAAGAGAGAGAGAAAGAAAGGAAGAAAGGAAGAGAGGAAGGAAGGAGGGAAGGGAGGGAGGGAGGAAGAGAGGAAGAGAGGAAGAAAAAGAAAGAGAGAAAGAGAGAAAGAGAGAAGAGAGAGAAGGAGAGAGAAAGAGAGAAAGAGAGAAAGAGAGAAAGAGAGAAAGAAAGAGAGAAAGAAAGAGAGAAAGAAAGAGAGAAAGAAAGAGAGAAAGAGAGAAAGAGAGAAAGAGAGAAAGAGAGAGAGAAAGAGAGAGAGAAAGAGAGAGAGAAAGAGAGAGAGAGAGAGAGAGAGAGAGAGAGAGAGAGAGAAAGAAAGAAAGAAAGAAAGAAAGAAAGAAAGAAAGAAAGAAAGAAAGAAAGAAAGAAAGAAAGAAAGAAAGAAAGAAAGAAAGAAAGAAAGAAAGAAAGAAAGAAAGAAAGAAAGAAAGAAAACGTAGGAGCAGGTAAAATGCATGATATATGAACAGTGAGGTGAAGGAAATTGAAATTGAAATTGAAATCCTTAGTCAAATACCATAGTCTCGGCACACTGGGAGTAGGATACCAGCAAAGAAGGGCCTCTAAAATCCTTCTGATATTATGGTTAACAAGTATTTGTCAAGTTATTTAGTTTAAAGGTGATCACCTGCATATAAAGAGTTGTGACAGAGCCTCTGCTGGTGGTGCAGATAGATCAGATTCTCTATATGGGATTCTAGTAATCTCCTTATCTGATCAGAGATACAGAGAAAATCCTTCAAGTATGAATAAAAGAGAAATTCAGAAATATGAAGGTAAAGTGTATTCTACCTTTCTTGATTTTGGCTCAGGAAAACTTAATTTGATAATAATTTTATTTATTTATTTATTTATTTATTTATTTTCTAACAAAGGAGCTAGAACTGCTTTGGGTAGTTTGTTTGTTTGTTTGTTTCCAGATAAATTTACAATGAAATGTCAAAGCAAAATCTTCTTCCATAACGTGAAATCCACAGCTCATCTTGAGGAAAAGACTAAAAAGGACAATGCAAAAACTCACTGACAACTTTGACTCAATGCTCAGTAATGAGTGACTGAATTTTTTCTGCTTCTGATGTTATTGAATCACCAAGGTGTAAGCTGAATGTTTATGAATAAAAGGTTTCACTTCTTTCTCTTGTTAAGATGAACATTAAAGGTACAGAGATGTTTAAATGCACTTGGCCATGGGTGCTGAGCTGGTGCAGTTTAAGACAAGCAACCCATAGGCTACGCATTCTAAGGGGGCTTTTCAGACTTCTAGTCATTTTAAGTAACATGACATGTATGTTCGCATCCTGACCTCTCTTGCACAGATAAAGCGAAGGAAATGCTCACAACAGGGTGTACCAGTAGGGCTGCATCGAAGCACCCTGTACCTTAGGATGGGGACAAGATGTACACAGAATGGTTGTCCTTCTGCTGCAGGGCATCCCTAGGGGCCTGCCTGTCTGCCACTGCTTGGTCCTGTTGAAATCAAGGGAAGTTTGGCCACCAAGATCAATGCAGCCACAGTTTCAGCTCCCAGAACTTCCGTGCTTGTGGTAAAAAAATGCCTTGCAAGCAAAGCAATTGCTCACAGAATGCCTCCTGATGATGGTCTGTGAGCAATTCCTCAGAGGGAACAAAACTGATAAACCCAGCAGTGAATCCATCACTGCAAAACAGAATGAATATTTTCTCTAATATATTGTCTTATTTAGAGTTATTTTCTCACTTCTGATAAAGCATATAGTGTTCCACAGTCATTTGGCAGCAATTTTTTATTTTATTCCACTTCTCTGCTACACACTTTGATCAGCCTAAAACATGTTGTTCAAGGGTTGCCTTTGCTTAAATATTTTATCCAGCCATTGCAGGCAGCATCCAGAGCACTACTTACTCTTCTGCAAAGACTGCTCAGCTGTATGCCAGCCACCACACTGCACTCAAAACAGGGGACAGTTTAATGTTTTATTATGTTTTCTACTGAACTCCTTGCTGTATTCTCCTCCCTCTCTTGCAGATGTTGTTTCAGATCAATAAGAGTGATGTTCAGGTGGTGAAGCCTTGCTCCCAAACCCCAGCACCTACCCTCCTGCATCCCAGTGCTGCCCACGTTGGCTCTGGTGCCCAGCACAGCAGCAGCACACCCTGTTCTCTGCTGTTTCTAGAGGTGGCTATTCAGCTGGTAATGTAAGAACTTTGAAATCCTCACACAGCTTGAAATACCAGTTTTTGTCTTTAGAGCTGCACATTTTCTTTGCTGTCATCTCAGTTCTTTTTGTTCACTAGAGTACTGCAGTACCATGATTGACTTGCATTACAGAAAATAAATAAATACGTAACAAAGGAAAAATAATCTTTACTAAATTAGGAGAGAAGTGGCTCTAGACTGTCTATGGGCAGTGGAGAGGCAGACATCTCTCAAGCAAATTTGATTATCAAACCTAAAATCTTTCAGAGTTTGACTACAAAAGCACTATTAGACTGCTTTCCTAGATTAAATAATAAAAGTCAGGGTAGGCAGTGCTAGGCAGTGGTGAAACAAGTTTTTAAACATTATGTTATCAACCCAGAAAGAAAGGCTGAAAAGAAGCTAAGCAAAGCACAATTTCTACATCATAATAATGATTTTTTGTTATTATTTTTAAGTTATACCAAGTTTGGCCTAGATTCAGGCTAGAACAGTCAGCCTTATAAGCTTTTGAGCTTTCTTTCACCCCAGCCCATCCTTTTTACTGGTCTGGGCTCCAGCCAAACTTCCTGTGTTTCAACAATAATGAAGTGTGGAAGCATATGACCACTCTTCTACTGGGCTGCCAGAGCACACTGTTCAGGCTTCGTGCTCTTCTTGCCAGCTGTAAACATGCAGACAACACTGAATCCATCACAAATATGGCCAGGACAAAGACACTCTTTAGCAAACATCCAGATGCAGCGTACAGCAGAATTAGCACTTTGTGTAGTACACAAAACAGTGCTTTTCGTCTCACAGCAGGTGTGCTAAGGTTTGTGTGGTCAAGTCACTGTCTAACATCAGCAACACACACCAGCTTACCAGTTGACACACATCAGCAGAGCCCCACAGACTTTAGTAATTTGGTATAACTTCCATCTGCAGACAATCATCAGACCAATGCAATGTCTCTGAGCCTGAGAGACACTTGAGCAGAGTATATAATATTACCTTGGTTATCCTGTGCAGCATATGGGGAAGGAAACCACAGCTTTGCTGACAAGGGAGGATACATCCTGGTCAGAAGTGTCTGCTGCCCAGTGCCAGCAGCACACCAGAGAGACCCTTCCTTAGAAGGCAGCTGATGAGCAAGGCATTGGCCAGGAGAGCAGCATGCAGGGTTGGTGAATGTCTGGGAGAAAAAAACAAAACAAAACAAAACAAAACAAAACAAAACAAAACAAAACAAAACAAAACACTAATGCCACCTGTGAAGTTGTGTTCCATGCAGAACTTTGTCATGTATCATGCTAGAGGAAGCATGTGCTTGCAGTTGTAGCTGCCCCTCCAGTAGCCCTGCCTACAATTTTCCCCTATGTCACCTGTAAATATATTGTAAATGAGGGACTTGACAGAGGTCCCTCACACAGAAATGCCTAAAAAAGGAATTTTTAAAACTATCATACTGCCTGCAAAAGACAGCCTGAAAGATTCTCCCAGAACAGGACTCATTTTACAAATATCTCACCACTCCATCAGACACATGAAAGAAAGGCAGGTGGGAAACATAACACCGGTTTCCAGAAGTCCAAACACAAAAGCTCAGTGTTGTCTCCCTCTGGATATGCAGCTGCACATACCTGCAAGCAGTTTGATTCCACACAGATTAACCTTCAGCCAAATTGTTTCTGTGTTTCTGATATGACTGTGCAGTTTGAAAAGCACCAGCAGTCACACCAGTGCTGTTGGATGGCACTCACCTGACGCAGAAAACAGCCAGGCTCCCATTCTGTGCACGTTCTGGCTAGATTAGATGGAAAGATACACGGGGGATATCATATACTGAGGGCTGACTTCATTTCTTCTTGGAGCTGGAGCAAGAACACACATAAAACTTTACTTTGCAATAGAAATATAAATAGGGTCACTGACATTTAAAGTAATAGAGGATTATTTTATTTGCTTTTTTTAAAAATTGTCCTTAGGATAACCTGATTAAGTTCTGTGAAGATATTTGATAAGACATAAACACCTGGAAATGACAGGATATTCTTTAGCTGAACAACTATATAAAATAGTAGAACCATGGTGCATTCTCCAGAAAATAAATAAAATAAAATAAAATAAAATAAAATAAAATAAAATAAAATAAAATAAAATAAAATAAAATAAAATAAATAAAAAAATAAAATAAAATAAATAAAATAAAATAAAATAAAATAAAATAAAATAAAATAAAATAAAATAAAATAAAATAAAATAAAATAAAATAAAATACTGATTTGCTGTTTTTTCTTCATTTTTCTTTTTTTCCCTTTTCCATACTCACAAGCAAAAAAAAAAAATAATAATAAAAAAAGATAAATTCAATAGCTTCTAATTCTTTTTATATAGAGAAATATAAGAACCCTATGAATAACAATGATCTTGTTCTAGTTTCACATGCTCACTCTGCCTTCTGAGTTACAGTAGCACGTGTATTTTATTGTGTCTGTTACATTATTTTGCCCCAACTGTTTAGCAAAGTCTGTTCCCAGGAGTAATCTTCCTTTAAATTTGTTATTTCATTGCTTTGATTTCAAGAAGTGAGACAGTAACAAAGGCAGAAATGTTGTTCCTTTTTTGTTTTCTTAGTAGATATTACATATTATCTTGAGGGAGTCCAAAGACACATATGCAGACCCAAACAACATTTCACTGTTGTGGATTGTAAACTCTCAGTTTCAGATTCTTAGTCTGAATTTAGCTTTTGTCTCCTTTGAGCAAATGTTGATAATTAATTCCTACGTCTGGAAAATATATGTATGAATCCAGCCTTTGTAACATGTATTTCTGCTGAGGTTATTAATATGGCTCTGGGACTCTCACGTGCACGTTCTATCTTCCTGGGTATATTAATTTTAAAGAAACTATTCACCTGAGAGTGGCTGGATTTTCTTCCCTGTTTACATTCCAGAACTAATGCCTGGATACAGCATCAGCGAAGGAAGATTAACGACCACTTACACTGTCCTTTAAATTCCCAGATCCTTCAAAAGCAGAAAGATGTCTACATTTTTATTCCCTTGTCACATTTGCTTCAGTTTTTACACATATACCTTGTAGCTGTTTTTCATTCACTAGTTCAGATATTCTCACACAAGTTTAAAGCCAGGTAATTTAAGGTGCTTTTTTTTGGAGGGAGGGGTGTTTTTTCTTTCTTTTTTTTTTTTTTTTTTTTTTTCCTGAGCTGCTGCAAATTACACTGAATTGAGGTAAAAATCAAACACTCCTCTACAGAGGTCTAATTAAGCTCATTTTAAAATCTACATAATGCAGTAGCTACTGCTCCCATATGGAGAAATGATACTCCCCAGTTGTGTCACCTTATTATAGTTACTGTGTAATAATAGCTTCTTTACATACCATAAGCACAAAAGACTTTATGCATCAGCTAAATCTTTTTATGTTAATGACATAATGTGAGTAGAGTGTTGCTCCATCTGTTCAAGACAAAAACGTACATACACTGAGTAGATCCACATTTATTTGTGTCTATGCAACAACCACTTTCAATTAAGCCCAATACTAAAAAAACAACAAAATGCAAAGGTAATAGGGACTGGAACAACATTCAAAATGCAAAGGTAATAGATACTTTACTAACTGTCTACATTTTGGGTTATAAAGGACATTTTCAAGTCTGAAATTTTGTTTTAAGATAGAAGGAATACCTCAACTTTCAGTTTGGATGCTGATGTCAGAATTCAGCAGGGACTCACTCTGGTGAGATTCAGGAAGCCCTGCTGGATTCAGAGGAACCTTTTTCCATTTGAAAGATAGATCTTTAGATAGATTAGATAGATCTTTAAATTGGGAGGGGGTTAGAGAGGTGGGGTGTGGAATTAATGCTAGAAACAACATTTGAGATCAATTTCTTATAATTATCTTCAGAAAAAAATAATCCTAAACTCCTAAACAAACTAACATCCTAAACAAACATCCTAAACTCTATACAAACTCTTAGGCAATTTAATCCTGCTTTACTAGAAGCATAGAGATTTAAGGATGTTTTGATTGTATAGGAGTTCTTTAACCCTAAAACTCATAGACAGAGACTTTTTTCACTAAATAAATAAATAATAAAGATAAATCTTTGGGAATGCAGATCTGCACGTAAAGAATGAACTATTTGGGTGGCAAAGGATAAGCTGGTTCAGCCTAGAAAACAGAAGGTAAAGGGAAGAAAATGCTATTTTCAATTATCTGATGGTAGATTACAAAGAGGGTGGAGGTGCATGAATGCACAACAAAAGGCAACAGACAGCTGAGACACAGGAAACTCCACTAGATAAATGAGGAAAACATTTTTAGCACAAGAGTTGCCAAACAATGGAGCAGCTTATCCAGAGGGGCTTTGAATTGAAACCCCTGGATATGCAGAACACAACTGGGCATAGTCCTGAGCACTCCATCTGTATCTGGATCTGGTTTTAGACAGCTTCCAGGGGTCCTTACCAAATACTGCTGTTCCTTCTTTCTGTGATTCACCATGTTCCATGATTCACTTAACAATATTTCAATTTGCAAATAAATCCTGTTCCTGGTCCATGTCTGGAGACTGTCACCAGTATCTGGTGACTCCTATACAATAGTCAATGACCTGATGTTTTCAAGGCATTCTGCAGTAAGACAAGATGTGTCCCAAACATAAATACCCTTAACAAGAGAGAACTGTTATTCATGGTCTGCTATTATTGCCATAAAACCTTTCCATAGTTGATCCTCTATAACTGAAGGAAGTTTTAGAATAAAAAAACATAATCAGAGTAGCACAATAGGTCATCATAGTGAAGGTCATGAAAGGAAATTTTTATGCAATTATTGACAATTTTTTTTTCTTTCTGGATATTGGTAATTGATGGAAAATAAGACTTTCTCAGATAATATGTGAGCCATCGAAGGAGGTGTTTTCACAAGAGGTTACCTTCCCAAAATGGAGGTGTTTTTGGAATCATATTTTCCATGGTGAATTTTACCGAATAGTTACATAAAAGTATGGCCTTGAAACACCTAAGGATAGATCAGGAAGGACAGACAGGATAGGGGAAGAAGGATTTATTAGATATTATTCTCTGTAGAAACTGTTCTCTCAGAGCTTCAACTCAGCTAAAAGCTAGACTTCCGACTATTGCTTTGCACACAGTGTTTCTGATTTGCTGGTGGTGACTTATGGTTGAAAGTTTTTATTTGTTTGAGGATCTTTTTTTACTATTTCTTATTGTTGTTATTTCCTGAGTTACATAATTAACATTCTCCTGAGGTGGTTTAAGCTTCCCGTAGGCTTTCTTAATCCATGCAGAGCTTGTACATGATGTCCTTTTGGTCAGAGTTTCAGAAGTGCTTGTTGGTGTTCACCAGTAAAGGGAGGTTTCACTTCCTCTCCCCAGCTGCTCCTAGCTGAGCAGTTTGCTCCTTTCCACCAGTTTTAGTGTTCGTCAGATTGTTCACTGAAACATTTCAGATCACTGACTGGCAGGAAATGATTATCTACCAAATTTTATTGGCTGTTCATTCATGTTAGTGAGTAGACTTACCAGAGGACCACAGGCTCCAGTGGGTAAGCTGTTAGATCCACTCCAGCCATCTTGCATCTGTCCCTCCTTTAAAAAGACTGGTTAACAAATGCTGTCCACAACTACCCTGGCTTTATGCTTTTTGTCAACACTTCCACGTTTGTTGTTTGCACTCTCCAGTTGTTTTAATACAGGCACTCTGCATTACTTAACCATCCTGCTGAGTCTGTTACAAGGCCTTTAGTGATTGCTGCTGTTCAACATTGACAAGGCTGTCAGGAAACATGAACTGATTGGAGGGAGATGCAGATTGACAGAAGCAATGGTTGGCAGCATTTTTTGAGCCAGAGTAAACATTTCTCACCTCCTGACTATTCTTTCCTGGCTCAGCAAAACCACCATTGCAGTATCATTCTATCAATCTTTTTACACCCAGTTGAGATACATCCAGATAAGCTGCTGGTAATAAAATGAAGTGAGCAAGATGAAGACCAGTGGCTGAAGGCATAAAGTAGGTGGGAGAGTAGGTTCATGTGACCCTAATGATGAAAGATTGACAGACTACATTGAGGAATATAAGGTACTCCTTATCCTTAAACACAGTTTTCACAGGTACAGTACATCATTTAATCCATCATCACTTGGTACAACACTGTGTGTGAAATACAAAGATTCACTTCTTTAAGTTGATTTTTAAAAATTAATGTTCATAATATCATCCCAGTATTTTCTACTTTGGGGATCAACTTTTTCTTGGGTACTACCCAAGCATGGAAATTTTAATAAGCCGTTTCCCAGAAGTAAGATACAACCAGTGGGATTTTCTTATATCATGTCTATGTACAGAACCATGAGCCATTCAGGTTTTGCTGTGTACAACTAGCTTATTCCACACTTTTCCATTGACACAAGCACGGCTATTCCAAATTTACATAGAGCTGAGGTTAATGCCATGCAGTCATCCTGAGGTTGACTTGCTATCAGTGCTCTCACCACAGAAAGGTTGCCATGGCTATAAGGAAATTTCACAGCTGGACTTGAAATGTAAAGAGAGAGAGCACGCATGGCAGAAACTACTCAAAGCTGTGGTTTCACAGTCATTAATATTGGATCAGCACAACTGTGGTGTTTTCAGAAATAATTTAATCCAGGTCAGGCATGAATACAAAACTGCTTTTCAGACAAATTATCCAGTTTTTCTGGATACAACAGGACAGGTGAAAGCTGATCTGGCAGAAAGCCTTTGGGAATATAGATAACTAGCTTTCTGTTGCTCTTGTTGCTTTTCTTTGGGTGATGGGGCTTTGTTCTTGGCTTCAGAGGGGGTACGGGGGATGAAGAAAAGAGAAGGAGGGAAAATAAATCTGTATCAGTTTGTGCTATGTCAGTCTTTGTTACTGTGTGTTTCATGTGGTTTTGGCATCCTAAAGCCGGATTTGCTGAAAAATCAACCCAGGACTACAGAGCACGAAGGTCATCTGGTAGAAAAGGGACTGTGCCTTCTGGATATTGAAGAATTCCCTGTGGACCACTTCACAGACCATCATACAAGGGGAATGACAGCATGAGCATCTGTAAAAATGCTGGTCTCCATATTGCCAGAATAGGAATTGCTTGTATCAAGGCTTAATTTTTAAAATGTCCTGTGTTATTGCTGCATCCCATGCCCTGATTCTGCACCCTGTGAGGGAGTAGGAAAAGCTTCAACCATCTCAGGCAGAAACAACCCTAGCCTCCCAATTCTTCGTAAGGAAGATATGCAATTTCCCTTTGCAGTATGACTCTCATAATCACTTACTTAAAGACCATAAAACTTTGTTCCTATATCACACTGTAAAAATTGTAAATGTAAACAAAGAAGAAATTATGAGGAGGCACATTCTGCAACAGTCTTCAGAGTCACTATTCTCCTCCACAAACACCATATCCCAAAGACAAAGACAAAGGCAAAGCTGCTCACTTGAGTATCCCAATCAAACATCACATAGTTATTGGTCTCTCAAAACTTGCCAGTGCTCTAGGAGGAGGTGCAGGCACTGTGCCCTTCACTAGCAGCAAAAGCAGGTAGCTGGAAAAGAAGCACAGGTTTCCTATGTGGGAGAATTTAAGGTTACAAAAATTGTCTTAAATGTATTCTGATTCAGACAAGTAGAAGCACTTGGAAAGATGTTTTAAATTCATGTCTCCAAGAGAGAGTTGTGTAATCTCTAAATCACAAACTGGGTCCCTATGTTAAGAGGGGATGAGGAAAAAATAAAAATAAAAAATAAAAAGAGAGAGAGAGAAAAAAAGAAAAAAGAAAGAAAAAAAAAAGAAAAGCAGTAGCAGATAACAGAGAAACTCTGATGTCTCTGATGTCAATACAAAAAGAGATAAAGATGAAAGAAAATTTTGTGACGCTTAATATATAATATACACTTTCAAAAACTCTGCTGCAGATAAGCAACAGCAACCAGGGTCACACTGAAAAAAAAAGTATCACTGTTTATTTGGATTTTGGCTTTGTACCCTAATTAAGGCCCTGAATGGTAAAAATTTTCCTTTCCTGATAAGGTAGATTTATATATCTTTAACAGACTACCACAGCAAACTCTGATGCGCAAACTCTGAATGAAAATATTTTTTTCCTCTAATTACACAAATCTATTTTGATTTTACCTCCCTACCCATCAGCCACCATGAATCTGTGTGGCCACCTTGAACATTCACATAAGGAAACCCAAACTTCTTTCCTGATAAAAGTTTCATCAAGACGTGCCTGTGATGGTAGACTGAAGATTCCTTCAAAGTAAACAGGAATTTTGAAGGTAAAAAGGTAAGTCCCTTCAGCAAGCACCTGACCACTGCCTGCATTACTTCAATGAAAGTTTGAAAGAAGTGCACATAATTACAGAGACCTACCAGTAAAGGAAGAGATTAGCAAAAGATTTTTAAAATGGATGGTGAATCTGTGAGTGCCTACACATTATAATTTCATAAACTTCCTGTAAAATATTTAGTTCCAGTCATTAACAGAGACAGACTATCAAACTAAAACAAATCTGTTATGGATATGAGGATTTATCCCAGGACATAAGAATCACAAAACTGCTGGAAACAACATGTTCATTCTGTTTTCCATGTTATAGTTTGTTTCATTTCATCTACCATTGCATTTCCAAGCGTCTGCTGAAACTCTAAGAAGAGATATTTAAACGTTATCAGAATTATAAAGGAAAATAAATGCATGTTCACAAAAGACACAGCTTAGTATTTATCTTGAGGGGTTCTGTAAGGCTTCAGTAAGCAGCTAAAACCATTCTTTTGAACTAGCTTTTCGTATTTGAACAAGAGGTTGAAAAACACCCACAATAAAGACCATCACACATTAGCAGTTTATCATCCAAAAATGCAGAAAACTCAACTGGAGGGAGTATGAACAAATGTCTTTCATAAATGGCTGCCTAAATTCAGTTCTCTAAGCACACGCAGAAATATCTAATTAACTGCTGTATTTTCAAAGTTGCTGAGCAACAATCAGGTGCTCTTAACTTCTGTGTAAATTATTCAGGCAAGCAATGAAAACCTAACAGCTTAATCTCTGCCTGTTCCTCCAAAGGTCTCATTGTGTCTTTTTCTTATATGTATGTTTTGAGATAGTTTTTGTAGAAACTTAAAACAATGCAGCAATAAGCACCACTAGCTGATCTGTTTTTTGGATTGTACAGAGAACAAAGGAGTCCTGCATAAATAGACTTCATTAATCCAGACCAACCCAGCCAACCAAACCCTGACTTGCTGCTGCCATTGATTAAAATAATCATTTTAGAAAGTTTTTCTTCTTTTGCTTCTGGCCCAAATAATGAGTTATGAAGGAAAAATAAAAATACAAATAAAAATACAAATAAAAATAAAAATCTGTTAGACTGCTTTCGAGTATCAATAGAAACAGCAGAATACCCACTCACCAAGTATCTTCACAGATGTATATCCATTTGGATAAATTTCTTGCGCCTTAAAACTAGCTCTTGTGGCTCTTCAGGATCTGAAAATCCCCTGTACCCACTGGCAAGATTTACAACTAGAAAATGTGGTGGTATTTCTGTGTAAATTTGCAGCTAAGCCTGCTAACAACAAAAACAGCTCAGGGAAGGACAATATTTTGCTTTAACACAATCTCATAATTCCTGCCTGGCTTGTTTTTTAATTTTTATTCACACAGAAGTTATGGGACATTATTTAACAAGAATGCATTTAAGGACTAATATTCACAAAATTTATACCTCACTTTGCAGAAGACAGTCTTCTTCAGGTGCTCTGTGTCTGACAGCTGGCAAATGCTGATGTGAGCATGGAGCAGAACATACACCATGGAAGGAGAACATCACAGGCCTCTGAAGCATTAGGCCTGGTATCTTAGAAATTTTGTCTGCTAACTACCCTTTTAAATGGTTTGTCCGAATTTGTTCTTCGCAGCATAAATTTCATTGTACATTCCCAGCTACCTAGTCAATGTAAGTATAAGCAACCTAGGAAAAGACATTCATAAAAAAAAAAAAAAAAAAAAAAAAAAAAGGAGAAGAAGAAGACAGTAAAAGAACAGAGGAAAATGGAAGTGGAGAGGAAACTCAGCAGAAAATTTCCTACAATTTATTTTTCTAAATTAGCACACTTGGAGATTTTTGTTTGTTTTAAAAGTACATTATTTCCTACAGAACTAGTAAAGCATTTGGGGAGAATGCATTTCTGAGGATGGAACTAGAAACTCAAGGCAAATGAAGAGAAAGGAACTAGAATAATGGAATGGAGAGACCTGCAGCAAATGACCCATAGTAGACAGTAAAAAAAGGAGAACAAGTTTATATTGACTTGCTTAGTCATAGGGGAATCTGAGCATTATCAGAATAATAGCAGGAATAGTCCTTCCTCACAGCCTCATGAATATCTAAGCAGGTGCTATTTTTCCAGCTCTTGCTTTCTTCTCAGAATTTGCTGTTTTACTGGTGTCTATGCCAAGGTAGGAATTCAACATGAGCATGACTTGCTGGCTATCCATTTACAGAAAGTCTTAATGTAAATTTTAAAAAATTGTCTATTAGTGTCTGTCAATGACTTTACTTATAGTTCTCAGAGAGGACCAGAGATTAACCATCATTTTCTCAAGGCTCCAGCTTTAGTCAGAAGCCTAATTTAAAGTTAAAAAAATAAATAAAAATAAAAAAAAGTTGGAAAAGGTTGTTTGTTCTTGTAGGTCAGTCTCCTATATTGTTCTCATTTTCTTCTATCTAGATTTCTCAATTTTCTAGAAGTCATTTTCATGACGTCATTAATAGTAGCACATTTGCCACCAAAGTGCCCACAGGAGATTTACGTTTTGCCAGAGCAGAAGGTTACAGTTGGATGGATTTGCAGAAGAAGCTGTGGCTTAAATATGTGTCATACAATTTCTTTTCTACATGCATACCAGTAATTGAAATGAGTCTGCAAAGAACAGTTAGCTAGCAATTAAAAATTACAGAAGTTCCATGCATTGTTCAATTATTTGGTGAGTTCCCAGTGCTCAGATATAGTAAAGCAGCCAGCCATTCAACGCAGATGTGTAAGCTGAAGCTGGAAAAGCTTTTGGCTATTATCATCCAAATGGTTATGACAGATCCATTTTGTTTCTGAAATTCTTTTATCCTGCACTGCTCCAATGAGCAGATATTTTATTGATTTATTTATTTATAACCACATAAATAATTTAACTAATAATTGTAAGACTCCATTTTCCCTTTCTCAGCTTCAAATACAAGTACTGTGGCTAATTCTCAGAAAATTTGTCTGTTGCAGAGAATGTAAATACTATTCTTACTATTATTCCTATTACTTAGATTCTAAACATCTCAAAAAGAAATTAAAAATGATAGAGCAAATAAAACTTCAAATTAATATAATAGCATAATTTACAGCAAAATTATATTTCTATAGAGGGAAATCTATTTGTATATCACTGACTGCAATCAATTTACCTAGCATGTCTATTTAGAAAAAGAGAAAGGATTTACACATTAAAAAATATTCAAGGATGTTCAAAATTCATTAGTTATTTTTTCTGTATGTTATTAATCAGACTACACAAAAGAGTATGAAAAGGTTGAAGTAAACAAAGAAAAAAAAAAAAAAAAGGAAAAAAAAAAATAAAACATTCTGTTATGGGCTCCCTAGTATGAGAGAGACATGGAAGAGCCCTGCACAGGGCTACTGGGATGTTCAGGGTGCCAGAACACCCATCATACGACAACAGGCTGAGAACAGGGCCTGTTTAGCTTGGAGAAGAGAGACTGAGAGATCTTATCAATGTATATAAATATCTGAAGGGAGGGTGTCAAGAGGATGGGCCCAGACAGAGGTGCCTGGTGACAGGACAAGAGGCAACAGGCACATACTGAAATAGACAAGTTCCAGCAGAATATGAGAGGGCACTTCTTTACTGTGAGGGTGACAGAGCACTGAACAGGCTGCCCAGAGATGCTGTGGAGTCTCCTTCTCTGGAGATACTCAAAACTTGCCTGGATGTGATACTCAAAACTTGCCTGGATGTGATCACGTGCAATGCGCTCTGGGTTACCCAGTCCCTTCCAGCCTCAACCACTCTGTGACTGTGATTCTAAAGGTCTCTCTGGAAGCCTAGGCAACCCCTTGTATTCGGCTTACTTGGCAAGGGTTTGGTAACAGGGGGGCTGCAGGGGTGGCCTCTGTGAGAAGAGAAGAGTCCAGAACCTACCCCATATCAGGGCAAAGCCAGTTTCAGACAGCTCCAAAAGGGACCTGACACTGGCCAGCACTGAGCTAATAACTGATGTTGTTCGTGCCTCTGTAAGAGCAGATTTAAGAAAGGGGGAAAAAAACTGCTGGGCAACAGCAGTTGGGAGAGAAGGGTGAGAATGAGCCCTCCAGCCCCCAAGGGCAGTGCAGCAGGAGGGCAGGAGGTGCTCCAAACATGCAGCAGCAGTTCCCCTGCAGGCTGTGCAGGGAGAGGCCCCTGGTGGAGCAGGCTGTCCCCCTGCAGCCCATGGGTCCCACACGGAGCAGATCTCCACACTGCAGCCCCCCCATGGGTGGAGGAGCCCCCGGTGGAGCAGGTGGATGTTGCCTGGAGGAGGCTGCGGCCCATGGAGAGCCCCCACAGGAGCAGGCCCAGGGCCAGGGCTGCAGCCCGTGGAGAGGAGCCCACGCAGGAGCAGGGGGTCTGGGGGGAGCTGCCAACCGTGGGGGACCCATGCTTGGGGCAGTTTGCTCCTGACTTGCTCCTGATTTATGGACCCTGTTATACAGAGCTGTGCGGGAGCAGTTCTGGAAGAGCTGCTGCCTGTGGGCAGCCCCCACAGGCTCAGTTCACGAAGGACCGCATTCCTTGGGAGGGACCCCACATGGAGCAGGGGCAGAGAGTGACTGTGAAGAAGCAGTGGATACAAAGCGTCATGGGCTGACCACAGCCCCCATTCCCCATTATCCTGTACTGCCTTGGGGAGGGTGGATGGTGAGAAGAAGTTGGATGGTGGGGAAGGTGTTTGTACTTTGCTTTTAGTTTCTCACTGCACTAGCTTGCTAGTAATAGGTAATAAATTATATTATTCTCCCTGTGCTGAGTCTGGATTGCCCATGAGCAATCTCTCTGTCCTTATCTCAACATTTGAACCCTTTCCATTGTATATTCTCCCCCTTTTCCCTTTGGATAGGGCATGTGAGAGATTGGTTGTGGTGGAGCTCAGCTGCCCAGATGGGTAAAACTATCACACCCATTTACAAGATTATTGTGTTTTTGACAAGTTCTAGTAACCGGCACAAAACCATCTTTATTTTCTTTAACTCCACATGTTCAGAACTCCCTGATGAAACATCAGCTTTCTTGGGGAATTTTCCACAGCTTGGCCTTCCCCAGAAATAAATCTTTAAAAATACACAGACATACAGCATACTGTGGAGTAGCTCTTATTTTAAGAGGCTATGGAAAAATTCACTCATCAGTTGAGAACTTGTGAATCTATAAACACAAGATTTCAAACAATGATCTTGAGTATTACAAATGTTATGCTATTTTGCCCAAAGAGAGGACAAACTTTCACAATCACATAGAATCATGTGTCATGGGAGTGTCAGGCCCCCAAAATACAACTTTTTGTAACAAGTAAGTATTGTGCTAATAACTGATATGGCAACTAAAGTCATAACAAATGGCAATGGCTAGGAACCATTAACTGTAGAAATTAAGAAACTGTGGACTCATGCTTTATACTCAATCTGTAGAGCTAAAAGTATTCTTCTCTTATAAAAACACTGAGAATCACAGAATTCAACATAAAAAATATCAAAAATATCCATATCAAAATCCTTATTTATATGAACCACAGTTGTGTGATTTTCCCAATGTGGTCATCTGCCTAAAATGCAAGGAAATATCAAGCAGCAAAAATAAAAGAATATAACTGAAAATAAACTATTAATAAATAAATAAAGAAGCAACATAAAATTCAGAACAGTAAAGTACACAGAGATTTCTCCCCTTACCAGAAGAATAGAGTCAAGAGTCAATTGGAGCAAAGAAATGTAAAACAGAGAGCAATACATGAGGAAAAATGGAGAGTGTCCAGAGCTGCAATGACTCAAACTGCCGCAGTAACTCTGGACACCAACAGAGTCAGAGCAAGCCTTAGATAAGCCAAAAGACCCAGCCAAAAGACTGGGTAGAAAGTGTGGTGACAAGAGGAATCCTCATGGTGAGCTTAAGCAGTATCAGGCAAAGGAGAAGACAAGTATAAACAAGCAGATAATTCAAGGAGTCAATGGAAGAGGAGATAAATAGAGTTACACTGGAAATACCAATTGAAATGAACATGGCTATGATAGGAAAGCACAGTGTTGTTGGAAGAGTGAAACTACATGTGTTAACAGCAGAAGCAAAATGTACTGGTCAAAAGCAGTGGAGGAAGAGTGTTTACAAATGGATACAACCAAAAAACCTCTCAGCATCAGATTCTGAGGAAATAAGAGACTACCAGTCAGATTACCATAAGGATGACTTAAAGGGGAAGAACAGGGAAGAAATCAGAATTACAGACGGCAAATGAAACACTGAAAACAGAAAAGACATAGGAAGCAATAAATCAACAGCAGATATAGCAAAAAACAATTTCTGTACTACCTTTTTAGTCTTGAAAGAGCTGCCCAGAGAAGAAAGGGAAGAGAAATTCTTCCCAGCTGCTATCAGCTTTGAATCATTATCAGAATATTCCAACAGGGACTGTGCAGCTACTACAAACACTGCAAAGGTGTCTCTGTCTTATGGGGGAAAAGTCTACTGTAATGCAATACTATATGGAATGGTGAACAAGATAGATGAGAGAGGAAAAGTCTAGACTGAGGACACAGAGATGATAGGTAGGCCAGTTATATTCACACCAAAAATCAGCTCAGAACTGCAGGATACAGCTGTCTCTTCTCGTTCTCAAGTGTAATGACCACCAAAAGGCATCTGACAGCCTTCCACAAATCTCATTTTTGGAGAATTAAATATTGCAAAAACAGAAAATCACTGAAGTTAAACATTGCAATTATTGTATGATATAATACAAAGCTATTGTGTATATTTGCAATGCAAAAGACAGCAACTGCAGGAAGTTTAAAACTATAAGGTGTATAACATAAAAAGGCATAAGACAAGTAGCTTTCTAACTTCTCTGAAAGGCTTTCACCAGGCCTCAGAATGTCTTTCGTTTCTTTCTGCATAATGAACATGCTAAATTACCAGCAAAAACTGTTCTTAAGCAGCACGGAAACTATGGCAGGAGGGTGCATATGAGAAGTTACTCCCAATTTTCCTAAGTCATTATAGGTTCAATTTTCCATCTTACACCCAATTTGTCACAACAGTCATTCCTACCCTGCAAACTAAACTAGTATTTTGTTAGCATGTAATTACCAGCAAGGGAAAGAAAAAGAAAATAAATGAATAAATAAATAAAATAAAAATCATATAAAGTGACTATGCAAAGTTTGGATATTGTGTGAATTAAGGTTAATAGTAAAACTCTGAAGATTCGTCAGTTACATGACCGTGACCTTTAACAACTTCTACCAGGGTGTTCTGGTTTAACCTGGCAGGAAGCTAAGCACCACACAGCTGTTTGCTCACTACCTCCTGCCACCCTACAGCGAGATGGGGAAGCGAATCAGGAAAAAAGGTAAAACTTGTGGGTTGAGATAAGTCAGTTCAATCAGACAGAAAGGGAAGGGAAATATTAATACTCAAAATGATTAAAGACTATACAAAACAAGTGATGTACAATGAAATTGCTCACCATCTGCCAACTGACACCTAGCAAGATCCCAAGCACCACAACCCAGACCTGGCCAACTTCCCCAGCCTTTGTGACCACAACACCACATAGTACAAGACATTCCAGTGGTCCATTTGGGTCCGCTGTCCTGGCTGTGTCCACTCTCAGGTCCTGGTGCACCCCCAGCTTCCTCGCTGGTGGGGCAGCACCAGAAGCAGTAAAGTCCTTGGTTCTGTGTGAGCACTGCTCTGCAACAACTAAAACATTAGTGCATTATCAATGTTATTCTCATCCTAAATCCAAAACACAGCACCATACCATCTACTAGGAAGAAAATTAACTATGTCCCAGCCAAAACCAGAACACAGGCTCTATTAGGATTATGATGAGCCTTAAAGATTAATAGGCTGCAACATACAGAAAACTGGTAAGTGTAATTCCACTAATATCCAGTTGAAAAAAACGTTTAGTGGATTTTTACATTTTTGAAAGACAGAGAATGACAAAAGAAGACAGGTGATTTTTTTTGGCTGAAAGCTGTATTGGTGATGACATCTGGGCCAGAGCTAAATTACTGAGGAATTCCCTCCAGCCTCCAAACTGTTTACATTACCCTTTATTTGTATTTATTATTAAGGGAAAGTGGTAAATAGAAACTGATGTAAAATAACATGGTGCAATCTTGTCAAGAACTTGGGCACCTGTCCTGAGTTTGCCAAGTCAATGCTGTAAAAAAGTCTTAGAAACCAATGTCCTCTCTTCCTTATGTAATTATAATAACTACGTTCATAGTTTCTTCCTGATCTGGGAAAACTCTCTCATCTAGACACAATAGGGTACTCACGATGTGTATTACGGTGACTTGGACCAGAAATAAACAATGAATCCTTTTCAAGAAATGAATTTTTATTATCAATGAGCTGTAAGTCAAGAACTGAAGCAAAGATATATGAAATAACTTTCCCCCAGTTAACTCAAGTAGGCATGACTCAATAAGGAGCCCCATCTATCTCCTACAAGTATAAAAATAACAGCCTAACTTCTGACTCCCCAAGTTTTCCCTTTCTCTGAAGCACCTGCCAGGAAATTGCTGGCTACTGCCAGTTGTTCTGCTGTTCTCTGCAACCCTGACATCTGCGTTAAAAACTTAATTAAGGCCAGCTCAATTCACAGAAAACACATAAATGGCCAATGGCTGACAACAGTTCTCTGCCAGTACCAAAGAGGGATAGATTTGAAACAATGTTGGACAATGGCAAGTCCCTATATTAGGTTAGTAGTTTCCTTAATTGGCTATTACTTTCACCAAAGTATCACAATTTTCAACACCACTGCACATCTATCCCTAACTGTATTACTCCTTCATGTAAACATACCTAGAAACTTATTTTGTCCAGTATTTAAAAGCACTAAAACTCTTTGAAAGACCATAGATAAGAACATTTCTAATTAGCAACATGCTTTGCATACACTCATATCTTTAAATAAGGTGCAGCAAATTGTAGATGGATTAAAGCTCAGGATAATTTTTCCCACTTTGTATTCATTTGGTACAGTAGCTATTGTGGTTTAATTATCCTTTCTGGTGTTTTTAATTTGAATCTGACAGGGTTGTGAATTTTTGCCTCTGTCAGTGCATGAATTTTGTCTATGATAAGCTTTTGTTTTGTTCCTAAAACCATGAGGTTGAATTAATATTTATTAGAAAGTAACTGTAACAAATGGCACAAAATATTTTGGGATGAATATTTAATGCACAGTTTTATATATGCTAGAAGTTGTAGCCAACTACAACTGGTCCTTTGTTTTCAATTTCCAGAGACTTTGGAATAAAAAAACAAAGTTCCACAAAAGTAGTAACATTCACTTTGCGTATTGCAAGATCTTAATTAGAATGTGCAATGCAGTCAGCATGGGGCGTGTTGAAAGACATACAACAACAGTGAACTCTGAGGGAAGCTCAGAAGGGACTGTGCGGTTATCTGTCAGAGTAAATAGAGCAAATGTACCATAATGTCTGGGTTTTGTTATTATTATTAATGTTATTCATATTGGTTCTTATGATAATGTCCCATCTATCTCATCTTTTCATAGGCAGTGAATTTTCTCAGAACTCCATGTGTTATATGAATTAAAATTCAGCAGGGGATTCCTAGCTTAGATAAAAAGGAGTGGGGGGAACAAAACAAAAAACAAACAAACAAACAAACAAAAAAGTGGCAGTATTCTGTAGTAACACACACACACACGAAAATCAGTTTCATGACTTGTTTTTATTTTCCTAAAAAAAACTTGCCAGGCATCATAACAGAAAGAAAATAAAAACAGTAGCAGCCCAAGGCTTTTCTTTCAAGACAAAAAGCCAGAACTCAAAACAGCTGCAGTTTATAGCCTTTTTTTCTTTATTATTTCATAAGAAACTGATGCTTGGATTAACATTTTTAGTGTTTAGCTGGAAAACACAGCCGTGCACACTGATCAGAGCCAAGAAAGCTTTAACTGGGCACAAGCATCCTTAATGTTATTTTGGTGTGTATCGGAGAGAAATGAGCTATGAATGCCATCTGCTGGAGGAAGGGTTTGCCAGGCCGAGGAGCAATGCCTCACAGTAGCATTGGTCTGGGTCCCAGACATCCCAGGCAGCAAGATCTTGCCTGTCTTAACAATTTTTCCTGTAACACTTTTTCCTGTAAAGGCAGCAGGGGGACCATGCTCCTTTTGAGGGTAGAGGTCCATTCCCCTTCATGATCCTGCTCTGTCTTTGAGTCCAGTACTACCCCATAAAGGTACAATATCTCTGCTGCCATATGATGGGAATGGAACTGGAATAATAAGTAAAGAAGGGTAAAGAAAAAGAGGAGGAAGTTAAATGTATTCCATTGATTGTGGTTAGGAGACAAAGACAAGAACAGCTCCTCTCTTCATGGCAGCAACTTTCTGGTGGTGTAGGTCAGCTATCTCACCTACGCATTAACCCTGCAAACCAGACTGTCTGGATTTACTCGATTACAATTTGTCCAGGATGTGATGGGTTGTGAAGGTGGCCAGTAAAGCCTAACCTGGTAAGGCCACACTAAGACTTGTTTTCTTTAGAAGCTGAACCACAGTGGCTGGAAATTTCCAAGAGTTATGAACTAGTTTGATCTAATCAGCCAAGGTCCTCAGCACAGAAATCATGCTTTTACAGAGAAAGAAATTCAAACAATCATGGCTAGGACAAACAGCCTTGTACAGTATTGACATAAGGCAGCAGGTGTAAGCTACACAAGCTGCTTAATTGATTTCAGCTATCTAGTTAGCACTCTACAACAAATCCCACCCTAGTGATCTTTCTCCCTTTGAAATCAACTGGATAGTCTGGGAGCCAACCGTAAGCCAAAAATATATCATTTGATTACTGTAAGAGCCACTGTGAATCAATTGTTAGCAGTTAAATATCTTTGTTAATTTCATCCTTGTAGAGGTGCTTTGCTACCTCAGAGGATGAGGATAAGGGTCTCACGAGCAAATGCCCCATGAGGTAGTTGCATTAGTGGGAATTTCAGGTTGCTGTTGATCCTAAACACCATACATAGTCCTAGACCAGTAGATTTGGGGATTGACCCATTCTGTAGCAATAAATACATATTCATTCAGTGAGGTGAAAGAGACATGGAATCCAAGCACTCTGCTGCATTAAGATAGATTCAGGCCTCAAGCCTATCCCTGACAGACTTGGAGCTTGATAATTACTCTCTTCCCACTGCATAGGAGCTTACCCTTACCCTCACTTCCTGCTTGCCTATATTTCACCTCTGCCCTCCCAAGCCCTCCAAGTTCCTTCCCAAAACTCCAGTCTTGATAATTTAAGTCTTCCCTAATAACTAAGCACCTAAGCAATATTATTCAGCTAAAAAGTTGCTGGAATATTCCTCTTTACGTGTTTGTAGCTAAAGTAAGATGCTAACTATCACAGAACACTGAAGCTTTAGTAATTTCAGCATATGTCCAGTAGCTCCTGTACAGGGCTTTCAAAACACAACATCAAAGGACTCTGGAGGTCTGAGCACACAATGAGATAAGAGAGGAAGGACTAGTCTGTACCATTCAGCCATTTTCTTCAGAGCAGCAGAGGGGCCAAACCTCCTCCCAGTGCACTGTGGTGATTAACTGCTCAGCTGGAGCTCCTAAGAGCTGTTTAGATATCATTGAGGCCTCCAAGTATAGGTGAAATTTAGCCTCTCTTAAATTAAAGGTGGAAAAATAGTGGGCTGCAACAGCTCTATGGATCAAGAAAAAAAGAAACACATACACATACAAATGTACCAAAACAAAAAACAGCAAGCTCTAAAGGATTAAGAAAATGGATGAAAAAAATAGAGAAAAGAAGTGACTATCTGTTCTGGGAATATGAAGCAGTATATTAATCTTACCTTTGCTAAGTCAGCACAGACAACTTGTTCAGCCTACAAACTAGCCTCAGGTTTGGTCTGATGATTGATACAGCTCTGCTGCTAACCCAATCAACCAACGAACACCTGCCCCTCAGCTCCCATTTGGGGTAGACCGAGCTTTTTGCTCCAGATATTATTTGGCAAGATTGTCTGCCTGTCTTTATCTTCCCAAAGATAAAAGTAGGAATAATGAAGTTACTGGGGGAAGAGGAGGTTTTTTGTTTGTTTTGTTTTGGTTTGGTTGGGAGTGTTGGACGTTCATATTTAATGGGGAAGTGAGGGGAGGAACAAAACTTATGCTCTTGTTAAGAGATAGCCTCATTTAAGGCAGCTGCAAACAGAAGAGCTGCCTAATGCTGGTAGCAGATGACATCAAGGTCATGCTAGGTTAAAGTATTTCATTGGTTATATGTAGACTGTCCAAGCTCTGAGTTTTGTGGCATATGTATTTTAGCTAAGAAAGCTATGAAGCTACACTAACAAATCCAGTTCTTGAAGGCATGCTTTACTGTTTTCTAGACAAGTGTTTAGGATAAAGGACAAGGATGTTATCTGCTTCTGCTGTGTTGAAGAAAAAAAAAAAATGTATATGATTTTGTAATTACAGGGAAATATAAAGCAAATCTGTACGCATTCTGCAAGTGGTCTTCATCCTGGTAGAAGCAAGTAACTGAGAGGTCTCCAATAATAACTAGCTCCTGATGTTACCAATACTTGCATATGAATTTGGAAAATTATAGAAGAGACTGAAGAGAAGACACTATGCACATAATGCTGTTCATTAAGAGTAGTTCTTGTTATGCAGAGTCCACACTTTTATTACATCTGTCTTTACAGCTGAGTGAAAAACAGACACATTGTTTAAGAATGTCAAGTGTTTTTCTTAGAAATATTTCAAAATGTGAGCATTTTTTTATTCTTCAGAAAATCTGATTTTTTTTTTATTTTTTTATTTTTTTTTATGCAGAGATAGGGAAAAGACATCCAAAACTTTACAGAGCTTAATTATAACATTTCTGATTGGATTCATGATGATTTTAGGCTGCACATATAATCTAGTCGTGAATATTCTCCATTAGCCACTGGTTATTAGCTATCTAAAGACAGCAAATGAAGTTAGTAAGTCTCTAATTAACCATCATGACACTTTGAATTAGTAAATACATATTAGCACCTCACATACACATATATTCACTTTTCACTCTTTGTGCCAACTGCCTATTTTATTATTAGCTCTGTAATGCACTGTGGATATCAATTTAGTTCTTTCTACTATATTCCCCACAAGAGATGTGCATAAACACTAAGTTTAAATTCTTTTTTCTCAGTTTAGTCATCTCCCAGTGAGATATTTCTGATAGCCTGCCATGAACTTTGTCAGAGAATTGGCAAAACATTTGTCTGTAAAACTTTACAATGAGATGTGGTTGAATTACATGAAGTTTTTCATAATGACTATAAGAATCTAAGGTGTCTAAAAACTCAGTTTCTCTCTTTCTGTGATTAGCTGGCCTGTAAGACCAAAATCAACTATATAATTGTAAAACTGGATGAACTCTGGACAACTGGACCAAATTTTAAATGAAATTTCTTAGCAAGGCTTGTTCCTGCCATTTGGGGGTTTCAGGTACAAGGTGGTTCCAAACAGATGGCAAAACCTAAATCTGCACTGAATAAGGTGTTGAAGTCAAAGTTAGAGGCTGCATACAGAGGGAAAAACAAAAACAAACAAACAAAAAACACTCAACATGAAAAAGAGACATGATAAAAACCTCATGTTGACACTGCAAGTTGACAGTTTAATCTTTCAGACCATAAACATGTTTACCTGAGCTGCTTGTTGTTTTGATCTCTTTGATCCCAAACATCTGCAAGTTATCAGCCAGTACAATACACCTCACAGCTCCTCTCTTTTCCTGGCCTTTAAGGATTTAATGGGGTCATGAAAAATCCAAGTACCAAGGGTAAAGCAGAACATAAGTATGAGTTCACATGTTCTTAGCTGAGACTGCTGAGCTACTGATAGGTCAGTCTCCTGACTAAGATTACTTTACAAAGGTGTGTTTTATCTAACTACATATAAAACATAAAAAGAACCTATAAGGCAAAAGCTTCCATTCAATTCATCAATGTGTGTATATATATATATATATATATATATAATATTATATAATTATATTTTTTTTTTTATTTATGTATTTATTTCAGTGTAAGTAACATTAAAAGAAGATTTCTGATGTGTCAGGTTGGGTATCCTAACACTATACAAGCCCATGAACATGTGGTAGAAAGGAAATTATGGGAAGACAGCCTATATCAAGCACAGTCCCACTTCTCATCCATGTAATTCTCCTAAACTTCTCTTACTCATCATTGTGCCATGCTCCATTCTCTTTACAAACCACAATTTCTAAGTCATTAAAATGATTTAAAATTAATTTTCTTTTGTTAAAAAAACAAAGCAAAATAAACCTTTCTTAAAAGCAGAGGAAGAAAAAAAAAAAAGACAAACATTTAATATAAGTGATACAAGATCTGTGTTTGTGGAATAATTTCAACTCAAGGTGAGCATATCTGAGACTGTAAGGATCATAAGGAAGCATGTAAAGGCAGAGCAAGTCACATCCTGGCTAAAACAAACAAGGAAAGCCAGGTGAAGTCAGCACAATTACTTCAGTAGTTGTATTACTACTTAAGGCTGCCTTAGGGCAGCGTGCTCTAAGGAACCTGCTTTGGCAGGGGGGTTGGACCCAACGATCTTTTGAGGTCCCTTCCAACCGCTTCAGTTCTGTGGTTCTGTCATTCAGTACCCACCAGCTTAGTTTCTCTCTCCAACCACTACTATGAAAGTCCATAGGGCAACCAACATTATAGCAGGTGATACAAGAGTCCCTGGAATAATAAAGCATCTGATCTTGAAAGAAATTCTGCAAAATGTTGCCTGAGAAACAAGAAGTGACTGGGGTTTGGTTTGTGTGTTGCCTTGCATGACAGCTAACTTTCACTCCCAAATGCATCATTAACTGAAGTTTGCTTGTGGCAGGAAAAAAAAAAAAAAAAGTCTTCATTTTAAGAGCAGTACAACTCTCTTTATAGGTGAGACAGTGAGACAAAGGCTTGGTCTTCCTTCTCCAAGCATTAGTTTTTGCTTGTTTCTGACCAAGGAAGGGAGGCAGGAGGTACCGTAGTGATTCTGGCAC
Organism: Anas acuta; assembly: GCF_963932015.1. Classification (NCBI taxonomy): domain Eukaryota; kingdom Metazoa; phylum Chordata; class Aves; order Anseriformes; family Anatidae; genus Anas; species Anas acuta. The sequence continues at coordinate 63,835,881 of NC_089017.1, read as the reverse complement.
TCATCAGAAGATGTGTATCCTTGTGAGATACATCAGATCCACAGAGTAATACACGTTTAGCCTCAGGGGCTGCTGAAAGACAACATCCTTTCCAACATGCCATTAGCCAAGGCTTCACATTCTACCACTGGATCAGAGACTTCATGCATAACTGATGCCTACTGATTAAGATGTTTATTGATTAATGAGCACACCATGAGGAAATTGGTAGAGGAGCAAAAGAATAAATGATCTCAGCAATCATAACAATTATATAATAATGCAGACTATTATGCTTGACTATAAAGCTGCTAATTACAGCTTTTAAGTATAATGAATCACATATGTGAGCACTACTGAATTACAATGCTGTAAGTATGGAGGTACAAATCTGTTTCCCTCCATGCCACATTAGGATGCTATGTCCATAGAGTGGAAGGGTCCTTCTGGCTTCCCAGTGGGCTGGAGTACACAAGTCAGCACCACTGCTGGCAAGCACATTTTTGCCTGTAAAGGATCCAATTTGTCTTTTTTTTTTCTTTCCCTAACACATTTTAAAACTTATTCCCTATTATTTCCTATTTCTCACTCATGTTTTTGCCATCCTTTCATGCTCCTTCTCCCTCCAAGTTTCTCCCAAAAGCACACCCCTACTTGCATTTTCCTCATTGACTACCCTACCCAAATTTGCTATTTCTAGTACCATTTGTTAGCTAGTTTTGGCCATGTGTGGCCTTATTGACAGGATTACTTCAGTAAGAGTGGCACTGTGCACTGAAGTTCCCCTATCATTATCCAGTCCAGGTTGGATTAATTTCCCTAATTTGATTAATAAACAATCCCTTTATTTGAGCCTTAATTCCCCTGCTGATCTCCCTTTATGCACAAGTAGGTTCTTACCATATATGCCCAAGGTTTACGTACCAGGGTGGCAAAGTTATTCATTTGTCACACCTCTGCTGTGCACCACTGTAGGTCCCCAGCAGGGCCTTGGCTGCAATGGGGTTTCTCAGTTTGCTCCCTCTTCATGTGACAGGGTTTTTCTCCTTTCCCTCAAATGAGATCACTGAATCAGTCTTCCTTCTGCCACCTGTCTCATTTTTGTCCTTCATCAGTAGTGCACCAACAAGTTATTTTTATAGATTTCCTTTTCTCTTAAATTTGGAAGGTAAAGGTTTTCTTTATTTGCTTGTGTTTATTTGTTGTTTTTTTTTTTTTTTTTTTTTTTTTTTTTTTTTTTTGTGGTGGTTTTTCTCCTGAATTTATCTTTTCTAAGCACGCAGGCTTCATTTTTAAAATAAGAGTTTAAAGTGCTCATTTTCCTAAGGCATCAGTAAATAAAACTGTATTATTTCATGGTCTGGTTTGCCAAGATTGAGTTTAGCAGTAGGAAAATGTCTTATTCCTATGAGCTTTCTGAATTACACTTAAAAAAGGCTATTAAAGTTATTTGATAACCATATAGAAGAAAAAGATTATTCTTTTTATTTTTTTATTTTTTGAAAAAGCACCTTCTGGCAGTTTTTCTTTAAATTCAGTATAATTTCTTGGTGGACAGAGCAAAACAATATAATTAAAGTGATCCCCTTTTTTGTGCAATCTCTTTGCTTAGTGCTAGAGGAAAATATTCTGGTTGGAAACATGCATTATGTATTACACATGCTACCACACCAGCTTCCTCTTCTCTTCTGCTGTAGGCAGCAAGTTCACCCATGCAACCTATGGCAAAATTCTGGGGGAAGGAGGAGGGCGGGTGTTTGTTAATTTTTCTGTTGAAATAGGATATACTGCAGCTTTTGTCTTGCAGAAATGAGTTCTCTTCCCTTTCTCTCCCCATCCCAAATAAAGCAGAAACGTTTTCTGGCACCATGCCAGAGCAGAGCCTTTGTACTCATACTGCAAAGCACACAGTACTTGTGTCCCAGTAGACATCTCTGTTCAAGATGGAAATGTTTCTGAAGGCACTGGCTGTACCTAAACTAGGGAAGGCATGAGTGTTTCCCGGAGACTAAGTCCAGAAGCATGCCCTACCTGTGTGCCAGATGTAATGTGGAAACATATTGCTGCTCTATGCTACCTGCTCCTATGAAAAAGGATACTCAGGCTGCATGGGAATCAGGACGTGCTTTAGTATTTGATCTGAGTCAATGTCAAAACAAGGTGCATTATAACATGCACTGAGAATTTAGTACAAACTCTGAGTTTGTGTGTCCTGTCATCTAGGATCATGTTAGGATCCCAGGTCAACCATGGCTAACTGAATTTACTCCTACAGCACAATTCCCCATAGGCACAAAAGTAATTTTACTTTAGTATGCCAGGCTTTGTTAAAACACAAAGTAGGAAATTTCACCTTTTAAAGGACAATGATTGGGATGGAGTGTAGGAATACAGTGTCCACACAAAACTCTTCTCCTGACAACATCTCCTTCCTTCTGCAGTAGATTTGTTGAAGGTTTGAGCTGGAGCACAGCACCCACTTCCCCTGGTCCCTGGGAGACCTTTCTTTTCTTGGTCAATACCTCTCTACTCCACAGTCTGTCTCTAGCCACCTTCCTGTCTACCACAGCCTGTAACCCTTGGAAATTCCACTTGTATGGACTGGCATAAGATTACCAGCAGCCCCAGTGCTTCTGCACCTGTGGTCTACCAAGGCTGCTGAGACTGTGTTAAACTGACTTAAATCTAACTCAAATGGTGATTGCTTGCCGCAGTGTAGAGTCGTGAAACCAATACCAGGAGGAGATGCAAGTGAACTTCTTGGCCTTTGTTTTTTCTTTATTCCTATATTTATTTATGTTATACATATATGTATGTATAAACATATTCATACATACATTTATTTTATACTTATATTACATATATATATATTCAGAATTTGGTTCTTGGCTCAATTATGTTAGTGGAAAGCCAGACTTCAGCAAGCAACTCAGTAACACAGAGCTTGTGCAGGGCTCTGTTCTCCTGTTCTTGCCACACTGCGTGAAGTGCAGCAATAGTCTGTACTGACTCGTGTCCTGGCAGCTGTGCCAGCAGTCACGCCCTTTGCCTTCCCCTCTGCTGCCTGTATGTTCTCTTCCTCCTCCTGGTTTCTCAGTTTGGCCCACAACTAAAATGCTTACAGAATATAAACCATCCACCACAATAAACCCTTCTACAATAAGTGTTAACAGGCAGGAAAACAGCACCAACTTAATCACACTTGAGCAGTTATAGGACTGCAGGAAGCACCAAGAAGTCAAACATCGAATTCTTTGTTCAGTCCTCCCTCACCTGTCTCTCTCCAGTCCTCATCTTTCCTATTATCATTGTTATCTTTATTTCCTGCCTGACTAAAGGAAGGACTTTCTTTTTATTCTTTCAAGTTTTTCTCCTCTTTGGCAGCAGTCTAGGACAGTCATTTCAAAAATGGATGAGCAGTCACTTCTGCCATCAAAATAGCCAGTGTAAGCTAATCTCACACAAGTAGTTTGGCAGTGCACTGCTAACAAAGAAACAGACAGTAAAAAAAAATCTATATAAGGATTGAAGCAGCACAAATGAAAAGGTTTTTTGGCGAGCAGGCTCTAGCAATGTTTGCTATCTATAGGTTATGGTTTCCCACAACAGAAGATGACATGAGAAATGATGGCTATCCATTTCTTCTGTAATAAGCAATACATTTCATTGTTGCTTATCAAAAACACACCCACTCTGTTTTGCAAGAATTACTGAGGAGATTTTGATATTTTATCTCAGTAGGTGGAAGTACAAACATGTCATTTCACACAATATGAACTCAGGACGACTAACCAAGCTAATGATATTCTTTGCAAGCTTCACACAGCTGGAGAGGATGGACTAAATTTTTCTCCACTGTATGTATATATGCTGAATATAAGAGTATTTGGTAAGGAAGAAGTGAGCTGCAGCAGAGTTCATGTTAGGCCTTTATTCAATAGCATACAGTAATAAATCCAACATGAGATGGAGCAGCCAAAAAACAGGCTTGACATTCCCGTGCTCAGACAGGATTCTCTTTTCAGGAAAGCTACTATATGCAAGCATGCATTGTGCTCTGTCATTTCCAAAAGGACTTCCTAAAAAAAAACAAATGCTCAACAGTCCCTTCCTAAAGGTAGGAGTGATACGTACTCTCTACCAAGCTTTTGGAACCCACTCTGACTACCATGACTTTCAGAGATAATTGAGAGTGGCCTCACAATGACACTAGCCAGCTCTCTCCCCAGATTTCACTGTGCTCCCCAAAGCTGGACCCATTTAACACAATAATAAAAACATTTGTTAGTGTGCTCATCATGTTTAGGCTCACTGTCACTAGATAAGAATCTTTTCTCTCATCCTGACTTCCATCTCTATACAAACTCCTGACTGGAGAGGTGGCTCACTGGGACCCAGCAGTACAACAGCAAATTGGTTCCATGGAGGAACAGTTCCATGGTGGGAGGACAGGAAAGACTTTACTTCTATTATATGCTGGGGAGTTGATAATCCACTTTTAGATATCCCCAAGACTTAACCTTAAATGCAGATAAATACGAGTGGCAAAATATATATCAAATCAATCGATGAGAAAAGTACCCTTCAAGGGTTTATTAAAAAATTTTGTGTATACTGGGAAAGCCACCAGATGAGGAGGAGAACCGTGATTCATCTCTTTAACACAAGAGCAAGAATAACTGTCTTGCAAACACTGAAGCAAAAGAGAATTTGCTGATCTTTTCTCAGATTTGCCACCAAATATATATATATATGTAAATATTCTCTGAAAAGCAATAAATATAGAATTTTAAAGCTTAGAACCCTTTTTTTTTTTTTCTTCCCAAGCCATAACCAAACAGATAAGCCTGAGAAGAAAAGGATGCACATAACATCCAATATTCTGTTCACAGGTATAGCTATTGTTCCTTTGCCTTTAGAGAAACTACTTAAATCCATAGCAGCTGTAAATCTACACCATATTTTTGGACTGTCATTTGTGCTTATTTATGGCCTGAATTTGATTCACTTAGTAGTTTGATTCACTGTAGAATTGAGTACTGGATGTGAAGGGACAGTGTAGTCTCATGGCACCACAGCAGACCTCAGCCAGATGGGGACATAACTTCTTAAGGTGTACCCTGACACCTGTTCAGCACTCCATTGGAGCTGTAATAATTGGTCAGTCAGGAATTCAAAAGAACTGACATTATAATGAACAAAATGCTAGCACGGTTCGTCCATCCTCAAAGCTGCCTATAAAACATTATCCTTATTAAAATATTTTCTATAACCATTGTAATACATCACAACTGTCTTGAGAAGAAAGTGATCTCAGATAACACAAACACAAAATACCACAATCTGAAGGTGTAATAGCACCTGTAATAGCACCATTTAGAAGAAGAACAATTGTATAGAATGACATTATATTTCCCTCTGATGGCTGCTTTCCTCTTCAGACAATATATACCTTCTGCATGCTAAGTATGAATAGAGGAGCTATTGAGAAAAATAAAGGTAGGTGCCATGAATTGTTAATACTTGCTTTTGTTCACCTGTCAGGAATAAATCTAATCTCTAAAAGTTTGAGAAAAGACCCTGGAGAGTTTGTGCTGGCTAGTCCAGCACATACTTTTTTGGAAATATGTATATGTATATACATGTATATTATTTTGCTTTTAGATGAAGTCTATACAATAATAAGCATACAGCTCCTTGTGTGCTTACGAATTTTCTTGCACCAATATGTAATATTCAGTGGGAATCTATGTTGATTAGAAAGAGTGTCTGTGCTGATTAGAGCACAACAAATGTGAAAACATTGAGTTGCACTTTACCTGTGAAGACTGCATTATTCTGGTCACACTAAAAGTAATGATTGCACTAACAATGTTCTCCAGTGACAGAGGAAACATAAACTGCACTGTTTTAATATTTTTGAAATCCCAATTTTGGAATTTCTTCCCAACCAGGAAGACTTCCCAGTATCACGAATGAGTTTTAAGGTGCAGTTGCAAAAAGGAATTTTAAAATAATAAGTTAAAAAAGCAGTTGATGGCGTATAAGTTTGAAGCTAAGCATTTGTATTTCTATCAGAGTTGATTATCAAAATATGATTGAATTCAAAGGTACAGCATAAAAAATGAAAGCTCAGTTCCTGAAAGTCCAAATGTTGCACTACATCAGTGTGCCAGGATATAAAAACCAGCCTGATGGGTCCAACTATAGTGGATCTATGTAGTCTGTTCATTTTAGGCTTCCTCTGTCCTTTTCTTCTGGGACAAAAAGTAAACTCATGGACTGGAGGTGACATTCAGGTACTTAAACCTTCAGCTCCTCTTCAGTAGAGGTGTTCTGGAAATGTTTGGCAATCTTTTCGTAGGAAATGAAATTATAAAACACATTTTGTCCAAGGAATTTTTTCCTAGAAATATGGCATTTTGATTGAACACCTGCAAGGAAAATGTTTTCAGTGCAGAACAGAATTTGTAACTAAAGTGAGATCAAGTGAGCCATTAGCTTTCTTCATGATACATGCTCAACACAAACTAAGAGTAAAGTAAACATCTGCATCTCATTTGTTAAAGGTCTGGTCTCTTATTCTTTGAATCTCCTTGGTTAATCATCAAGAGAGATTCAAAAAGGAAAAATCAATCTTGGGAGGTTTTCACGTGCTTCCAGTATAAAGCTGGGAAAGAGTCTCTTTGGATGGGAAGGTGCAGATCTTGTGAGAAGTTCTGCCCCTCCCAAACAACTCTAATCAGGAGAAAACACGAAAGTATAAAATTGTCAAGCTTAAATACAATCTACTGTGCTCCTTTTCCAGCATGTACTTATTCCACTGAGATATATATTTTTTTTTGATTCCATGTGTGTCCCAATTTCTGGACCCTTCTGCTGCTCAGACCACTAGTCTTTGTCATCACTTACCAGAGGGGTAGGGACTGCGTAACTCATCTTTGTGTCTCTCGTGCTCTCTGCAGACATAAAGACTCCCAGCTTTACAATCTGATCTCTCAGTCCCCTGTGGGGCTAGACTTGTCATTATGGGAGACAGTGGAGAAAGGAGATTTTAGCATTTGCATTCAGCCTCTGGAGGTCTCAATACAATGCATAAATAATAGATAAATTAATTAATATTGGTGAAGGTTTCAGATAGTGGGGTGATAAATGCTTTCAGAAAAGCTCATTCATTAGGTTGTATTCAGAGCCATTAATCCAGCTTTTTAGAATAAAGTCTGTCTTGAAAGACAAAACAGGAAACAACACACACTTGACTCGAGTGGGATAGAGAGACAAAACCTTATATATTTTTCTTCAAAAATGAAGTCAAATTTTTATGCTTTAAATTCATTTCCAAAAAATAAGTCAAATACTGAAACATTTTATATTTTATTGTTCAAGTATTTTGAATATATCTGGTACAAAAAAAAAATGTTTTATTATCACCACCAGACTACAGTGGGTTAGGAAAAAGTGGGGTGAGGTCTGCTTCCAATAGAATATTGCCTGCAGTTTCTGGTTAGCTGATAATATACTGTTTCAGATATTGGATAGAATGCTGGTCAGATTCATTGCATTTAAAGTCTTGGGATAACATAATTCATTTAGGTTCATTTGGGGGATGCAGAAAATATGTAAAATAGAGTTTAAAGATTTATGGTGAAGTTTTCTCCATGCTCTCAACTGCCGACTGTACCGTGAAAAGTCTGACACCTCTGTGGAATCTGGGGAGAAGGTAGTAACTTTTGAAATATATGGTCAAGTTGTACTTAGGAGGTAAAGATTAACCACCTATAGAAGCTATAAATCAGTGTAGGGACTCACATTTCTGAAGAAAGAACAGTTCCGGGCATAATTAATGACAAAGTGAGTAATATGACAAAAATGATGACATGTTTAGATTTAGATATTTGTGAGATTTGTATTCCTCTATGTTACCCTGTGCTTACACCTTACACTGACTCAATTTCTAGAAGTACAAAAAAAAAAAAAAAAAAAAAAAAAAATCATTTACAGCTGGTATAAGAGAAATTATGGTACAATAATACAAATGTATTTACACATGTTATTAGAATATGAATATGGCTCAGCAGAGAAATGTAGAGTGTATAAAGTTGCACTAAAAGCATTATGGTTTGACTTAAAATATCATCAAGGAAATTTCTGAATAAAGCCAACCTAGTTTTACAGAGCCACAGCATACTCTCAATTCTGCTGAAGGTGGCATAAGATGTAAGAATTCAAAATCAGGGAAGCATTATTTGAGTGCTTTATCCAAAAACAACATCTGCCTTTTCAACACAAGAAACAGCCTTGCTTGAATGGGCAAAGAACTAGATAACGAGCAATTCTTTTTGTTTGTTTGTTTGTTTTTCATGGAGAACTTAGGAGTAAAAACAAAGTTACAGACATAAAGAACTTTAATAGCAACCTGACTGTGTATGACTTCACAAAACAGGAGTGTAGCTTGATATGATGTACTACAGGATGATTTGTCTTGTATTGTTTTTAATCATAGGTCACAATTTACTCCCAAGTAATAATTTGCTTTCTACGTATCACCATGGAGCTCCGTGAAACAGCGGTAAGACAGTTCTCAAAAAGGTTGGAATGGCGATGGTGTTTTGATCCCCACGTTTTACCTCTTTTCAGGAAAAGCAACACAGGATAAAACATACTTTAAGAAAAAAATGCTTTTTCATTTCATGTGCTGTTACTGATCAAATTCAAAATAAATTATGAGTTAATTTTCTCCAAAAGTTTGTCTCACCTCCTGAAAAGTGAATTCCTAGCCACTAAAACAAAACAAAAACAAACAAAACAAAAAAAGTAGCGATTAGGAAAAGACCAAGTTGAGTACAGAATGAACATATATGGTCAGTTCCCAGCAATTATCTGTCTGGATCCTTTCCAAAGAAAATGAGGTTATAAGATGCCTTTCTTCCTGGCTTGCAGAAATGCAAGCATATTATGGGCTTATGTATTGCCACCAGATTGGTGAGAGGTTCCTTATACTCCTCCTATCTTCCCAGATTCTTCTCAAATAATGATTTTATGAGCAGAATCTCATTCTAGACATTCACGTTAGCCATGGGAACAAGTGACCGATGAGAATGAAAAAGATTAGCCCTTGACAAAAAGGCACCGTAAACTCTTAAAATTCCTTTTCGCCTCCAATTTCATAAACATGGAGATTAAAGAAAGGTACCTGGTGCACATAAGTGAGATATATTTCCCAAGGGATGATGATAAAACAGAGAACCTGCCTGAACACACAATCATCAAATTAGGACGCTGGAAATGAACACTGGCAAGTGTTTGTCAGGGGCTGCCCATTCCGTGCTCATGATCAGAAGACTGAGCTGCCTTTCTTTAAGGCTGTGCTTTTCTCTTTTTTATTCTCCTGGTGAAAATTGCAGTAGTCTGGGAAACATGAGGTTTCTGCTTTTTTTATCATTCTCTTGGAGAGAACGGAGTTACTCAGACCTGAGAGAGTGCACAAGGTGCACGGGACAAAGAGGAACTGCATGAGAGAGACATGGTCCTATGGAAGAGAGGTCCTGCTGCAAAATCTGACAGAGAGAAATCCTGTGGGTCACTCACATATGCATGTCATTTCATTCTTTGGTGTGCATCAGCCATATAACACTAAAAACTATTAGGTGATAGAACATAAAATTTGTTGCTATGAAACAGAGAACACAGTGAGGGATAGGGGATCAAAACCTCTCCAATCGTTACACATTGTGCTGTCTTGTTGCTTCCACCATCTCTGTCCAAGCCCTCACTGGCTGTATTCACTGGTTGCACTTTGTTCACATCTAGAAACATACCAACAAAATGTAAGGTTTTATATATCATCATCCTCACTTTCTTGTTCCAAACTGAGCACTCCACTTGACCCAAACTGCTTCTTCCTACCTCCTATGTGCACTGCAGCTGCTGAGCTTAATGCTTTTCATCTCTTGAGTTGGTTTTATTTTATTATGTGTTTCAGTCTAAGGGATTTTTTTGGTCAAGGGAATTCTTTTTGCTTTTGTTTTTTAATACTATTGGTTTTTGCTTCAAGGCAAGTAGGAGAACAGCCTTTCCTGGAAGCTTCCATGCTTGTAGTAAGAAAGAGCTGCAACTCCAATGCTACAGGCAGACACAGCAGGCTCTTGCATCCCAGGGATGGCTCATGGACATTGGTGCAGAGCCAGTGCAACCAGACTTAAGAATAAATTCTGACTTCTCAAGCCTCCTTCCAGGTCTTTCTCAGAGTAATCCACATTTCAGACCACTGAGAAACCACTGACTGTTTTCACAATTTCCACAACATTTATGAGAGCAAAAGCTGGTGCAAAAGTGTTAGAGAGAGAAACTGAATGTACCAAATATCTTGAACTGCCAACAGTTGATCGAAAATAAATACTCTGATTTAACGGGGAAAAGGAACTCATTACATAAAATTAGCTCAGTTAAAAAAAAAAAAAAAAAAAAAAATCTGACCAGCTCTACTGTAACCATGGCAATAATAATATTTATATCAATAAAGATGTTCAAAATTGAGACTAATATGTGAAGGATGAAACCTAGTACAAAGACAGAGATAAAACAATGAACATAAGTAGCAGTGTTCTCTGCCCAAAAGTATTCGAAGATTAAAGACCATTCTGAGCTAACTGATGCTATGAAATTTCACATGGACATTCAGGAAGATGCATTATAGGGTAGACAATTAATAGCTTATGGGAGATTCACTGCCTTTAATAGGGTCCAGGGATAAAAAGCAGACAAATACCTGCAGTCAAGCAGAAAGCTCTGCCTCAGACTTACCTAAGATTTAAGACTAAGATTAAAAATTAAGAGACCTTTTTTTTGCAATAGCAGCTGCAGCTTGTGGCAGCATCTACACAAAGGGACAGATGCACTTTGCATGAAGTGGTGCCATTCCCAGCCCTTAGCCAGCCCCAGGGCACATGTCTTCTCCATACCTGAAGGCAACCTGGTGTAGAACCATCATCCTCTGACAGATTCTCTTGAAGAAGGAAACTCAAGTGCATAGGAAGGGGAGGAAGACATAACATCCTGAAGCTGGCTCCCAGGTCTGGGCAGCTGGAGTCAAACGTTAATGGCCCTCCATAAAGTACATCTGAGTATTGTGTAAATAAAAAAGCAGCAGTGGACCAAGGTCTCCCCAGTGACATGAGTCTAGACTTCTAGACCTATTTAAATATTTAGATTTCCTTGAGAATGGTATTCTAGTTTATTTTTGAAAACAGTGCTTTGCTGTCCAAGAAATTGCAAACACCAAAAATTGAATTCATAGTCAAGGCACATTCCTTCTTGCACGCTATTATTGAGCATATTAAGAAAAGGCTAGAAACTACTCTGTCATCTCTCCTTCATGTTAACTGAGCCCTTTGTCTATTTCAACTGTTCGTTCTCACATTATGTTGCGGGAAAAATTATAATTCTGCTTTCCCAGCACCTCTTTCTAATTTATTTAGAGTTGACCAGTGAGTTTAAAAAATTATTAGCCAGAGGTGCATATATATATATATATATATATATATGTGCACATTTTTTTACAAATGCTGGGTGATCACATAAGCTTCATTTCTTCAGGAAAACAATCTAAATATTTTTTTACAAACTGTGAAGATTTGAGGAACACAAGGCTGCCTATGGACAATGTTTTTTGTCCATACCATATTCAATCACATGAATTTTAATTGATTTTAAATTTAAATGAATTTCTGGCACCTTGAGAATTGGGGGGTGTCTATTTAAAAGGAAACAGATGGACAGTTTTTATCTAGCAGTTGCATTCCTCTTCTCCTTTAACCTGAAAAACCCACTTACATGGGAGAGGGTGGGCAGATCCTGTTCCTTATTTTAGCTCCTGTTCCTCCTGTGTTCTTGACAGAGGAAGAGAAATAAGCATATTTGGAGGAACAGCTGCAAGACGCTGCTGTGGAAAATGGCTGGTTATCTGTTGCTGCAAGCAGATTCCATTATTTGATTAAAAAGCAACTGGTTATTCTTCATTCCTATGACTGACTATGCTCTGCAGAAATCTTTTGGGCCAGACTTGGTAAAAGAGAGGGAATGGAATGCAATCTCATTGTAGAAACAAGGCTGGGAAGCATTTACAAATGCTACTGTTTTTTTTTTTGTTTTTTTTTTTTTTTTTTTGTCAGAGAGTGTCTTTGCATTTCTTATTCTACAGCTTGGTAACTGAATTTGCTTACGCTTACATCTTTTCATCATAAACACTTATGCACAATGCTGTGGGGGAGGGCAAAGGAGCTGGGGGCACGGGAGCTTTAATATGAGGATTTCTTAGGTATTGCGTCTGAGCGAACAAAGGGATGATACCTTGATTTGTTAGTGATCAATCACACTCCAGGCAGCCAGCACACAAATCAGAACTGATAATGTCCCTCCATGGCATATTGTTCTCTGCGGCAAAATAGAACTCATTTTTAAATTCTGCTCTTCTTTTCATCTGTCAGAGGACAAAATCAGGAGCTCAGGAAAGAGCAGAGCCCAAGTAATTCTTACAGCTGAGCAGACATCAATACTTATAGACCTACTCAGGGTTTACAAACACTGCACAGTCGGGTGTCTCAAAACAGGACTGGCTAAGGATCGAAACAGATTATGAGACATAATTGGTCAGGAACACCAATGTTTCTGGCAATACAGAGTTACTCACAACACTGATCGTTACATACGCTGAAGGTTGCAGAGGGCAGCTTGGAAATAGAGACAAAAACAAAGTGTCAGGTACCAACATGGATAACAGCTTCCCTTACCACGTCACAAGCACTTGCTGGATAGTTTTTCTGGACAGATGCACACTTCTGTACACGTAGGTTTTTTACTGTATGGGCTTTGTTCCTGCTTCAATTATCTCTCAGCCCAGTGTGATTCATGTGTCCATTGCCAAAGTCAGCCCAGGCTTTGGTATCCAGCCTACACAGGATTTCTACTGATATATAATCTATATCTACCTTTTTTTTTAAGATTAAAATCATTACTCTTTGTCCTATCACTATAGTCCCCGATAAAGAGTCTCTCCTGCTTTCTTGTAGGTTCCCTTTAGGTACTGGAGGGCCCTTTATATTTATATACTGGTATATATATTTAAATATATAAGAGGGCCCTATATATTTATATTACAAGGTCTCCCTGGAGCCTTCTCTTCTCTGGTCTGAACAACCCCAACTCCCTCAGCCTTCACAGGAGAGGTGCTGCAGTCCCTTTATCATTCTCATGGTGCCCTCTGGACTTGTTCAAATGCTTCCATGTCCTTCTTGTGATGGGGGCCCTAGAGCTGGGTGCAGCACTCCAGGTGGGGTCTCACAAAAGCAGAGCAGAGGGATAGATAGACTCACCTCCCTCCACCTGCTGGCCATGCTGCTTTTGATACAGCCCAGATTATGGTTGGCTTTCTGGGCTGTAAGCACACATTGCTGGTTCATGTTCACCAACCAACACGCCCAAGTCCTTCTCCTTGTGGCTGCTCTAAATACAGCCTGTGTTCATGCTTCGGATTGCCTTGACTTGGGTGCAGGACCTTGCACATGGCCTTGAACTCCATGAGGTTCACACAGGCCCACCTCTCAGGCCTGTCCAGGTCCCCCTGGATGACATCCCTCCCCTCCTGTGTGTCAACTACACCACACTGCTTGGTGTCATCAGCAAACCTGCTAATGGTGCACTGACTCTCACTGTCGATGTCACTGACAAAGACATTAAACAGCTCTGGTCCCAGTACTGACCCATGAGGAACACCACTTGTTACTGATCTCCACCTGGACATTGAGCCATTGACCGCAACTCTTTGAGTAAGACCATCCAGACAATTCCTTCCCCACCAAGTGATCCATTGTCAAATCCATGTTTCTCCAATCTAGAGACAAGGATATCATGCAGGACAGTGTCAAATGCTTTACACAAGTCCAGGTAGATGACATCAGTTGCTCTTCCCCTATCCACCAATGCTGTAACCCCATCATGGAAGGCCACCAGATTTGTTAGGCATGATCTGCCCTTAGTGAAACCATGTTGGCTGTCACCAACCACCTACTTATTTTCCATCAGCCTTAGCATAGTTTCTAGGAGGATCTGCTCCATGATCATGCCAGATACAGAGATCAGATTGATGTCTGCTGTATCTTCTCCAGCTAGGCTTTTAACGTCTTTTCCCAACTGAGTTCACAAAACAATGCAGGAGAGGTACCAATCCTCTCCTGAATTTCTTTCCTTGCGGTGAGAGGGGTCACTGTAAACATCAAATACAGAAAGAGGACTTGAGCAAAATAGCATGGAATTAAGTTTATCTGAAGAAAGTTGATTGGAGTTCATGGGTTAAATGATAAAAGCTTAAGTGCCAGAAAAGACGTGGACTCCACGCATGTTATATCACATTGTATTATTTGTAAGACACACACAATAATGTGTAACATCAACATTCATGTTCCAAATCTACTGCTTCTGGAATACCTCCTGTAGTAGTCCTGCTCATTCAATAGTTAATTACAATCTGTTCTCAACCTTAGCATCTTGATGGTAGATTAGAGGTACTAAACTTGCACAACTGAGAGTTCATCTCCTCAACACTCTTGGTTAACTGGGGATGAATATGCTGCTGTATCCACCTGTGTAGCCCAAATCCATGAAATTTGTATTATTTTCTATATTTTTTAAGCTTTTTGAGATCATCTTGTCAGCAAAAACTAGGTCCAAAACTATTTTACACTAAGAGTCCTACGATTCAGTACCTCCTTCGGACCCATATGTCCATTTAAATTAAGGGCCAAATGTGAAGTAAGGAATATAAGCTCATCTGCAGTCTTCCCATGCCAAGACACATCTTCAGGTACTCAGAGCTAAGGGCTGAGAGGGAAAATACTTGGTCAGATTAGGCTTATTTAAAATGAGAGCAATCATTGTATAGATTGCATTTTTATGTCTAGAAGCTCATTTCTTTAAGGGTCATAACACCATTTGACTAATAGAAGATAGACTATAATGTTAAAAGTAGCTACTGTAACTGAAGCGACAGAATATTTTATTGGAACAGATGTTCTTTGAATGAACCGGGAATAAGGAAAGCAGTCACTGTTTTGATGCTGTTTAAAGGGCAAGAGTGATGCCAATCATAATTACCATCTGCTATAGTACATAAAGTATCCATATGCTCTTTAGATGGCCACAAAGTTGATTTGAGCTAGCATATTGAGATATCTCCTTCGAGGACAAGACAGCTCTACATCCCCTTATTAGCTCCTGACTGACAAGAGCCCTGAGAGCAGTTAACACAAATGTCTCAAAATCCTGGCTCAGATAGTCACTGATAAAATTCAGAGTAGACCAACCTTTGCCATTCTCCTTTCTTGGATACCCTGCCACAAGAGCATTTACTATCTGAAATTTAACTATGCCAGGCAGTTATTCAAAAACATAAACCCAACCTACAGCTCCTTGTTCCTATACAGGGACTGTAACTTTTCTCATGGCTTTGAAAATGCCATGTTAGAGACAATACTTTTAAGGGCATCAGGTCAGGAACCAACTCCACTGTTAACCTACACCCACCTTCCAACTGAAATGTTTTTCTGCTTTGAGCAGAACACATTCAAAGCAATATTTCACAAAGTGAAAAGACAGCCTTCTCTCACATCTATCTAACATGTAGTGGAAAAAAAATATTTTTTAGCCTTGAATATCCATTATACTCTTTCTGCTTTGCAGCTAGATTGTACATAAAGTTCATGATCTTTCCAGTACAATTTGATGGCAACTGGATTAACAAATATTTATCATGAATACAAAGAATTAAGAACAAAGTACAATGATTTCCAGAAGTTAACACATTTCACATAACTAGATTTAAGCACACCATCACAGATTATCTCTGGTAATATTTTGGCTGTTGTGTTTCTGAGAGTGAGTGCAAAGAAAAACTTGTATATTATTCTTAATTCATATTTATATAGTTAAAATATATTTTTCCTTGTTTCCATCTTTTCCCACAAGGCTATAACTAAATTGTGGAGGTTTTTTTCCATTTCTGAGCTTTTTCCACTTGGACTCAACTTTTTATGTGACCATAGCTGAATGGCCAGCATACAATAAGTTCAGTAGAGTCCTCCTGCAGCTATTTATCTTCACTGTGTCCAAAATAGAGGACAGAAGGTCTTTGGACTCGGTGGCTCCTTTGTAGTTTCCTTGGAACACACAT
Organism: Anas acuta; assembly: GCF_963932015.1. Lineage (NCBI taxonomy): Eukaryota > Metazoa > Chordata > Aves > Anseriformes > Anatidae > Anas > Anas acuta. The sequence goes on along the minus strand of NC_089017.1, from coordinate 63,819,680 downwards.
ATTTCTTTAGTTTTTGGGGATCATCTCTGAAGCAGATTGTCTTTGTGGACGCCTTGGGGAGATAGACATCTTCATGGGTTTCTTTCTTCTCCCTTAGTCTGTTATAAGAGTCTATTAGAGTTCCCTTCCATATTTTCTTTTTACATCAGCTATGTCCCTCTTGGGCATGAGAGTGATCGTATTATGATGTTGGGGGACCTTTTGCTGTGAAACAGCCTCCTTTGAGTCAGGGATAAAAGACCAAGCCAACAAGTAAGCTATTTCCCTCAATAGCATCTATAAATAGAAGCGGAGCTACCACATGACCTTCCATGTTCTGCTCCAGTAGCAAAATGCACATTACTGACACAAATCTTGTAATATAAACATGCAGAAAAATGTGTGTAGTAATAGAGACTGTGAGGTAGGAACCCTTACAGATACAACAGTTCTATAAACACAATTACTCTCCTTCAGAAGAGGATGAGGGAGAAAATTAATCTCAGGTGACAGATTGTTAGTCACGTTACCTAACATTGGAGGGCATTCAGCTACAACAGTGATCCAGTGATGAACCTGCTAAAGAAATATTACTGATAGTGTGGTGTTGTATACATGCTTTTAATTTAAATAAAAAATAAAAATAAAAAATTGAAGAGGAATAAGATCAGATCCTGTTACAAACCTTGGAGTGTGTCATTCTTTTTTATGGTCATTATAGTTTAAGCACACTCCATTTTGTTTTATTTTATTGTATTGTATTATTCTGCAAGTAGGAAGTTGTACATTTAGGTAAGTGTGAGATGTTTTACAGAAGCCTATTTCATTTTATGTTAACATAGATACCCATTATTAGGAAATTGCCCATCACTAGGTTTTATCTGCAATATGGTTCACCAAAAGCTTAATTAACTTTCTTTGCTCTGCTGAAATATTACATGATATTGTTCCTAATACTGAATGCACAGGCTTCTATCTAGAGCAAAATTAGGAACTGGAAAATAGTAAGAAGGTAGTAACAAGGTAGTAAGATATATTGATGATATATATTATCATTCGTTATCATTCTAAAAGCAGCATAAAGGGCATAGGGAATTGTAAGGTTCATATAATTTCATTCTAATTATTCTAATTTACTGTAATTAACCCACTAAAAAAAAAAAAAAAAAAAAAAAAAAAAAAAAAAATCCAGGGAGAGAAAGCAATAACATGCTTTCAATACCAATAAGAGAACAACAGTCTTGCATTTATATGGTATTATTAACCAGAACCCTGTGAGAGAGGCAAAATGCACAGAAGACTTTCTGATATTAAAAATTTTATTTATATATTTGTGTAAGTGTTTATAGAGGAAGAAGTTTTAAAATATATTTGTCTTTGCAGTCTGTGTCCTTTAAGTTTTTTCAAGGTCATCACCTGCATTAAAACCAGTAAGACAAAAGCCTAGATGAGATCTCAAGGGCCCTGTCTGCCTATAAAATCTCTCACCAGCAGAAGATATGCAGCAGACCAAGCTGGTTCCATTATTCCCTTATTTTCAGATATGCAGTTTGGAGTCTGCCCTGACCTCTGCTTCAGACAGTTAAGATATATGAATAAATCTGTAAAGTCATATACTAGCCAGCTCTGTTGTATACCCAGTTACTCTTGTAGTCTCTGATTTTCTACAGATTATATTTGTATATGGAGTTGAGCAATCTTTTGCACACATGATGCATGATAGGTCAGTACCACATAGCTCTTGTGTTTACTTGGTGACTAATCACTCAAAACTGTGCCAACACACTCCCAAAGCTATTGTCGATGCATAGCTAAAGCCTTAGCTGTTAGATGGAATCAGAGAAAGCAGGGGAAAAAATGACTTATTTTTGATTCACAAAGGACAGTGAAATGCCCATCTCTGTGCTAAAACCACTTCATATTGACTGCAACTGCAGTTCAAGCTGCAGGACAGGTACTTGACCTTCCTACCTCAAATCAACAACCCAGATATTACAGAGGAGTTGGGAAAGGTCAGGAAGCATCAGTTTCTTGTCTTTGGGAGTGAAGGTGCACACAAGTGACTCAAGGAAAGGGACAAGAGAGGAAAGCACCAGGATCATGTGCTCATCACTCACCACTTCAAAACTGCTGCCTGAATCTCTCTGTCAAAAATAGCTGGTACATTTCTGAATCCTACTCTATCAAGTCCTTTCTGCTACTGAAAAAAATCCTCGTCATTTTCCCCCCACTTTGTCAAAATTGTTTCCAACCCATTTGTCTCAGATGTTATACAGCAGGTAGTATGATTTTCTACCTACCTCCAAAGTGTTTTATGGAGCACAATTGAAAAGCACTAAGTGCAAAATATTATTGAATATAGTAAATAAATTAATATTTGAAATATGGCTGCAAAATCTTTTAGGATATATGTGATAAGGAAAAGAGATTGTCATTGTCTTGACAGGCCATGATTCCTTTTTTATGTATAATCACTGGTTTAGAGTTTCACTTTTTTTTTCATAGAGTTTCACTTTTACAAATGTCAGAGAATGACAGGACAAGAGAAAAAGATCTTAAAGAACAGGTCAGAAAAAGATGGCAATCTAATGTCTCAGCATCAAAATGGCAGAGACAAACAAACAAAAACAATGAATTTAGAAAATATCACTTACAAATGTTTCTGAAAATATAATGTCTGACAAGATACAAGGTTTAGATTACAAAATATTTTCCACTCTGTGAGCAGGACAGTTTTGGCTCCTTAAATGTTATTTGCAATAACTAAACGTGTCGATATCTATGTATATACATATTTGTGCTATATTTGTAGCACTGGGAAATTGCTGATATATTGGTAGGAAAGAAATCCGGTTTTAGCCAGTTAGGGTTTAAAATCAACTTCTTCTGTAGGGCTTAGATATGTCCACCACAAGTAGAAACAAGATTGCAGGTTGGAAGTGCTACTAGAGACTCTTCTGTGCCTTGGACAGATGGATAAACCTCTCCAAATCAAAACTTTCCTTTTTTACATAGTTTCCTCTACATTTACTTCTCAGTCCTGTTGACAACATAAGCACAGCTTACAGCCAGCAAAAAGCATAGTGGAAATCTTTATTTCATAGGAGATCTCTAAGCACTGTGACAATGCAGATGAAATCAATATCATCATGCATTTACTATGTTTTACAAAAGTTTCCAGTTTTCAATGACAGTGTGAGAATATAGCATGCTTTGTGGTGGTGGCACGCAGTAGGATGTAACCTTTCACATTAGGGAGGGGTGGTCATGGAGTTGTGCTTCATGGAATGGCAGACTGAGTCAGTTTGGGAACAGTTGCTGGAAGTCATACAGCCCAGCCCTTTGTGAATGACTGGAAGAGATCTGCTCCACAGAGCACAGCCTCCTATTACTGAAAACAGGTATGTTATTCACCGCTACTCTAGACCAGACACCTATTAATTGCTATGTTCAATATGACCCTGACAACCTTCTAATTTATTCCAGTGAGGTTCTTAATTCTCAAGTCCTCAGATCTCTGGTAAATCTAATTTTTAAAATAAATAAATAAATAAGAAGTTAATGTACAGGCTGCGAAGACAAATTGCAAGAGGTGCATAAACGGGTTCATACCTTAGAGTACTGCAGGCACACACAATGCCAGATTTATACTTCTTGAAGTATAAACTTAATTAGTACATAGTCAGAATCATGGGATTATAGAATCATTTAGGTTGGAAAAGTCCAATCATCAACACATAACACATAATACAAGTCCACAACTAAACCACATCCCTAACTGCCACATCCACACGTCAATTAAATACCTCCAGGGATGACAACTCCAACTGTTAGCTTGTTCCAATGCCTAACCACCCTTTTTATGAAGAAATTCTTCCTAATCCTAAACTTCCACTGGTGCCACCAGAGTCAGTTTTCTCATGTCCTGCCACTTGTCACATGAGAAAAGAGACAAACACCCTCCTTGCTGCAACCTCCTTTCTGGTAGTTTTAGCCCTCTCTCCATACTAAACAACCCCAATTCCCTCAGCAGCTCTTCACATGTCTTGTTTTTTAGTCCCTTCATCAGTTTAATAGTTCTTTTCTGAATGTGTTCCAGCAGCTCAATATCTTTCTTGTACTGAGGGGGCCAAAACTGAACATAGCTGTGGTCTCACTAGTGTCAAGTACAGAGGGATAATCACTTCCCTAGTTCTTTAAGCTTAGACAACATTTCAGAAAACAATCCTATATAGTCTTTCTAGGGGTTACTGTAGGGTTATATGAAAGCATGGAAAAAGACTGAATTGTTCAAAAGCATTAAAAAAATGCTATTTACAATGTAAATTTGTATATTATGAATTTATATTTCCCATTATAAACAGATATTAAAAAGCAGAAAATAAATAGCTTACAATTTTTTATTCCCCTTGAAGAAAAATGTACTTCAGAGGTACCCTTTTCCTTCATCCACAACTTTATAAAACAGTGCAATGCAAAGCATGGTATAGTCAATTCTAATTTAAGTGTAATATTCCCCTTCTTCTTACCTCACCTATCCTCTGTTCTCACAGCCTTCCTACCCACACACATCTGTTTTGCCAGCACCTACTTCAAAAGGAATGAAAAGTGAGTTGTACTAAAATGAATCAAATGTGTACATTCCTGTCCAAGCTAGATTAAAACAAAGGCCAACGAGATTCCAAAATCCCTCCCCTTCCTCTTGGAAGAAAGGTTTTGTAGGCTGAGCAAGATGGAGTTCAATAAAGTGGTGTTCAAACTAGCTCAGAAGGATGTCTGACACAATTAGAGCCCACATCCTAAAGCCTGCACACTTAGTTCCCAGCTGCCGGCTCACAGTAGGTTGTACACCAGATGTTGTGTGGATGACCTTCATCTGTCCGGCAAGACTAATGCATTAGCTTTATTATGCGTGCATTGACTACCTTATCCCACCTGTGATCTTGAATCCTGTATGCTTACCTTGAATTTCTTCAAGATGCTTTACCCGTTTGAACTTGCTCAACATGACATGCCTCCTGAATCATTTAAACCCCTCTTCTGGGACCCAGATTTTGCTTGAATACTACACAGATAGAAAAATTTGTCCATTAAATTTAGCAGCTATCAGCAAGACAGAAAAAAGAACTGCAAAAAGATAGGTAAGCAGGAAATAAAAAGTGATATAATGAGAGGTCTATATCTTTCCTCTGACAGGGTTTATGCCCTGTAATTACAGGAGGATTCTGTCTCTCTCTCTCTGCTCTATCCCCTTTTTAATATCAGGGAGCTCATATTTCACATGTGAAAGAAATGAAAAAGATTTAATTAAATAGCAACATATCTTAGCAGAAAATATACTCTGACACACTGATCTCTTATCTTTAGTCAAGCCAAATGGACTTCTGGGGGGGAAATTGTTTACAAACTATAATCCATCAAACAAAGCTTATAGGGTTTAGCACCACAGACCTGCATGCAACAGCTCATCACAAAACAGCAAACACCACAAAGCATGCTTTGAAGAGCGAATAAGACACAAAAACAAGCTGTAGTTCACCAAGTCTATGGCAATGCATTTTAAGAAGCTGAAGTCAATCTATGTAAGGTTGTTCAAATGTTTGGAAAAATAGCTGCAATTTTTTTTACACATTCTAAATTACTTTTCTTCCTGTTGACTTACTCCTGCTATACCCAGAGTCTGATATTCAGGGGACAAAGGGAGAGGTTACTGCATGGTCTTGCTAATTCCAGCTTAAAACCAAAAGATTAGCTATTTCTCTTCTTAAGGAAAATTGAATGCATTAACTCTTTATGCTATATTTTAAAGTGTCAAATACAGCTTTTTTTTGTTTGAGACAATCATTTTCTAAAAGTAATATTTCAAGAGGGGTTAGGACAAAACACCTACACCCCTAACCTTTCAATTAACTCACATAAAGACAAGGTGACGAACAGATATGTCTACAAACACACATGCACTCGCGGAGAAAAGAAGTGTAGAGTACTTGGGGTGTTTTCTCATTTCTCTGTATTGGCTCACACTATGTTTGACAATTGCTTTTGGCACTACTAATTATCAGGTGCCTTCAGGAAAAGTCATGTGTGGTAAAGACTGATGGACTGAAATGCAGTTTGGACACTGGAAAGACCAAGGTTAGAATTCCCACCTGCCTACAGTGCCACAGTGATTCTCCTAGGTTCTGCAGTGAACTGTGCATCCTGATTTGCTTCATTTTGGGGTTTTCAGCAGTGTTGTCAGCATGCTGATCCCTGACTGCTATCAAAGATTAATTATGGAAGCTGGTTTCTACCTTAGCATTTTGCATATGTAGGACAAACCATGTATGCTTTTTATTTCCAACTTAAATTAAGAAGCCTGTTACTCTTACACATATTACAATGTTAACATTCAACAGAATATTGAATTTCTGATCTTACCACATTTGATCAGATGTTGTTGAAAGATTTGAATTAAAATACTGAATTAAAATCTTTCTCTCTGTAAAGCATGGAATACAAACTAATTGAAATATTTGAAAAACTCATGTTGAACTTGTAATATCTCTGGAGAATTTCTAGGTGAGACCCTTTTATATTATTTTTGTGTTTATCTGGGATGACAGCTTTATTTTTAACACTGACATGATTTTTTATTTTTGTGGATTATAAAAACTAAGATAAAATATTTTGTTTCTAGTTGCATAAACTTCAATGAAAAGTAAATTAAAAGCTATTTTTTGAAAATTATTTACCAAAAATATATTTTCTGTTAATGGAATATCTAAATATATGGACAGCTCTAAATTCTAATACCGAATGTACTGCTGTGGTTCTAAAGGCTTACAAATGCTCTTTTCAATATGTATGTGAAATATATTCTAATTCATACTGAATTTTGTTATAACATGAAGCAATTTGAACTAAGATTGATAACGGTAGGAGTTGTACAATTGCATAAGAGAGAATTCCTGAAACTAATTACTCAAGTTCTAACCAGCTCCAACAAAGGAAATATTAATCTACTTTTACAGGGGGAAAATCTGCACACTAGTTTAAAGGACTTGACTGGAATAATAATAATTCAGCTCTTCAGTGACAAATACAACACAGTATTACCTTGGTCCACAGAAAGTTTTATAGTACTCCGCAGTATCTTTGTGAAACTCAGCATTTCATTTCAATATCTTTGACAAAAATATGCAGCTCAATAAAAGAAAATAGCCACCATGGAAAGAAAACATGCTTTATGTACTTTGCAGTTATCAGTGAAAGGAGGAGGGAAATATAGAAAAAAATGAAAAAGGCTGAAAAAGTTGGAAAAGTTCCAAGTGCTTTCTTAATGCCCAGTTTCCAGTAGCCTTTTTCTCACACAGAGCTTTGAAAACAAAATTAAACAAAACCAGAAATGTTCCAGAAGAGTGGGTCATTGTTGTGCCTTTTTTCACAGAGAAAACTGCTAGTAATCTGCATAGCCAGTTTTACACAAAACAGCAGAATTAAGTTTGAGAACTGGCTGAAAAGTATGCACGGTATTGTTTCAAAGAAAAACACATAAAACTGCAGCAGGACTGAGTAAATAACACCCACATCATAATACATAGTCTGGAAGGGTTCAGGACTCTGCTGTGCTGTTTTCCAGCCCCACAATACTGACAATCTTCAATAAGACAGAATCAAGGCATGTTCATAGACCTCAGAGGTTTCAGAGCAGAGGAAAAAAGTCCCACTTAGCTTTCTTCTTTGTTGCTAACCACATTGGCCAAGAGAGAACCTGTCACTGAAGAGGCTGGGCAAAGAAAAAGGGGATAGACACAAGGGATTCATTGCATTATTGTTAAATTACTCAACAATTATGAATCATCTAGTACAGAAGATGAAATCTGCTTTTCAGATTACAACATTATATTCATAACATGTTTTTACAAGGTGAAGCAACTATAAATAAATCTGTCCAGATTAACAATGATCACTGTCCCCTCATAGTATCTAGCAGTCATCTTACCACAAGCTCAAGCACAACAAGGAGGACAGTGCAGATAAAGACATTTTTAGTTGCCCCAAACACCAGAAGATCTTTTGTTTGCATGTTTTTGCATATAACAGAATGAAAGATGAGTTATTTTTGTACAGGGTAGCAATATCAGACACCTTATGATCCTACTGTTTGAACATTCATGAACACTTGCAAACAGAAAGTGTAGGTTGTTTTGCTTTTGCTACCAATTAAAGCAAAACACCCCAGGTTCAACTAGCAGTTATATACCAAAGGACAGATTCTCTAATTATTGATATATCATTTTAAAAAGCTCCTGCAAAATCCGAGGTTTTAAACTGAGCATATATACACTTGTACTCCCTCAAGTACTCCCTGCCTGCTGAAATAATGAAATAATAGCATAAATGAAAACCAGGCCCCCCAAAACTCCTTATAATAGTTGGATTGAAGCCTTCTCAGCAAAGCCAGTCTGATGCAGAATATGACAGTTCACAGTCTGTCGCTCCTTTTCTCTGCATCTCTCCGGAATTCAAGTCCAGTCTCTGAGAACTTGGCCCCCCACACATAACACTATAGTGCAGAAAGCCAAAGAGAAACAAAACATATGACTGAGATAATGTAGAAAGCCATTTTGACTTTCAAAAATTTCCTTCCTGTTGAGCAAATTTCAATCTAAGGAAACATACCTCACCACTAATTTGTTTCAAGCTTTCAGGCCCAGAAATTAGAAGTAAATTAAGATGCACGCTTTCATCTCTTCCTTCAAGAAAACTTTATTTTTGTACAAAACAGGGAGAGAAAACTCCCATGCACCTAACATTACAATGGCCTCACGCAGCCTTGCTTTTCCACAGGCATATAGCCCCTTCACTGGTTTGCAGTCTACTTCCAGAACGTAATTCCTTATGTGCACTTTTTTTTTTATTATTTGATTTATTAACTGTTGGCTAATGTCTTCTGGATGCCAGAAGAGTTTCATGCATGCTACACTCTAAACAAAGCCTGTATTAATTTCCTGAAGGAAAAATACATATATATATGTTTTCAACTGAAAGTATTTAACATGCAAAACTCATTCTTTACTCCTCTTTTACTTTGTGTATGAAGTTAACTGATGAGCTTCAACACAGTGTGCATTTTACATACTCCGTACTCATCTATATTCTTCCTACATTTTTTTTGTATGAATTAGAGTGAGCAGGATGTCCTGTATTTATTAATAATAGGCAAATACTTGTGAACATTGTTCTTTTATCAGCATTTATATAAGCCAGACCATTTAGTTTGGCAAATGCCCCAAATCTACTTTCATACAGTAATAATCCTATTTCTGTGCATATAACTTATGTACTAAGCCACGTGTTTTGAATGACTTTGCTTATGCTAGAATAAACAAACAATTTATGTGTTTTTTTTTATATTTCAATTAAGTACCATTAGTGGCTTATGCTATTTTTTTAGAACAAAGATGAATGCTTCCATGTCTTATCAAGATTCATACTCTGTAGTTCCTCTTCCTAAATTTTAAAAGCTGAAATTTGCATAAGAATAGTTCTGAAGTAATGCTTCACAGAGTACCACTGGAAAAGTGGTTGTGTTTCTTAATATCTAGGCCTAACCAGAAGTGTTGAACAGGAATATTTAAGTACAAAATTGGATTTAAATGGTCTTTTTGCTACATCCAGAAAAAATGTCATTTTTGTGACTTTCTAGATGGCTTTTTAACAATATTATTTTCAAAATAGTTGGAAGTTTATTCCAATTAAAAACATGGGTTTTAGGAAAATCCTACATTGAAAGATGTCTTTCATTAAATACTTAAATAAGTGGTAGTTTAAGCTATTATGAGAATAAACTTTATTCCTTATCTTTTCATTGTTGAAAAAAAAAAAAAAAAAATCCACATAAACTTATTTTGGTTGGTTAATTATCTGTACCACTTGAGACAGTCCAAAAACCCCAAAAAAAGTTCTTTCATTCCTAGTTTGAACTTCTTCCAGTTACTAGACTCAATTTTGTTTTTGTCTGAGAGAGTGAGGAGTCCTCAAGTATAAATAATCATCTCCTTTCAGAAGTACTTTTGTATTGATGATACTTATCCAGCCTATCCAATATATAATCCACTATCCAATATATACATAAGCATGCTCAGAGTCACAAAGATAAATGTGAAAAAGCAAAGAATGATATTGGCTTCTATGAAAACACCTTAACATATGTTTAATTCTTCATCTGTTGAGGTCATAATTTTGCCACCTATTCAAATGGTATCAAATGGCAAAATAAAAAGAGCTTTAGCACTTTCTTATTGGATCATCTTTTACACATACTTTTCCAAGGATACAGTGCCAGACTGGAGCTTATTTCACCTCTGCTGTGTTAGATGGACGCAAGCAGATGGAACACCTGTCCAAACAAACAAACAAACAAATTGGGGTATTTTGTATAAGATAATGTTATGTGGTGAGCTGAAGCTCTCAAATACTTTGGTCATTCACTGTCCAGACATTGAGAAGAAACTATTGCAAGCATCCATGTGATGGTATCTTCAGCAGGATTGAACAAGATGTGCCGGAACTGGAAATAGAAGTATAGTTCTAGGCAGTTATCATGACCCAGCTCACCTATCAGTCCTATGCAATTGCTTCAGAATATGCATAATCTTTTTCTATTTGTTATCTCTGGATGCTATAGAAGACCATCTTATTGATCTTCTTCTGCATAACAAAACCAGTTCCTACTGAGTATTTAAAATTTGATTATGGCTTGTTCAGAGCCTTCTTCCACTGCAGGAATAGTCTGGGGGCATCCCTTCTGTAGATTACTACAGATTTCCCATCTAGGGGGTTAACTAACACATCTTAGCACAAGAAAAGTGCCTATTGGTAAGCCTCTGTACAGCAGGGCTCCCTAGAAGGGGGTATCCAGGACTTCTTGGAGTCCTTCTCACAAGCTCCTTTACCAAATGGTCAGCTGCTCTACTGTGAAGGTGGCTGTGAGTTCAACCACTGCCTCACATTGACCCATCATCTCAAACCAATCCATTGTGTGATTTATGCAGAAAAAAAAAAAAAAAAAAAAAAAAAAAAGGCTATGAGGACTAACTCCATGGGACAGGAACACAGGCAGTTACCCAGCTATACCACAGCTGCAACTATCAGTCAAATCTGAACTGCATCCTTGTAACACAATCACAGCTTCAATCCCACAGATACTGACAATTCCCCTGACAAAATCCTTGAAGATCATTCCAAAATGTGCTTTCCTTTTCACTTTGTTAAAACAGTTGTCATGGATTTCTAAAAAGAAAATCCCAGGGAGTTGCAGGGATGGCCTCTGTCCACATCTGGAAGGGTCCAGAAGATGATCCATGTCAGAGCAGAGCCAGCTCCAGCTGCTCCAAAAGGGATGCATTACTGGCTTGGCCTCTGGGAGAGCAGAGTTAAGGAAGGGAAAGAAGTGCTGGGCAACAGCAGCTGGGAGAGAGGGGTGCAGCACCCAGACCTGCAGCACCCATGGGCAGTGCAGCAGGAGGCCAGGAGGTGCTGCAGGCAGGCAGCAGCAGTTCCCCTGCGGGCTGTGCAGAGAGAGGCCCCTGGTGGTGCAGGCTGTCCCCCTGCAGCCCATGGGTCCCACATGGAGCAGATCTCCATGCTGCAGCCCCTGGAGGAGCAGGTGGATGTGGCTGTGGCCCGTGGAGAGCCCCCACAGGAGCAGGCCCAGGGCCAGGACTGCAGCCATGGAGAGGAGCCCACGCAGGAGCAGGGGGTCTGGGGGGAGCTGCCACCCATGGGGGACCTGTGCTGGAGCAGTTTGCTCCTGGGGGATGGATGGACCCCGTGGGATGGAGCCTTGTGGGAGCAGCTTGAGGAGCTGCTGCCTGTGGGCAGCCCGTGTGGGATCAGTTCAGGAAGGACGGCATCCCTGGGAGGGACCACACGTGGAGCAGGGGCAGAGTGACTGAGAAGAGCAGTGGAGACCAAGCACTGGGAACAGACCGCAGCCCCCATTCCCTGTATTACCCTGTACTGTTTGGGAGGAGGAAGTGGAAGAGGGTGGATGGGGGGAAGGTTTTTTTAGTTTATTTTTAATTTCTCACCCTTATAGCTTGTTAGTAGTAGGTAATAAATTATATTCATTAGTAATAGGTAATAAATTATATTTATTTCCCTATACCGAGTCTGTTTTGCCTGTGACAATAACTGGTGAGTGATCTCCCTGTCCTTAACACTGGTTGTCTGCCCCCAACACTTGATTTCTTATGCAGGGAGACGGAGAATTGTTCTTGTGCTCTAAGAAAGCATTCTTAAAGGGTTGCTAGGTCTGTTCAGCAACTTTGTCCCTAAGGATGGTGTTCCAGGGGATCTCATCTACTAGGTCTTTAAACAGCTGAAAGTTTGCTCTACAGAATTTCAGAGTCATGACTTTGTTCCTTGCCAAGCCATATTCCCTGAGATCACAAACTCCACCAGGGTCTTTTTCCCTATTCTCTGCTATCCATTTGCCTATGCTGTAAATTTCTCCTCTTTTCCTTTCATCCCCATTAGAAACTGTATTCCAAAGAACATCAATACCCAGAAACTAGGTGATGTTACCATGATAACTGTTATAAAGGAAAGAAGGAGCTAAGTGATAAGGAACAGCATTCTCCTCAAGAAACTGGCTGCTCTTGGCTTGGACTGGCGCACGCTTCGTTGGGTTAGAAACTGGCTGGATAGCCAGGCCCAAAGAGTCGTGGTAAATGGAGTCAAGTCCAGTTGGAGGCCAGTCACTAGTGGCGTCCCCCAGGGCTCGGTGCTGGGGCCGGTCCTCTTTAACATCTTCATCAATGACCTGGATGACGGCATTGAGTGCACCCTCAGTAAGTTTGCAGATGACACCAAGCTAGGTGCGTGTGTCGATCTGCTCGAGGGTAGGAAGGCTCTGCAGGAGGATCTGGATAGGCTGCACTGATGGGCTGAGGTCAACTGTATGAAGTTCAACAAGGCCAAGTGCCGGGTCCTGCACCTGGGGCGCAATAACCCCAAGCAGAACTACAGGCTGGGAGAGGAATAGTTGGAGAGCTGCCAGGCAGAGAAGGACCTGGGAGTGGTGGTGGACAGTTGGCTGAATATGAGCCAGCAGTGTGCTCTGGTGGCCAAGAAGGCCAACGGCATCCTGGCTTGTATCAGAAACAGTGTGACCAGCAGGGCTAGGGAGGTGATCGTCCCCCTGTACTCGGCTCTGGTGAGGCCGCACCTCGAGTACTGTGTTCAGTTTTGGGCCCCTCGCTACAAGAAGGACATCGAGGTGCTTGAGCGGGTCCAAAGAAGGGCGACGAAGCTGGTGAGGGGCCTGGAGAGCAAGTCCTATGAGGAGCGGCTGAAGGAGCTGGGCTTGCTCAGCCTAGAGAAGAGGAGGCTCAGGGGTGACCTTATTGCTCTGTATAAGTACATTAAAGGAGGCTGTAGCGGGGTGGGGGTTGGCCTGTTCTCCCACGTGCCTGGTGACAGGACGAGGGGGAATGGGCTTAAGTTACGCCAGGGGAGTTTTAGGTTGGATGTTAGGAAGAATTTCTTTACTGAAAGGGTTGTTAGGCACTGGAACGGGCTGCCCAGGGAGGTGGTGGAGTCACCATCCCTGGAAGTCTTCAAAAGACGTTTAGATGTAGAGCTTAGGGATATGGTTTAGTGGGGACTGTTAGTGTTAGGTCAGAGGTTGGACTCGATGATCTTGAGGTCTCTTCCAACCTAGAAATTCTGTGTGATTCTGTGAACAAAACCAATGTTTACTCTGTCACTGAAGGAATGGGCAAGACAAAAAAACTTCTTCACAAGACTGCTAGGGGGTAGAAGGGTTAAGAGAAAGCAAACAATGATCTAGGGAATTAGATCCGCTTTCTCAGGAAGTAGAAATAGGGATACTCTGGCTGAGTGATTGAGAATAAAATGCAGAAAGGAGTTGTACAGTCAATATGAGTCTGTTGCAATCAGTCCAAAGCTAATACATCTCCTCTAGCTTTAGGTATTTACAATATTGACATGTACATTTGCCTGGATTGTCTTCTTTTACAAGTAATGAAGAGAATTGGATAGTTCCACAGCATTAGACATCTTGTCTATTTCTGGTATATTTTTAGCATGTGATGAATCTTTACTGCATGGGTCACGTGTCACCAGTAAGACATAGAGTACAACTTGCATCTGTGCTGTAGAGGACTGCATGCAGCCATTTGAGATTTGGCAAGATAAATTCCATCCTTTGAAGCCAAGAATGTCCTCAAAGCCATTCAACATTTGCCCAGTGAAAGAGATATTACATGTACATATGTATCTTGAGGGGGAAAGGGATGGGATCTGTTTCCATTAAATATGGATTGGAGGGTAGGAATTGTTCCAGTTATTCTAGACTTAACCTTAAGTCTAGACTTAACTTAAGTCTTATTCTAGACTTAAGTGTTAACTTAAGTATAACACTTTCACACTAGAAGCAAGTAGTCTTTGAAGGGAAAACCTATTTTCCTAATTCCAGCAGACTGGTTATTTTCAATTTTCAAATAATATTGTTGATTTTCATGTTTGGGGGTTTTGTGTGTTTGTTTGTTCTTTCATAACAGAAGGGCTTTATCATCAACTATTCTTCAAAAGGCCATTAGTAATTCTTATGCGTTCTTTGAATTGTATTTCACAATTTATTCAGGCTGATAATTGCTTCATTTCTTATGAACTTCAAACTGATGAGCTAAGCAAATTCATTCAACTTTCCCTTGCACAAGACACAGCCTTTCTGACATCTGTATCAAAGGAGAAAAGGTAGTGGTCTGGGAAGAAAGACTCAAAAGCAGTCATTGGTTTGAAGTAATTCATATGATCAGACTGGTACAGATATATTTACAGTGAAATTCTTTAAGCCCTTGTAAGCCTAAAACATGAGATAGTATCCTATTAAAGAGGTCCTCTGAAATTTTGTTCACATAAAAGCTCATGCTATCCAGCTTGATTTGAGTCCGTAGAGTTTTCTGCTTTGTTGGTAATACTAAGCTTGTTTATTTGGTTAAAATTTCTCTCATGCTTCATTCACTGTTGCTGGAATCTAAATCCAACATATTGCAGAGCAATATGTTCTACATATTGCAGTACAATTGTATTCAGGGGTTATGCCAAGAAAAGGCTTTCCCATCAACCATGGTACCAATTATTGCTCCCTTTCAAGAGCCCCCAACACAGTGCAAAGAATCTGGTATGCTAGATTCTAGTAGCAAAGAATCTAAGTATGGCTACAAACTGCAGCAGTCAGATCTCCCCATTCTTCATGAGTCTCTATCTTCTCAGTTGAGAGGTTGTAGAATTATTCAAAAGAACCTCAGGTTTGCAGTCAAGGGAAGTAATTATTTATTTATGACTGCATCACAATAAGACTGCTGGCACAAGTAACCATTTCTAGTAGGAAGGGGAAAAGGGTTGCTCTGAGGAAAGTCTAGACCTACCCACTGCCAGCAGCCCCACCTTCAACTAACATCCACCAAGGAGTAATGGAACTGCTCTTCTTTTGTATTTGTATTTTCTCAGCTCACCTGTGGAATTTTCAAGATTTCTGAACTGATACTTATTTGGTGAGAAGGGCATTACAAGAAGTGAGAACAATCTTCTTTTATGCTACCAGCTTCAGACCACTGAAATGGACTGTTTCAAACCTTGCTGAGCCTTGGCTCCCTTTCTTAAAAGGCATAATGCAAAATAAATCAAAAATAGACAAAAAATAAAAAAAAAAAAATAAATAAATACATTAATAAAATAAAATAAAATAAAATAAAATAAAATAAAATAAAATAAAATAAAATAAAATAAAATAAAATAAAATAAATAAAATAAAATAAACAGGAAAGTATCTGAAGTAGAAGAAAGACAAAATAGAAGGTGCTAAACTGAGAACAACTGATCAGAAGCTGTTATGAAAACTAAGTCTTGGAGTTTGTTAGTAAAATAAAGTTATTTCTCTGAACTAAACTACTCTGATGGCAAAGCACATAAGAGTCATTTAAAAAGAAAAAAAAAAAAAAAAAAAAGACAAAACCAGTAGTAATTCTTAAGATTTCCTGGTGGATACTGTGTACTACCCTGGTTAATTTCAGATGGGTATAGCACAAAGCAGCAGAAGGGCTGTCTTTTACCCCACCCACTCTGACATTTTCCATACTGTATTTTCTCTATTTTTTCAGCACTCATAAAGCAACCAGCCTATCCGTGGACTCAGATATTGATCCAGTCTCAGTGGTGCTGAGACATCAATTTACTAATCAGTGTGTGCTACATTTTATATTACCTTTCATTTCTCCTTCTATGCAGCAAAAATAGCTCAAGGATTTCAGAAGCAGTACAGCAGGTGATGTGGTTTTATGTATGGTGGCAGAATGAATTTCTCCCTCCTAGGTGTTTAACAGCAATCATTTTCCCAAGCATTTTATTACGAGCAAGTTTTTCCTTTTCAGCAAGATTTTCAACATGGGGATGTGTTGAGTGTAGGGAAACAAGGGTCCAATCAAAACTGTTTGTCATACCTCTGCAGACCACAAAGTCTGAGAGAGAAAGCTCTTGACTTGGACTGGCGCACGCTTCGTTGGGTTAGAAACTGGCTGGATAGCCAGGCCCAAAGAGTCGTGGTAAATGGAGTCAAGTCCAGCTGGAGGCCAGTCACTAGTGGCGTCCCCCAGGGCTCAGTGCTGGGGCCGGTCCTCTTTAATATCTTCATCAGTGATCTGGATGAGGGCATTGAGTGCACCCTCAGTAAGTTTGCAGATGACACCAAGTTAGGTGCGTGTGTCGATCTGCTCGAGGGTAGGAAAGCTCTGCAGGAGGATCTGGATAGGCTGCACCGATGGGCTGAGGTCAACTGTATGAAGTTCAACAAGGCCAAGTGCCGGGTCCTCCACCTGGGGCGCAATAACCCCAAGCAGAGCTCCAGGCTGGGAGATGAGTGTTTGGAGAGCTGCTAGGCAGAGAAGGACCTGGGAGTATTGGTAGACAGTCGGCTGAATATGAGCCAGCAGTGTGCTCAGGTGGCCAAGAAGGCCAAGAGCATCCTGGCTTGTATCAGAAACAGTGTGACCAAGAGGGCTAGGGAGGTGATCGTCCCCCTGTACTCGGCTCTGGTGAGGCCGTACCTCGAGTACTGTGTTCAGTTTTGGGCCCCTCGCTACAAGAAGGACATCGAGGTGCTTGAGCGGGTCCAGAGAAGGGCGACGAAGCTGGTGAGGGGCCTGGAGAACAAGTCCTACGAGGAGTGGCTGAAGGAGCTGGGCTTGCTCAGCCTGGAGAAGAGGAGGCTCGGGGCAACCTTATTGCTCTCTACAGATACCTTAAAGGAGGCTGTAGTGAGGTGGGGGATGGCCTGTTCTCCCACATGCCTGGTGACAGGATGAGGGGGAATGGGCTTAAGTTGCGCCAGGGGAGTTTTAGGTTGGATGTTAGGAAGAACTTCTTTACTGAAAGGGTTGTTAGGCACTGGAACAGGCTGCCCAGGGAGGTGGTGGAGTCACCATCCCTGGAAGTCTTTAAAAGACGTTTAGATGTAGAGCTTAGGGATACGGTTTAGTGGGGACTGTTAGCGTTAGGTCAGAGGTTGGACTCAATGATCTTGAGGTCTCTTCCAACCTAGAAATTCTGTGACTCTGTGATTCTGTGAAAGCTTGGAAAATTTATCAATGGATGGGCACCCCTCGCTGCTCACCTGGCCTTCAGCTTCCTGCAAAGCCACCAAAGTATTCCTCTTCAGATGGGCTATGTAGGATTACCCGTTGAAGTTTCTGCACTGGAGCTGTGGTGGGAAGAAAGATAGGAGCCAGGCAGCACGAGGAAAGAGAAAGCAAGGTCTTATAATGACAGCACTTGCATGAGTCAAGCTCTCCAAAGATTCTGCCATGCTATTGAGGAAATCAACATTCCTCTGGAGGGCCCAGACTGCCCTCCTTCCTGTGCAAAACCAGGCTGTGGAACTTTACTTCCTGAGCCTGCCCTAGATAATCCAAAGCAAAATCATTTGGGGCTAGTCTAGAACTCTCTTCTTCCTCTCCCTCTTCCCCTTTTTCTCTATCCTAATTTGAAGCACATACTGGCTGAAGTTAGGTAGAGATAGAAAGATAGGCATTCCAAGTATATTTTGTCTCAGAGTTTTCTGAAAGCAGTATTAACATACTAATTTCAAAAAAGAAACACAGATTGTTTTTCTTCCCCCTTCATCACTACCTACCATTACTGAAAACATCCAAAGTTCAGAAACTTTCAAAAACTAAGAATTGCACTCCTGTTAATAAGTTAAGTGCCCCAAATTGTCAGTTGGCTTTCACTAACTGTTTTCTGTTTCTCCTGAGAGTTGATAAGGAACAAAAGGAGAGAAAGTGTAGGTAAGGCACTCAATATTTCAGAGGTAGAAGACCTTCCATTGAACAGAAAGGAAGTGATGCTGGGCCCATGGGTATATGACAAACAAAGGAATAAAACTAAAGCCAAAATTTGCCGAGGCGATCGGCTCCGGGGCAGACGCGTTCTGCAGCGGAGCGGGGGATCGGGCCAGGCAGGGCTAACTTTCCGGCATCGAGCCGACTTCAGGGAGCCGCCAGGAGCCGGCAGCCCTCGTGAGGGAGGCTGACGAGGCGAAGGCGGAGCCAGCAGCGCCCCCCTCCCCGGCCGTTCAAAAGCAGCCCCTAGGGAGCGCGAGCGACCAGGAGCGCGGCGAACAGGGCGGGCAAACAGGGCGTGGCGCGTCAGAAGGGAGTGGCGCGGCAGTTAGCGCGGCAGTGCAAGCAGGCAGGGCGAGCAGGAAGGGCGGAGAGCTACCCCCGCCCACACGAACGCCTGTTAACGACAGTCGTTAGCTAGGCGATAATGGTCTCCACCAGGCACGGAGCGCTCTGCAGGAGGTCGGTACACACCCAGACCGACTGCCCGCTAAAGAATGCAGCGGTTCAGGTCACGGGATGCGGGGAGTGTCAGAGCCTATTCCTGCCATCGGCAGGAGGCAGAGACGCTGCGTGTGTTAGGTGTGAGCAAGTGGATGACCTGATCCGCATGGTGGCGGAGCTCAAGGAGGAGGTGGAGAGGCTGAGGGCCATCAGGGAGTGTGAGCGGGAGATAGACTTCTGGAGCAACTCCCTGCAGGGCCTCAAGGAGAGGTACCGGGGTGAGACACCCCAAATGGGGGTGGAGCCCCTGCCCTGTTGCCGTCGGGCAGAGGGAGGGGACCTGGGAGTTGAGGAGGAATGGAGACAGGTCCCTGCTCGACATCGCAGGCGATGCCCTCCTCTTCCGACCCCACCTTCCCAGGTGCCCTTACAAAACAGGTTTGAGGCCCTGGAGAATGAGAGATCAACAGCAACTGAGGAAGAGGTAGAAAGTGTTCCCAGGAGGATTCCTAGGGTGAGGAGGTCAACTCCACGCATCAGGACTGCCTCCACCAAGAACGAAAGAAGGGTGATTGTTGTGGGTGACTCTGTCCTTAGGGGAACAGAGGGCCCTATTTGTCGGCCTGACCCTACCCGTAGGGAGGTCTGCTGCCTCCCTGGGGCCAGGGTCAGGGACGTTGCCAAGAAGGTCAAGCGCCTGGTACGGCCCACTGACTACTACCCGCTATTGGTCTTTCAGGCTGGTAGCGATGAAGTAGCAAAGAGAAGCCCGAAGGCGATCAAAAGAGACTTTAGGGATTTGGGGCGACAACTTAGAGGTTCAGGCGCGCAGGTTGTGTTTGCCTCTGTCCTTCCGATAGGGGGGATGGAAGCTGAAAGGTGCGCTGTTCGCATAAACTCGTGGCTTCGTGACTGGTGTGACCGGCACAACTTTGGGTTCTTTGATCACGGGAAGGTCTATGCTACACCGGGCCTGATGGCACCGGATGGGATGGGCCTCTCTCGGAGAGGGGTAAGGATCTTGGGTCAGGAGTTGGCAGGGCTGATAGATAGGGCTTTAAACTAGGTAAGAAGGGGGATGGGGCTGAAACAAGGACTGTTGGGGCTGTGCCAGGGGGAACAATGGCAAGGCCGGAGGATAAGGTAAAGGCCCAGCTGAAGTGCATCTACACCAATGCACGCAGCATGGGTAATAAACAGGAGGAGCTGGAAGCCATCGTGCAGCGGGCAGGCTACGACTTGGTTGCCATCACGGAAACGTGGTGGGACCAGTCTCATGACTGGAGTGCTGCGATGCCTGGCTATAGGCTCTTCAGAAGGGACAGGCAGCACAGAAGGGGTGGCGGTGTGGCTCTCTATATTAGAGAGTCTCTCGATGTTGTAGAACTCGAGGCTAGGAATGACAAGATCGAGTCCCTTTGGGTTAGGATCGGCAGGGACAACAAGGCTAGTGTCCTGGTCGGGGTCTGCTATAGACCGCCGAACCAGGATGAGGAGACGGATGAGGAGTTCTACAGGCAGCTGACAGAAGTTGCGAAATCGTCAGCGCTTGTACTCGTGGGGGACTTCAACTTCCCTGAAATATCCTGGAAGCACAACACAGCCCAGAGGAAGCAGTCTAGGAGGTTTCTGGAGAAAGTGGAAGATAGCTTCCTGACGCAGCTGATTAGTGAACCTACCAGGGGTGGTGCCCCGCTAGACCTTCTCTTCACAAACAGAGAAGGACTGGTGGAGGATGTGATTGTCGGGAACAGTCTTGGGCAGAGTGACCACGAAATGGTGGAGTTCACTATTCTTGGCGGGGCCAGGAAGGGAACCAGTAAAACCACTGTATTGGACTTTCGGAGGGCTGACTTTGGGCTGCTCAGGACACTAGTTGGTGGAGTCCCATGGGAGGCGGTTCTGAAGGGCAGAGGGGTCCAGGAAGGCTGGGCGCTCTTTAAGAGGCAAATCCTAATGGTGCAGGAGCGGTCTATTCCCATGCGCCCAAAGATGAGCCAGCGGGGAAGAAGACCAGCCTGGCTCAACAGAGAATTGTGGCTTGAGCTTAGGAGAAAAAAGAGGGTTTATAATCTTTGGAAAATTGGGCAGGCCACTAAGGAGGACTATAAGGATGTAGCAAGGCTGTGCAGGGACAAGATTAGGAAGGCCAAAGCTCGTCTGGAGCTCAATCTGGCTACTGCCGTTAAAGATAATAAAAAACGCTTTTATAAATACATCAACACAAAAAGGAGGACTAGGGAGAATCTCCATCCTTTACTGGATGCAGGGGGAAACTTAGTTACAAGAGATGAGGAAAAGGCGGAGGTGCTCAATGCCTTCTTTGCCTCAGTCTTTAGCGGCAAAACCGGTTGCTCTCTGGATACCCAGTACCCAGAACTGGTGGAAGGGGACGGGGGGCAGGATGTGGCCCTCACCATCCACGAAGAACTGGTTGGTGACCTGCTACGGCACTTGGATGTCCACAAATCGATGGGGCCGGATGGGATCCACCCAAGGGTACTGAGAGAACTGGCAGATGAGCTGGCCAAGCCCCTATCCATCATATATCAGCAGTCCTGGCTATCGGGGGAGGTCCCAGCTGACTGGCGGCTAGCAAATGTGACGCCCATCTACAAGAAGGGCCGGAGGGCAGACCCGGGGAACTACAGGCCGGTCAGTTTGACCTCAGTACCAGGGAAGCTCATGGAGCAGATCCTCTTGGGAGTCATCATGCGGCACTTGAAGGGCAAGCAGGTGATCAGGCCCAGCCAGCATGGGTTTATGGAAGGCAGGTCCTTCTTGACGAACCTGATCTCCTTCTACGACAAAGTGACGCGCTGGGTGGACGAGGGAAAGGCTGTGGATGTGGTCTACCTTGACTTCAGCAAGGCTTTTGACACCGTCTCCCACAGCATTCTCCTCAAGAAACTGGCTGCTCTTGGCTTGGACTGGCGCACGCTTCGTTGGGTTAGAAACTGGCTGGATAGCCGGGCCCAAAGAGTTGTGGTGAATGGAGCCAAGTCCAGTTGGAGGCCAGTCACTAGTGGCGTCCCCCAGGGCTCGGTGCTGGGGCCGGTCCTCTTTAACATCTTCATCAATGATCTGGATGACGGCATCGAGTGCTCCCTCAGTAAGTTTGCAGATGACACCAAGCTAGGTGCGTGTGTTGATCTGCTCGAGGGTAGGAAGGCTCTGCAGGAGGATCTGGATAGGCTGCACCGATGGGCTGAGGTCAACTGTATGAAGTTCAATAAGGCCAAGTGCCGGGTCCTGCACCTGGGGCGCAATAACCCCAAGCAGAACTACAGGCTGGGAGAGGAATGGTTGGAGAGCTGCCAGGCAGAGAAGGACCTGGGAGTGATGGTGGACAGTCGGCTGAGTATGAGCCAGCAGTGTGCTCTGGTGGCCAAGAAGGCCAACGGCATCCTGGCTTGTATCAGAAACACTGTGACCAGCAGGGCTAGGGAGGTGATCGTCCCCCTGTACTCGGCTCTGGTGAGGCCGCACCTCGAGTACTGTGTTCAGTTTTGGGCCCCTCGCTACAAGAAGGACATCGAGGTGCTTGAGCGGGTCCAAAGAAGGGCGACGAAGCTGGTGAGGGGCCTGGAGAGCAAGTCCTACGAGGAGCGGCTGAAGGAGCTGGGCTTGTTCAGCCTAGAGAAGAGGAGGCTCAGGGGTGACCTTATTGCTCTGTATAAGTACATTAAAGGAGGCTGTAGTGAGGTGGGGGTTGGCCTGTTCTCCCATGTGCCTGGTGACAGGACGAGGGGGAATGGGCTAAAGTTACGCCAGGGGAGTTTTAGGTTAGATGTTAGGAAGAATTTCTTTACTGAAAGGGTTGTGAGGCATTGGAACGGGCTGCCCAGGGAGGTGGTGGAGTCACCATCCCTGGAAGTCTTCAAAAGACGTTTAGATGTAGAGCTTAGGGATATGGTTTAGTGGGGACTGTTAGTTTTAGGTCAGAGGTTGGACTCGATGATCTTGGAGGTCTCTTCCAACCTAGAAAATTCTGTGATTCTGTGATTCTGTGAAAATGTCTATTACTCCTGTCATTGGCAGGTTAGCAGATGAAGGGTGAATTTGTTTTCCTCATAAATCTCATTGCACCATGTACTAAGGAAGCATGTCAAAACCTAATGTGCATCAGTTAAAGGTTGCCTGCATCATACTCACTACAAACTGGCATGGATTTCCTATAAGGATACAATACTCCAAATAATTGTCTTTACCAGCTGTACAACAGCAGTGTAGTGATGCCCAGCAAAATACAGGCAATGGTCAGTCATTTAGGATGAGAACAGAAAGGACAGAATAGCAAAATGAAAAGTCTTGCTTATCACAGTGTCAAC
Organism: Anas acuta; assembly: GCF_963932015.1. Taxonomy (NCBI): domain Eukaryota; kingdom Metazoa; phylum Chordata; class Aves; order Anseriformes; family Anatidae; genus Anas; species Anas acuta. Next base: position 63,796,516 of record NC_089017.1, on the reverse strand, counting down.
CTCTGCATAGGAAGGATAATGGTGAGTTTTCATTCTAGGCGTTCTAAGAGCAGACAAGAGAGGGAACTACAGCCAACCCTATTCAAATTTCAGCAGTTTCATAAAAACAGCTCAGCTTGATAAGTAATTTGTCTATTAGTTTCATATGCTAATTTTGTAAATGAATAGTAAAAGATCATATCCTGGAGAAGCATACTCAGCTCCAAATATTCATCCACTTCCCCAGCAGGTGGTTACAAACTAAGTGCAAGAGCCAGAATTTAGCCATGATGGATGCCATACAACTGGGTGTAACCCATCAGTGCAGCTTATCCATTTCACTCTGCAGAGCTATTGTACCCTCAAACAGATCAACACTCCTACCCAACTTGGTGCCATCTGCAAATTCACTGAGGGTGCACTCAATCCTTTCATCAATAAAACTGGCAGAGATATCAAACAAAACTGGCATAGTACTGAGCCCTGGGAAGCATCATTTGTGACTGGCCACCAACCAGAATTAACGCCATTCACAAAGACATTTTGGGACTGGCTATCCAGACAATTTTCTGTCCAGCAAGCAGTTCCGTATTTTCTTAAGGCTTTTGCAGCAGATTTGTAACCAATCTTTGGTGAATGGTATTAAAAAGATGCAAGGCATTGAATTAAATAAATTAAATTAAATTATTTAGAAAAAAAAAAAAAAAAAACAGATTTTGTAACTAGGCTGGTTTAAACAGTGGTGATGACTTGCACACTGCAGGGTAGGATTTCTCTGTCTGTCCTTTGCTTATCAGCTAGCACCAGTATTATTCAACTGCATTCAGAAGATCTTTAAAGGTCAGAGGAGAGTAATGAGGAGAGTAATAGAAATACAGCAAAAGACAACAAGCATCCACATGGAAGATTTCTGACAAAAACAGTCAGACACAGCAGATGCTTTCACAACCTTTTACTTTTTATTGCTCTAATATACACACACAAGAAAAGAAGACTCACTTGGCACCGTTGAAGCCAAGAGCAATGAGATTCAGGAGAGGCCCCCCACGTTTAGCATGCTGTTCTGTATCTGTGAAACACTCAGAAACAATAGGGGTTTCCATTGACTTTGCAAAGAAGCATTGAAAGGTGCTTTTTTCTCACTCTCCTTTTTCTTCCATCTCCATTGACATGATATGCAAAAAGTTTCTTCAAAGCCTCGGTTGGCTGTCAAATTCTTTCTTAGCTATTTGGCACTAGAGATACGGATGCAGCAGCTAGTACTGGAAAAATATAAAGAAGATAAAGAAGGTGTGTTCAGATTTAAGTTTATAAAAAAGCAACCAAAAAAAAAAAAAAAAAAAAAAAAAGAAATGAAATAAATAAAACAAAATAAAATAAAATAAAATAAAATAAAATAAAATAAAATAAATTTATAATAAAAAGAAAAAAAAGTGAAAAAGGAAGGAATAAAAAATAACCTTTTTTTCTGAATCTTGTTGTTTTGAATTTATTCTACCTATATATCTCATTTCCGCATTAGTAGGGCATACAAAGGTGTATCAAGAGAAGTGAATTGCTAAATTGCTGTCACATACCAGCTGATCATCTGAAATGTTAAAAGATGCCTGCTATCTACCATTTAAGCATAAATCTTTTAGAAAGCTTAAGTATACTATTTACCATAATAAACATAAAAAGCGGTATGTGATAATGAGAAAATGAGATATCTGCTGGAACATTCCATAAGCAAATTTTAAAAACAAACAGCTGGGGTGCCAAGTAGCCAAAATCCAGCATTAATTTTTTACCTTTTTTGCAAATATGATCATACAATATTATCCAATACACATATAAAGACAATTTCAGTTACAGAAATTATACAATCTGTACTATACATTCTGTTTAATTGTATATTCTGTTTTATCTGTCCTGTTACATAATTTGTTATTATTCTATACATCAAGTTAATAAAAGAGGTATCCAATACCATGACTGAGTTCTTTTGTATTTGGAGTTATGTGTATGCAATAATTCCTATTAGGAGGTGCCTGTACACTTCTTCAGAGTCATGGACGAGTTAACGAGGAAGAGTTAACCAAGACTCGTGTCATGGAAGGTTTTTTTTTCTAGTAGTGTTTGTCTAAAAAGAAACAGTCTTTGTTTTACATACAGTACTTACCATTTTTGTACTTGATTCTGTGTCTATGCAACAAGCAATTGCATATGTTTCCTGCATGTATTTCACTGTAGCACAGGAATTTGCCATATCACATCAAAATTGTTTCACCTGTTATGTACTCACTGTACTGCATGATTAAACTGATGGTTAATTTGTCATTTAGTTTCTTTGTGGTGCATTTTTTAAGTTCTTGTAATTTCCCACTCATTTCTTGGATTCACTAATTACCCTAATAGCATTCATTCCCTCCCTAGTTGAAGATGGAGCTTATTTGTGAGAAATATACTCCGAGTTCAAACCTGGTTAGTTACTGCTACTTATGGAATCACACATGAGAATACATCAGTTATGATCCCACTAAGTTTTTAGCTGCAAAACCAACGCTAAATAGTGAGGCTTTACCCTCAACACCTACTCCTAATATTCACCTCCAGCTGGACTTCAATGAGGGTGATGTGCTTTCTGTTGTGGGAGAAAATAGACATTCTCCACTAAACCATGATCAAATGCTTGCAAAATACCGATGCAGTAAGATACCTTTTTCTAAGCTTTGTAGGGCATTTTGCACTTAGCTCATGAAAAATGTTGCTATACAAACTGTAGAACATTTAGTTTAAAACTAGACTATACAGCTTAAATATAGTTTCTAAACTTTAAACAAGAAAGCTAAGTGCAAAGTAGAACCTCCATGACACAGAAAGGAGGAAAAGCTCCTATTTCTTCCAGAACAGATGTGATGCCACCCCCTCTTTCATCTGTCCTGACAGTCCATATCCATCCATATATAAAAGGCTTCTGGATTATGCACACAGGCACAGAGCCTACAAATCCAATTGCCTGACAAACATCCTGCTCAGTGTCAGATTACTGCATAGAATACAAGAGGCATTACATCTTCATTCAAAGACATTGAAAAATGGTAAAAGAGGGGCCACCGTGGGAAGAAGATTTTCCGTATCTTCCTCACTTACAATTCTGTAGGATATATTTTCTCTTTGCCTGCAGCTGCCTGATGCCAGCACCCAGAGTGTGCAAAAGACAAGCCTACTTCATTTCTAGTTCTGGAAAGCTATTAAGACGGATTGGTAGGAAATAACAGGAGAATATACCATTAGATGTTTCCTACATCCCCTCATCAGAATCACACAGAATAAAAGCTGGAATCCTGTCCACTGATTTGTTAGACTGAATGACTGACTAAAATGAAAAAAAAAAAAAAGGTATTTAATGAACTACAAGCTAGACAGTGACTGTGAGGAATAATTTTTTAATGTCATGCATTTCTTTTCCTGCCTTTGGTAACATTTCTTCCAAATTCAGAGCTTTGACTGTCATTGCTGGAGTTCAGTCCCGACAGATAACTTTGTTACTGCAACCCTCTCACTGTGAATTACTTCAGTTTAAGGGGTGGAAGTAATGTAGAAAGCTGTCTCTTCCCACTCAGACAACTGCCTACATGGTGGCAAAATATTTCCTATACCAAAGGAATCAGAGTGCTCAATACACTGCTTGCAGCATTTCTTAATAGGAACGCCATCACCATGAGAGTCCCTGGAATCAATGCAGTCTTCTTGTGGTTAGGGAGATCATGGTTATTTTTTTCATATCTTAGGTGTCTTTCTCAGCCCCAAATAGCAGCTATATCACAACTTGTAGATATTGACCAAAGCAGGTAATTTTTCCTAGAGAGTACAGGGTATGCTGTTGCTTCTCCCTGTTTCCAATCCATGAAAAAGAGATTGCACATTTATTGTGCAATTTGTTGCAGACGAGCAACAAAACTTTAACTCAACAACCTCTGGCAATGAGCTCTGCCATGGGACTTGACTTTGTCTGAAAAGCTAATTCAGGAGCTAGTGACATTTTTTTTTTTTTGACTCTACCTCCTTAGACACAAATCAGATTAATGTGCATCTGTCATCTGTCTTTGAGGCAGGTCATCAGCCAAATTCATTTTCCAGAAAGTTTTATGATATCTAGACAGAACCATTCACAAAGCAAGCCATTGCACCAGGGACTCCTTCATTAACAGTAATTATGCAAACCAGTGTGCCACATAAGAGACTGAGATTATCAGGTGGGTAGCCTGCAATGCAGGAGAGAGTTTGTTAATTTCTGAAAACTGATTAGCATTCTGCTTCTGGCTTGGGGAAGCATAGTAGATCTACCTAGTCATCCTTGCCTTAATTATTATTTTGCCTGTTTTCATAACTCAAATAATCAAATTAGGCCTGCATTTTTTTTCCTGGGAACAGATCTCCCTACCTTTTTGTAAATAATTTCAGCGCATGCTACTACTCAGTTTCTCTTTTTTAATTACACATGTCCAATTGAATTATTTGATACTATCCATTGTATGTAAGAACTAATCAAGCTAGATTTCTGAGACAGACAGGCACACTTGCCCTTTCTTTGTAATAGGTAGCAGTTTCATAAATACACAGATGTGGGAGCACAATCTTCATTCTGCTGGGTTTACATGGCAAGGCTTTGGTAGAAGGGAGATACAGGGGTGGCTTCTGTGAGAAAAGCCCAGCAGTTGGCCCATGTCAGAGTACAGCCAGCTCCAGCTGCTCCAAAAGGGACCTACCTCTGGCCATCACTGAGCTAATTAGCAATGTCTGTGCACCTGTGAGAGCAGATTTCAGAAAGGGAGGAAAAATACTGGGAACAGCAGCTGGGAGAGAGGGGTGGGAGCCAGCTCTGCAGCCCCCAAGGGCAGGAGGTGCAGCAGGAGATGCTGCGGGCAGGCAGGCGGCGGCGGCGGCGGCAGCAGCAGCAGCAGCAGCAGCAGCAGCAGCAGTTCCCCTGTGGGCCGTGCAGGGAGAGGCCCCTGGTGGAGCAGGCTGTCCCCCTGCAGCCCATTGGTCCCACATGGAGCAGATCTCCACGCTGCAGCCCCCCCATGGGTGGAGGAGCCCCCGGTGGAGCAGGTGGATGTGGCCTGGAGGAGGCTGCGGCCCATGGAGAGCCCCCGCAGGAGCAGGCCCCGGGCCGGAGCTGCAGCCCGTGGAGAGGAGCCCACGCAGGAGCAGGGGGTCTGGGGGGAGCTGCCGCCCACCCGTGGGGGACCCGTGCTGGAGCAGTTTGCTCCTGGGGGATGGATGGATGGACCCCGTGGGACGGAGCCGTGTGGGAGCAGTGCTTGAAGAGCTGCTGCCTGTGGGCAGCCCGTGTGGGATCAGTTTGGGAAGGACAGTAGTGAGGGCTTTTTATTAATTGTCAATAACTGAAATCATCCCAAGGCAAGCTTTTTGCCCTGATGGTAAGTGGTGAGTGATCTCTCTGTCCTTATCCCAGTCCATTAATATTATATAAATTTATATATAAATATATGAAAAATTTATATATAGATATATATATACACATATTTTCTCCTAATCTTGGTGAGGAGGGGAAGTAGCGTGGTAGGCACCTGGCAATTCACCAAATTTGACCCACCACGTTCATTAATAAGTGACAAATACTTGAAAATCCATTTTGGTCCCTCTGCTCCAAGCACCCATATACCATTTATAGTGGCTGGGTTCCTGGGTGTTCTTGCACTACAACCAGGGCTATGGCACAACAACAGAAAGTCAGCTCCTATACCCACCAATCAACAACAAAACCATGTGGCTGTGCTGTTTTAGGACTATGTAGTCAGTATCACCATGTGCAACCGTGAACTCTGCCACATGGTAAGACTAGGATCTCTCAATAAAACAAGTCCAGAGAAGAGCTCAGTCTTAAAACACTGAAGTGTTTGGTGCACCTACAGAAAGGTCTGCATGCTCTTTTTTTCAAATTATGCCTTTGTAATGACACTTACTGTCAAGGGAATGGTTCATGGGTGACTAAAGGGTGTGTTCTCTGATAGCTTAATAGAAATCAACCTGTTCCCTTTTAGCCTTTCATGTAATATAAAACTTAATTATTTTTTTTTTAAATAGTTCAGATTTACAAAATAAGATATAGGATTCTCAACTGGTATTGAGAAAAACATCTCTGATTTGTGTTTCCATATAAATTTTTCTTTTTTATTGGGAAAAAAGGAACTAAAATATCAACAATTCAGAAAAATAAAGCACACAGCTGAAAAAAAGCAAGCACCATTTAATTCATCAAGGAATCACCTAAACCAAGAAGTAAATATAGCTGGCAGTGGTCTCCCAGAGGTGCTTCTAAGTTTATATGGGTGATACGTTGTTGAAAACACGGTTTAATCTTATGAAATATTACTTCATACCACTCCCAAAATAACATTTTTTAATTTCCCACCTCTTCATGGAGCAAGACATGAAAAAAACATTTCAGTTTGATCCAATTTAATATTAGAAAAGTTGAAATGTACATATTTGCATTTTCTTTCAAGAAACAGAATTGGGGAAGACAGGGAGAGAGAGATGCTTGCAGAAATGTTCAGTGTTGTTGTTGTTTGTTTTGTTTTTTTCCAGCTTTGTTTGTGAAGTTTGCTTCTACTGGTGGAAAACAGGAGCAAGAGTGGAAAAAAAGGGTGCAAGCCTTGATATAAGTTACAAGTTATTTATATATATATACATTCATATATACTAGTTGTTGAACTAGTATATATAGTTGAATATAAAGTTAAGCACAGTTTTTTGTCTCCCTCAGGTAACATTACTTGACTGAAGTAATGAATATACCCCTGATTTGCTGCAATCTGATCTTTATATTATAGATTGTACTGTTTTAGAAAATGGGTCCTGGGTTCAGAAGCCAACCTTTACAATCTGTTCAAGAATACCAGGTTAGAGAAACTACAATGAAGGTATGGTTTCTGAAGTCAACAGGAATTGTTAGCAAAGATCACTTTTAAAAAATTATCAAAGAGGCAGAAAATGAATGTAATTATAACCACTTGCACAAGATTTCTGTTATTTGCAACAGTCAGTTCCATAAATCATCATCCTCCACCATGAATGGTTATGTTCAAGAATACACTTCAACCAGGTGACCTTTTATCTTTTTACTACATTAAACATTTCACTCATGTTCCTGCTTCAGGAGGAGTGCTTGCTCAGCTGAATAAAATCTTTTTTGCTTCCTCCCAGGATATTAAGGACTTGCATTATCTATTTTAAAAACTAGATTCACTTTAATTCGATGTTCTAATCAAGGCCATGCATATAATGCCATATTCTTGACAAACCTTATTTGAAAGCCTGTGTTTTGTTTTATATGCTTTTATTGAATGTAGTTTCATTGTTCTAAAACACAGTGTCAACACAAAGACAAGAAAAGGATTTTTTCCATCTGGTATAACAACACAGCACCATTGTTTGTGCAAATGTTTACAGATTAGGTGTTTACAGGCTATTAACACATCACTTCTAATTTCTTTTCTTTTAGATAATCCCAAACAAATGGATTAACAAAAAAAAAAAAAAAATGCTCAATTTACTTTCAGAAATAAGCAACACAAAAGTAGACAAAAGTGTATTTCAACACCTGCCGCCTCTTCCTTCTCTTTAATGAATCTGGCTCTGCATTCAGAGTAGGTTTTTGATATAGATATATATGGCAGTGGTTTACAGCTGGGAATATTTCACCTACAGCAATTCTCCCTCCCCAAGAGCCTACAAGATAATGCACATGTAGATAGATGATAGATAGACAGAGACAGATAAACAAATGGTTGTAAATTACTTAGGAACTTAATTTCAATGTATTTTTCAGGGAAACAGATTGAGGAATATTTTCAAACAGCTCTTAGAATTCAAAGTCATACAAATGCTTCTGGAAAAGTTGACCAGGATTTCCATTAAAAGAACACTTTTATTTAAGAATATTGTAGGAATAGTGTGAATTATTAACATTTTTAACATTTAGGCTCCTTGTACTCACATTTCAAAGTTTCAAATAATTATATCTAAATGAAAGGTGAAGTGAGAAGATATCTTGTTGGAAGCACAGGGGAGGTGAAAAGCAATTAATGATGCTGGTAACACTTTCCACTATGACAAGATGGCTAGCTGTTTGCCAAACGTGTTGCTGCTTAAATGATCAGCCCTTGCTTTATAATTATCATTAAGTTTATGTCAGTGTAATATTGTGGTGCATCCAATTTTGTATAAACATAGGCTTTTACCTATAACTTTATAAGAAAATCTCAGGAAAAAAAAAAAATAATGAAAAACAAACCAAATGGTGATGGATGATGGCTTATTACTCTCTCAAGCAGCTGAATTCAATAAACAACTCATACAAGTAGTCTCACATGCTCATGCTAATTCTCCCCTCCACAAAATAAAAAATAGAAATAATAATAACAAAAAAAAAAAAAATTTCTCTCTCTCTCCAGAATGCTGTACATAACTGTCTCCATAGAGTCTCTCAGCTGGTCTGGTCCAGTTCATGATACTGTTTCAAAGTCCAGGGCTGTACCCTAATAACTATGTTTCCTCCTCTTTTGATATCACCCCCAGACAGTCTGATTTCATTAGCTGAACTCAAATGCTGTAAAACCCCATCTGGAGACTCTCAGCACCATAAAAATCTCATTCTAAGCATCTTAGTGCTGTGCAGACCTCATGCTTTCAACCTTAGCAGAACTGTAATTATAGCAACCAGCGTCAAGATTAAGATAAAAATGCAAATACAGTAAGTAACAAAAACTGAGCATTGAAAAAAAAAATAAAGGGAAGAAAATGGAAATACAGCTGAAAAAAAAAAAAAAAAAAAAAAAAAAAGTAAATATTTGGGAAAATTTAAACACAACACTTCATTGTGAGGATTTTCTAGCACATATCTGACAGTGCAATGAGTTGCATTAAAGAGTAGCATGGTTTGGGTTCTCCAGGGCAAAAGTCATCACTGCTTCTTCACCATCAGTAGTCCCCCCCCACCATCCAGCATACTAAGTTTCCCCTATACCACCTGAAGCAACGATCTTAGATAAGATATCCTTAAGTCTCACTTTTATTTTCTCTATATTGAAGTCCTTTCCAGTTAGATAAAAAATGATGCAGGTTTGTGGTGGTGTGGCTAGTTGTCCCATTCTCTCTGCCTCAGAACTAACTATGGCCTTATTGTCTCTATTCTGTCTCTTTAATTAAATAATTTAATTGCCTTGTCTTTTTTTTTATTATTTTAACTACATCTACTTCAGATGTTTGGTAAATAAGTTTTACAATTCAACAGTTGTTGGCTTTTTTCTGTAGATAAAATTTATATAATATTCATAATGCATTACTTATTGCTCATGTGTAACCCAGCACTGTAATTAAATTATTTTCCCAAATTAACTTTGGTTATGTAGTAGCTACAGTTCAAGTTCTAATTTAATGTTAGATTAGTGGAACATCTCCTCCAGGGATAGGCATTAGAGAGCTAACAAAGCTCATTCACCGTACTTATAAATGCCATGAGGATTGGCATACTCCACTGGCTGCTGCAGGCAGTGGACCAGGCACATATTCCGTGTTCAAAGTTCCAGAAATTGAAAAGACAGAAGAAAAAACATCCATGAGAGCCAGCAGTATGAAAACATGTCTTTCCTGTACAAATAAAACAGGAAAAAGCCACCTGCCATGGCTTTTTTGCACTAGGTTTGTGGTAAACACCTAAATAGTTTTCATAGCCAGTGAACTTGAAACAGTTCTCCTCCTTTTCCTCATCCTCGATGAAAAGGGAGTAGGACTCAAAAGATGCCAGGAGTTTCATAAGCAGAGACCAACCTGAAAAAATACTTATGCATGACTGGGAAGGAACCAACACACAGGAGCCTTACCAACTCACAAAACAAAACGCCACCATGCCCAAGCCTTGTGCCTGGTCGTTGCTGGAGTGAACATAAGCCTGCTATTGAACACAGGTGGGAATTAGAAGAGAGACATTGATTCCTTATGAATCAATGGACATTTTCTGCTGGGATCATTACTAATAAAGAATTTAAAAGCCCCAAAGGTAAAAGCTCCACAGTAATATAAGTTGCAAAGTAATGTGACACAGTAATATAAGTTGCAAACTAATGGTCTGCAGGATATTTCTATCCACATTTTGAAAATATTGGCAGAATATTGCAGTAATGGGCTAGCTGAACAATTCCATGAGCCACTTTTATATTGGGTTAAAATTGCAAGAAAATATTCTCACTTGAGCATATGAAATTGACAGCCAAAATGCCTGTCAATTTCCAAACACTACACAGATAACTGTTTTTAACATTCAAAACACGAGTGCTTGTACTTTTTTCTTTTTTGTGTCTTTTTTATTTTTTTCAAAGGCTGAAAACAGAAGTTGAACTTTTTAAGCCACACAGTTGACAAAGTTGAATAAGGTACTAATGCCTTAACAGAATGTAATAGAGACAGTTTATTCCCCAGTGCTTAAAGCATGAATCACAGATCTGAGTCTGACTGAAATGTATACAGCATGAGGTTCCAGGGCAAAAAGGGAGAGACACACCCTGCTTTGCTATTAAACAGTCAGAAACATTTCCAGAAACCTGTTCTGCCAAAGTTTCACATGCTCTGAAACATTTCTGCGTTACTTAGTAAGTGTGGAAAGCTGGCTCTCTCTAAACTTGTATCCTATGTCATGCAATTTCTATGCTCCAGCATCACCACATTATATCTCAATACAGGACTCACAATATATGGTGTTATTAAGACAACTTCTGTGCTTTTCTTTCATGGTGATAAATTTCAAGGCTTTACTTCTTCATACTTCTGTTTACTCTTATGATGAGGTGGATATTTTATCAGCATTGTGCAGTGCTGAAAGTCTCCCAGGCTATGAGAATTAATTTGGCTGCTGTACTAAAGACGTAAATTACACAGGAAGTAGTGAACCTTTAAAATAACCATTGAACACCCAGGATCTGCACTGGTAATGATTTTCCAACCCACTCCTGTTCATTCTCAACAATAACAAATAATAATTTTTAAAGGAAGTGTTTTAGTTGTGTGACTGTACTGACTCTTCACATACTGCCAGATGATTTTTGCAGGTGGCCAAGTGCATTGTCTCCATAATGCTATTCATCCCTCCAGGAAGGAGATGCTCGGTTCTTTATTGAATCATGAATTTAAATTCATGTGAACACATATTTGCACATGGATATATATTTGCAATCTGTGGAAATATTTCCTTTCAGCTCTACAAAAGCAGAAATCTTACAAAACGATTCAAACTGCCCTTCAATTACATGAAGATGCACACTTGCCTTCTGACTTGTGCTCCTAGGTGCATGGAAAACTTCTGTCGGCCATCAGTTGAGCAGTATGGCAAAATTCCCTCTGAAAAGACAAACCTGATAGCTACAACAAGCCAGCCAGGCCCTGAAGGATTATTAAGAATGCTAGTGAATATGGGAAAATAGAGACAAATGCAGGTTTCTGAAGTTTAGGTCCAGAAGGCATCTATGAGATCTTCCATATCAGATATTTTGTGTAATATGGAAAATGAAGCCTCATCCATTAGATCAGATTTTAGTTGTGCTCCTACGTTTTAAGGCACAGCAGTGCTAAGGAGAGCACCTAGGTAAGTTCCAGGTTTAGAAACACTTCAGGATCAGTAGGCAAGTTGATCTGATAGTTACCCTCAGCTATGAGATCTGTACCTAATGTTCAGAGTAGTGGAAAAATGAAAGTACAGGTGCTGATATTCCTGGAAAGAAGATAAGGTTGCACAAGTTCATCAATTATGTTTGTCACCAACTACAGGAAGAAAGTGTACTTGTGCAAGAATATCTTGTGCTTATGACCTCAATAATATGTCTCATAAAACACGGTATCAGCATTGTTTGTTTTTTAATAGGTAGCTGCCTAATTTTCTGTTTTGACACCTACAAAAAATGTTGACAGTACAGACATAATAAGTTAAAGTGATAAGCAGTTTTGCTAAAAGGCCCAATTGCATTGGCAACTTGCTTTTCAGGATGTCTTTTGAACTGCACAAAGGTAGCTCAAGCTGCTCAGAAACCATGCAAAGGGATACTGTATAATAAAACTCACTTTTATCCCCTGCTCAGACTTCTGGTACTATTACTGAGATAGACCCAAGCACATGGCCTCCTATGGCTATTGCAAAGTGATGAAATGCTGACAGCTAAAAGCAGAGGACATTACAATTGTTTTGCCCATCAAAGCCCAAGAAGTGTTATTGTGCAATATATTGCCTCACATACACCATGCTCGACACAAAGAACGATCCTGTTTGTATAAAGCTACCATTACCTGTTTGAAAAGGAGCCAGTCTTCAAAGAAAGTGAAAAAATAATCAACCACAAGAAGTGTGCACTTATTTCCTCTCCCTGATATCTATTACTTCATGTTACACCACTTCTAACAGACAGAAAATGCTGAAATAATGGCAAGCTGGGACACTTTATTACCTAGAGCATCATAACAACACATGTAGAGTGGAAAACCTCAATTCCAATTTCTCACATACATTTAGTTTCATTCCTTGGCGCTGCTTGTACAGCAGGAATATACTTTGCATTTAAAATGGGCAATTCATTGCTCAAGCTGCTTCACATACTTTGAGATCTCTGAGCTCACTGTCCATGACACTGACAGAATCAGTAAGATGCATCTTCTTTTTCCCATGTTTATAGCTGCTGATTGGGAGTTTGAATTTAAATGCAGGTTTATTGTGTTTTCCACTGTAGGTGGCAAGTTCTTTACTTTTATTTTTTTTATTATTATTATTACTATTCTACAGTCATTCTGCCACAGCTTTTACAGAGTTTGCTGCTAGAAAAATGTTTTCATCCTAGAGACATGACATTTCAGAAGTTCCACAGTTTTATATTTACACCTGTAAAAGGAGTTACTAATATCTTCCAATTTGTGTGGTTTTGAACTTCTTGTTTGGGCTTTTTAATTATCATTAAAATTATTAATCATTAATTGTCATTGCCTCTCAGTGCCTGATATAGCCAGCTAGAAAAATGGGTATATACATTTAAAGGGATAACATTTACCAATAAAATGTGATATTGTCCAGCCTAATTCATTCAGTGCACTGTGCTGCACTTGTGTAGAATCCCTTGCAGTGAGAATATAATGCTAAAATGTAGGGTTGATTGAAGTTGTGCATTACCTGCCATTTCTGGGATTTTCAGGTGCATTTCTGCACCTGAGGAAAATCATTACCTCCCCAAGAGGACACATGCATCCACAAAACCTGATAAACTCATGCCTGTTGCATAATCACAATCACCTTTAATCACTGTGACCTCTCTTGGTTTCAGTTAGGACAGAATTAATTTTCTTCCTAGTAGCTGGTGGAATGCTGTCTTTTGGCTTAGGATGAGAAGAGTGCTGATAACACCCCGATGTTTTAATTGTTGCAGAGCAGTGCTTATACCAAGCCAAGGACATCTCAGCTTCTTGCTCTGTCCTGCCAACAGGCAGGCTGGGGGTGCAGTAAGAGCTGGGAGGGGACAGACCCAGGACAGGTGACCCAAACTAGCCAAAGGGGTATTCCATACCATCTGACGTCATGCTAAACAATGTATAGGGGTGGCTAGCCAGGGGGAGGGGGCCGGACTGCTCGGGGTTAGGCTGGGCATCGGTCAGCGGGTGGTGAGCAATTGCATTGTGCATCACTTGTTTGTACATACTATTATTACTTATCTATTATCACCATTGTATTATTATTATTATTATTATTATTATTATTGTTATTATTATTTTTGTTATTATTATTTTCCTGTCTTATTAAACTGTCTTTATCTCAACTCACGGGCTTCACTTTCCATTTCTCTCCCCCATCCCAAAGAGGGAGGGGGGAGGGTGAGCGAACGGCTGTGTGGTGTTTAGCTGCCGGCCGGGTTAAACCACAACATGAGCAAATCAAATACACTGTGTGTGTTTTGTTTTGTTTTTCTAAATTTTGTTCTGTAGGAACAGGGAACTAATTTGAATTTCTGATGAGAGGAGGAAGTACTATGATAGTCTTGTGATACAACGAAATGATGAAAAAGCTGAGCTGAAAACATTCCAGTGCCACTTTTGATGGTCTTGCCTCTTCTACAGCCATTTGTCAACAGCACTCTTAAGGTCCTGTCAACACAGCTGTCTTCTAAACTGAGAAATAAATGCTCATTAGCAACCCCAACCCATCAGCAGCAAACTGGCCATTTTCTCACATTGCATCCCTACTAAATCTCTTAATTATGGTAAAATAAACTGACTATGAATGCTCAGAGCAACACAAAGAAACAGGGGCACACATAAACTGCCTGAAACCACACAACAAATTGCAGAACCAGAAAATTTCTAACAAGCACACATTCCTCAGAATAGCCACTTTTCTACTGACCCCCGGAGATTCTCAGGTGGATCAAACAGACAGAAAATACAGTTAATAGAAAACCACAGGATCTACAAATGGCTGCTTAGGGTACAACCACTGCCAAAGGTCATTTCACTACTCAGTACCCACAAAATAACCAACTTACAGCAAAAAAAAATCATCCCTATGAAGCGAACCACCACAAAGCCTGCCTATTACTCAGTCCAGACTAAGAGTAAGGCTAATTAGGATTTAAATTACATTGCCTTCTATAAATTAACAGATACTGCTTTATGCAAGTGCCCCAAAAGATGAAAATACAATTAGAATCTAAAAGTTGTATTTCTACATCAGGTTCCTGACTGAAGAGTGACAGAATGTAGCACAGCCTCTAGTAAATTAAAGTCACAGAAGATAACACCACTTCTCTGTTGCTCACAGTGCTTTTAGTTTTTCTGTCTTTCATGCCAGGTAATGTAGTCAATGTGCACTTGAAAGAGTTAATGATTTTACCACAGAATAGTTATGTGGCTTGCAATTAAATCCATTAACATGCATAATGAAAGGGAGCACAAAGTTCCAAGACCTTCCTGGACCCACAAAGCAAAAAGGATTAGAAGGAAGATAATTATTGGGTGTTACCTAAGTCTGTATATAAAGATACCAGTTTTCTGCCTTTGCCATTCAATCCAGCTGCTCTCTGTATTTGGTGTTTCCACAACCATCACAGCTCACCAGATAGATTTGTCAATACTTGTTATATCACACTTGTTACATGGCACCTCAAAAACTTTGTCCTTTCATTCAGTCTTGTCAGAAATGTGTTTCCTTCTCCAGATGTCACCAGTTCAGTTTGTGAGCATCCAAGATCACGTGAAAAATTGTAGTGACATTGGGAACTAGAAAGGAGAACATCTTAGAAAGGCAAAGTTCTTCAGACGTGCAGGGTAGCAATTGCTGCTGCAAACTAGCCTTTGTGGTCTTACTCTTTTTACACAGAGAAAGGTGATGACATCCTAATGAGACCTGACAGAATCCAAAAAGAAAAGTAACTCCCTGTATGACTTCACAATACATTGCAGAAACATATTTTCATTAAATAACTTCATTACCTTTTTGTACACAACCAAAGTTAATATGGGTTTATCTTGGAGAAAAATATTAGTGTAACAACTTAAAAAGAAAGTAAATTAATGAATATGAGATTTTTCTACACAGGTCTCTCTGGACCCTTATTTATAAACTGTGGGAGACTCTTTCTCTTTCCAGATTATTATTTCTTGCATTTATTTGAGAAGCATGATTGGACCTTGTGTAGTGTTGCCATGAGGATGTGCACTTATGGCTAAATAAAATTTAGGCTAAATTCCAAGTGAGCCATTATTATCTCTCTTTTTTTTTTTTTTTCCAGTTTATTTTGCTTGTTTCCCTACATGTGCATTGTGAATTGTATAACATAAAATTTTGCAATTCTTCTGTCATGTTACAGAATGGATGAGAAAAAAATCTCAACTGCGTATCTAAGTCTGAATTCAGAGATAACCTAAGACATTTTTTTTCCCAGTGATCTGTCTTCAGAGCACAAGAAATTCCAATTATTTAAAACTTATCTTTCAGGAGGAAATCCAGGTTCAGTTTTAATTAAATAAATTAAAAATCGCTAAACAGAAAAAAGCTTTTCTTGCTTGAATGGTTGGTGTACTGTAACAGCAACATGTTGAAAGAGTGTTGATTGTAAAATATCATCTTCTACACTTTGTCCTAGAATAAGTAGATACAAGATTCTAATATATTTTTGAATGTCATATTTTATATAAATATATAAAGAATGGCGACATAGCAATTTTACGTCTCTTCTGGAAAGCATCTGAAAAATAGAAAAAAAAAAAGAAAAAAAAAAACTTTTTTCAAGTAAGAAAATATGTGAAATAAAAATGAAGATAAATAAGTGCAGTCTGATATGAATTGGAAACATTCAAGAAGAAGTTCCAGTTTGGGTATGCAAGGTAAGTAGCATCCCTTTAAAAGCTTTAATTAAATTTAAAAAGTAGCTAAGACCGATTCTTTCCAACTCATCCCTCCTTCTCCATTGTTATGACAGAATCTGAAACGTGGTGAGAATAAAAAAACAACATAGGAGATATGCCCTTAGAGACAATATTTCAGACTTATTGTCCAGATTCCACCAATCCAATTAGATTATTTGAAGTGATAGCTCATAAATTGTTAATATATTGCTCTGTAAGTGATGAAAAATACTTATCTCATTTTTCCAGCCCGCTGGCTCAATTTCTGTACTTTACAATCATTTGTTACAAAATTTTCATTTTTCCATTACTTTTTATTGTTAGTTCAGAAATAAAATCCTATTAACAGAGGATTTATGATGACAAGATAACTACAGTGCAGGAGTGGAGAGGGTGTGAGTTTAATGACACACAAATAAAGTTTAATGAAATATTATGAAATGGAAATAACATAGTGTCTGAATAAATCTCACTGGTAACTATGCATTATAATTGTAAGAAAAGAAAATTCATAAGAGAAAGAGTCTGTAAATACGAAGAAAAACAATACACTGATTAGACAGCAGAACCATCCAGTATGGTAGCCCCCTTCAGAGTTATACATGTACTCGTAAAGATTTCTTAAAAAAAAAAAAAAAAAAAATCCTTAACTCTGCAGCCCTTATTTCTTCTCTTCTGTCTGTAGATATTTGCCAATTTTTCCAACCTGAATGATTCTATGATTCTATGAATATGGAAAAGGAATTCATAAAAAATCAGTATGCCTCAGTGATACAGATTACGTGTTCAAACTCATTCACAATGAATAGTAGCAAAGAAATGGGACAGAGATGTTGCACTGGAACATGCAACAGAGAAACATGTATCTAATGCCCTTTTCAAGATGGAAATGTATTTTAAGCATTCCCTTAAATCTTCTAAAAGAGGAAAAAAAAAAAAAAGGACTTTTAAAACATAGTATTATGAACATAAAACCACATTGAAAGGAAGGATTTTTGAGGCATATATAACACAAGCCATTTGGTACAGGATAATTTACATCCTTTGGAGGAGAGGACATGATACTCAGATTTTAGGGAAGTTAAAAATATGTCAATGAATAGCATGCCATACAGTTGATGGATTTCATCCTTCTTCTGATTTTGGATTTATTAATAACCTTAACTTAAATACATTTTTTCTTTATAGACCCTCAAAGCAATATTGGTAGCAAAGCTGTTCTGTTCTATAACCTGCATATCCTATTTATCTTTGCATGAATGATTCTGTAAATGTGATTTTTTTTAAGTCACCCAAAGACAGGGATACAACAAGTATAAGTCTAGAGACAAAATTGTCCAGACAAAATACTGTATGTTGGTAAAGCTCTTGGTTGCACATTCATTTCTCCTTCCTACTGTCATTTGCTAAGCTGTGTTAGTGAAACAGGTTTTCTGCTCTGCAGAGAGACTACTCCTAAGATGCCTCTCCTTTCCATATTAAAATTCAGACATTGTGTAGTGTCATTAAAATCAAAGCACTGACTGATTCACAGATGCACAGATGAATGCAGGCACTATGAATGTGTGTATTGGGTTGACATGGCAAGGTTTTGGTAGCAGAGGGACTGTTGAGGTGGCCGCTGTGAGAAAAATATAGAAATTGCCCCATGTTGAATAAGGGCCAGTTTCAGCTGGTTCCAAAGGGACCTGCTACTGGCCAAAGCTGAGCCATAAGCAATTCTGTTTGCGCCTCTGGGAGAGTTAAAAAAAAAAAAAAAAAAAAACGGCTGCACCACAGCAGTTTCAAGAGAAAGGACTGAGAGCCAGCCCTGCAGCCCCCAGGTGAGTGCAGCAGGAGGGCAGGAGGTGCTGCAGGCAGGCAACAGCAGTTCCCCTGCGGGCTGTGCAGGAAGAGGCCCCTGGTGGAGCAGGCTGTCCCCCTGCAGCCCATGGGTCCCCCATGGAGCAGATCTCCACGCTGCAGCCCCCCCATGGGTGGTGGAGCCCCCGGTGGAGCAGGTGGATGTGGCCTGGAGGAGGCTGCGGCCCATGGAGAGCCCCCGCAGGAGCAGGCCCCGGGCCGGAGCTGCAGCCCGTGGAGAGGAGCCCACGCAGGAGCAGGGGGTCTGGGGGGAGCTGCCGCCCACCCGTGGGGGACCCGTGCTGGAGCAGTTTGCTCCTGGGGGATGGATGGATGGACCCCGTGGGACGGAGCCGTGTGGGAGCAGTGCTTGAAGAGCTGCTGCCTGTGGGCAGCCTGTGTGGGATCAGTTCAGGAAGGACGGCATCCCGTGGAGGGACCCCATGGGGAGCAGGGGCAGAGAGGGACCCTGACAGAGCAGCAGAGACGAAACGTCGGGGACTGACTGCAACCCCTCCTTCCCATTCCCCTGCGCTGCTCAGAGGGTTGATATAGAAGAAGGTGCATTAGGGAGGAGATGTTTTTAGTCGTGGTTTGTTTTTTTTTGTTTGTTTCTCACTGCTCTATCTCGTTAGTAATAGGTAATAAATCTTATTAATCTCCCTATGCTGAGTCTGTTTTGCCCATGATGATAACTGGTGAGTGATCTCCCCATCCTTATCTCAGTCCTTGAGCCCTTTCCATCATATTTTCTCCCCCTTTCCCTTTGAAGAGGAGGGGTAAGAAAGTGGTTGTGATGGAGTTCTGCTGCCCAGCTGAATAAAACCACCAGAACATGTTAGAAGATTGAAAGCATCTGCATATATTTCAGCTAGATAATTTGTAGACAATGGGCTGCTAACTTAATAATCAGTTCAACTATTCATTATATTTTTTTCATGATGTATTGTATAATCATAAGTTATTATTCGTCACACATTTCTGCTTTGAAGGCAATAATTTTACTGTGGTTTTGGTAAAATAAAATAATTCCTATAGAAAAAAAAAATCATGTAATAATCTCTCGGTTCATTGAGAAGGTTTGAGACAAAAGATATTACTGAAGGGCGGAAGTGTAATTATATATCACTGTGCCCATTTCTGTGAAAAATTACAGGTTTCACTACACTTCCTTTTCCCTAGGGAAATTATACATCTGTTTACAACAGATATATAACATATCTATTTAAAAATATAACAAAGCCAATTTATTGGTTCTGTTTGTTGAGGAAGGAATGTGATCCCTGCTTGCTTAAGAAGTACGACAGTACTGTCAATTACCATGGTAGATCGATATTGGCTAACACGTATATGCATACTATTGTAGTGGTAATCTTAATGTGTCTTTTTATACAAGAGAACTTTAAATTTTTATGCCATTAAAAAAAAAAAAAAAAACTGCTGAACATAGTAAGACTCAGAAATTTGGGAAGAATCACATTTATTTTTTCCTAGGTCTTTTGCAGGTACCTTAGCATTTTTAAAACACAGTGAAAGATTCACCTTACATCAGAAAAACTGTTGTTGCCTTTTCGCCTTTTCCCCTTCTACCTCTTTTAATGTTTGTTTGTTTTGTGTTTTTTTTTTTTGTTGTTGTTGTTGTTTTTTTTAATTTTCTATTCTGATAGTGCCTCATGCCTGGAGTCCAGCTCTAGTCTTTTTCATTTTAAAATGCTTCTGTTCTGGAGGTGATAGTTATTTGTATTTTATGTGGTTTGCAGGCAAAAAATAACCCTACAACAGAAACATCTGCACTGGGATAATACTATGACCATTTCTGCTCTTCCTTAAACCCACCCCACCCCTTTGAAAAACAAAGAATCAAAAAGAGATTAATCCGATATACTAGAAAAGTTTGAGCATATGGCAAGTTCTTTAAAACAGCCAGTTTTCAAGTTCATGAGGGTGATGGAATTAAAATTGTCCTGGAAGCTTTAGACAAGACTGTATATTAAAAAGTGTCCTGGAAGAAGAAGGCTTAATATCTCCAAAAATACAAGAAAAATGTTGAGAACAGCCACAGAGAACAAACAAAAAACTTAGCACAAATACAGAACAAATTTATTTGTTTGTTATGTATAATAAAACTATGAAACTTTAGAAAATGTGGGTGCCAAAACTCAATATTTTCAAAAAACAAGCAAAAGATTTTACAAAACAAAAATTCTTTTCCATTGTTATAAAGCACAAATCTGATTTTATACGCAGTTTCCTAATAATTTTTAAGTGTTGAAGTGTTATTTCCACTACCTCGTTATCAAGAGTATCTTACAAATGTTTCTCTTTAAGAGTTATTCATATTGTAGAATATTTCCCCTAGCATATCTTTAATATGTTTATACTGAAAATCTCTCAATTTTTCTTTTTCAGATTAGATGGGAGGTGTTGGAAATATTTACGGATTCCCTTTATTTGATAGAACAATGCTTTAATTACCAATTTAGGTGGTGGTTGGTGGGTTGTTTTTTGTTGTTGGTGGTGGTGGTTTTGTTGTTGTTGTTGTTGTTTGGTTTTTGTTCTGTCTCTGTGCCTCACTTTTTTCCCTTTGAATCAGCAAGAAGATTTTATCAATTATTATGGTCCACTAGGAAACCCTGGAGAAAATCAATTGTTTAACAAGAAATACTTTTTGAAAGTACCCTCCCTAGCAGAGTTCATTCAGGTTATCTGCCTGTTTATGAAATCTTTGTCTAAACTGATGTTAGCCTCAGTAGCCCATTAAAAGGTCCACCCCCAGGAGTGTGGGAATGCAAAAATGTAAGGGTTCACTGGGAGGACACACTTCAAATGGGTTTTAACTCACCAAAACCCTTGAGCATCAACCCATGTGCACAGTGCATTAATCCTCTCTGGCAGGCAGGTGAACTACAGAGCAGTCCTTTCTGCCACAGAAGGTTGCTCATTTTCTAGTCCAGTAAGAATTTCCCCTTAAGCTGAAGAACCATCATGCAAAAATAGAAGTGCAAATTCCTCCACTGCTATAAAATCAGCCAGATTTTGTTTCTGCATTGTGTATTTGGTAGGTAGTGGTGGGGAGGCTTGTATAGCTTACACAGTCATTTCCATATACTTTTTTGGAACTTTCTCTTCTATAAAAAGTAGTTGAGATGAAATATGTCAACATAATAATGCTCGTAAGTGCTATACAGCTTACACATGCAAAGCTCATACTACTCTATATTCTACATTACTTATTTCAGTAGTAGCAGCCTGGTCTCAGCTTTCTTGTTTTCAGTTGTGGTTTTTGTTTTGTTTTTTTTTCAGCAGCTATATGAATGAAAAGTATAAGTAATCATGTAAATTAATATTGTTTGTTTTACATGCAATAGAAGCTATAATGTTGGGCATTACTTATGCTGCAAGACAAAATATGAGAATAATGCCTTACCAGTTTGCAATAAGCAAATTAAAGTGTTAGACAGAAGTGCCTTCCAGCATCCTGAGACCGAATGTTTGTATGTGTTTGTACCAGAAGAGTAAAATCTAATGGCAGATTACACCAGACCTACAAGTGTGGTGTCTTTCACACAGAACATGGAAATCAACAAACTGGGAAGTTTTGGGGGATTTTCTGGTTGAAGAAGTCTTGAACTGACTGATCTGTATTTATACTAGGTGAGCTGGGAAAATACAAACTATTGTCACTAAGGTACAGATGTCTTAATCGCTCAACCTCTGAGTGACCCCAAAATCACAAGAATTTGAAGATCTTTGAAGTTTTGATACAAGATACTTAATGAACAGCATAAAGTGACACTTCAAAATACTCAGTTACAGCCTGAGGCATCACAATAACTTCACAGCGAGAGAAGAGCTCATGGAAAACTTGAAGACTCAGAACATTTTTCAGGTTTGTAGGACAAGTACTGTGCTGTATGCCTTCAGTGTTCTAGCTTGTCAAACATTTCTTATGGTCTTCTACGCTCAAACTTCCATCAAGAAGATTGCAAAGAGGCTTGAGACACTTCTAGTGTCATGAATCATCTGCTGTTCATTCATCATGGTCTCTGCAAGCCAGAAGATCTAATAAGGTAACCTGAATTTCAGTTGTTGCTGTTAAAGTTGTCCTGGTTTAGATGATATCATCTGTATTTACTACCCAAAAAAAAAAAAAAAAAAAAAAAAAAAAAAAGTTGGTTATATTATTTCTGCACGTCATGGAGCTGTCATTTGCCACTTTCTAATACACCCTTGGATTTCCGTGACAAAGTACTGCTGCATTTGTTCAGCTTTCTAATGTTTTGCCCTATGTTTTAGTTGTGGGCCTCCCTAGTATATCTGCAAGAGATCAGACTGGAACAGCTCAATCCAAATGATCTGTAACTTTACAGAATTGCAGAACCAAACATCAACTCATAGTTTGCGGCAGACAATTTTATTTCTTTAATGTGGAATGCACTCCTAGGCTCAGTCCTTATAAGAATCCTCTAGAAGAAGCCCATTGCAAAGAGAATCCAGAATTGCACTTCTCAGACCCGACTTTTTGAGTATTACCTTTATCCTAGTATATATGCCTCCACAGAATGCCCATTACCACTGAAAAACACATATTCTGTCTTGTATGAGAGAGGAACACAACAATAAGTATGCTTCTGCTATACGTGTGCTGTAAGAACATTATTCAAGTATAACAACAATCACTCGTAAAGCACAAATGCAGAATAAAGTATAATGAAAATGGATTGTCCTTCCACGATTCTGCCCTTCCTTCCTACTCCATCTGAAAAATTTCTTGCATTTTGGCAAGAAAACATATTTCAGTACAAGGTTAAAAAAAAAAATGAAAGAATGGGACATTTCAAATATACAAAACACATTTTCCAGAACTGACGAACTATGATCCTTTTTGAAAATGTTATACTTTAGAGCTTTATGCCATCATGTTTGTAAAAAGATATAAGAGACAAGAAGTATTGTACCTCAGACACAAGATTTACTGAAATGCACTCCAGTCAAATCTGCTTGGTAGGAAGGAATGCTCCATGATTAACAGATTAAACTTCTGTCTTCTTATTTTTTCAAATTATGCTCTTCATTCCTATTCCCTGCTTCAATAACACTGCTAAACATTTCAACAAGAAACATTACAGCCTGCAACATAGATTGTACTTTGGCAAGACTGTTCTCAAACTCATTCCCTTTACGAGTTTGATTTTTTCCTCAAATTTGACTAGTAGATTGTATTAAAACATTCCTTTTTTTTTATTATTGTACATGAACCTCCATGGTTTACAGCAGCCAACGTGAAGACTAGCAGTGTTAGTCTTCACTCAGTAGGTCTACTCCTAAAATTGTCCTACTTACATGTATTCTGCAAGGAAATCATGCTTCCCAAAGGCAAGCCTTTAGGACTTCATTCTGAGGTCATTCAAACATCAGAGGTCACATAGGGCTTTCTTCATTTCAAGGGCTTTGTGTAGTTGCTCCAAGGCAAATATGTCCACTTATTATTTGTGTTGCAGCAGCAGCTGGATAACCCACAAATCCTCATTATCCAGTCCTGAACCTCATGGGACATAGAGGGGGTGACTTTTTTTTTTTTTTTTCTAATTTGATAGTGGCTTTACAGTGTATTCAGTCACTGTAGACCCCAGGAAAGGGCAGAGAACACACTTTGCTTTACAGGTCTGCTAGCTTCTCTGCAAGACATTTATTTTCTGAGCTGCTGGGGCTGAGGTGCAGTTTATGAGGTGTTTAACATTGCCATGGCCATACCTCCAGAAAAAACTATGGCTGGGGACCCATGCCCTTTCTCTGTATGTCACATGGAGCCCAGGACTTACTCTCCCTTCATATCCCTTACATAGCGTTTTAAGAGTCCCCCAATATTTTGGGCCTCTGCAGCATCCCCGATGCAGCAGAACCCCTTCCCAGTGCATGCTGTCACTCTCTGCTCTCCTACCTCATTGCATCTTACCCCTCAGCTCACACCTGTAATATATCTAATCAGTGATAATAAAATGAATTTTCAACTGCAGTATTTTGACTTCTTTGATTAAAAGGTTGCAGCTTGCCAGCAATAAAGAATAGCAATATTTTCCTCAAAAAAGCCTTAGTTACAAACTGAGTCAACTTCATCAGCATACTCAAGCCAGTCAAGATTTTCCCCCTCCTTACTCATCCACTTGTAAGTTATAACATACATGTATTAACACACAATGTCAAATACCTGACAATTAAATGAATATTAATTGTCAGGTATATAATACCTGACAATTAAATGAATATGTTGTTAGCAGCACTGTCCTGTTTTCTCATTAGAGTCAATGTATACAGATGCACTGTGTTGACTTGCTCCATGCACAAGTACAAACTCTTGTTCAACTAAGTTGCATGGAAAGTGGCTTCCCTTCTAAATTAAAATAATTTGATCCCAGACTAAAGAAAATGTGAGTGGAAACAAATTTGCTATTGTAACAGAAAAAGACAAACAAATCCTTTTCTGACGTCAAATAAGTCAAGTTTGAAAATATCCCATTTTCAAGACAAGCTTGTCTTGAAAATATCCAAGCCAACTGAAAGTTAAAAGAAGAAAAGAAAAAGGCATAGTAAAACCACACAAAACTGTATTGAAATGGGCAAAAAAAAATGAGCACAGAAATGCAAGGACAGAAACAGTTTGGATCAAAAAATAAAGGAGAGGAGAGGAGAGGAGAGGAGAGGAGAGGAGAGGAGAGGAGAGGAGAGGAGAGGAGAGGAGAGGAGAGGAGAGGAGAGGAGAGGAGAGGAGAGGAGAGGAGAGGAGAGGAGAGGAGAGGAGAGGAGAGGAGAGGAGAGGAGAGGAGAGGAGAGGAGAGGAGAGGAGAGGAGAGGAGAGGAGAGGAGAGGAGAGGAGAGGAGAGGAGAGGAGAGGAGAGGAGAGGAGAGGAGAGGAGAGGAGAGGAGAGGAGAGGAGAGGAGAGGAGAGGAGAGGAGAGGAGAGGAAAACAAGTTCCTTTTAAGAGACTTGGGAATTAAGGTGTCAGATTAACACATATAATTTCATCAGATGGAGAACATAGAACTAATCAGAACTAAACAACTGCAGCTGCAAGTTCTGCCTATTCCTCAATAAAGGTCTCAAAAGCAGCACAGAAGTTGCTCTCTGGCAGCTTTTTGAAATGGCTAAATGGCTTAATGCATACTTATAAATATAGTTTTTCAAAAGAGTCTTAGATTATGTTCCTGACATAAAGACTGAATAACACATGCAAAGATTCTCACAGACTTTGATGAGTTTGAAGTTGGCCTTCAAAAAGAAAGGGTGCTTGAAGATCAGCACACAAAGTTCAATGTTTTGTACAGGACTGTGCTTACCTAAAGAGGGGCCAATGCTTATATAGGTTACAGTACTTGTTTTGATATTTTTATAAATTATTACTCTTCATATCCCCAGATCAAACCTAGCTTCAATAGCTCAAGGAACACTGCTAGATCTTGCTGTAGAAGTTATGAATTCTTCATTTGCTTTAAATTAAAACAGCTTTCCAAAATCTAATATGAATAAAGCTTATGCAGGACTGAGTCACTGGACACAGAGAAAAGGACATTATAAACAGTTACGTGGTACTTTAATCGGTGATTTTGTTGTGTTACATGGATAAATGCAATGTGTAAAATGTTTAGAACAGTATGCCTATAATTACAATTATCAGCAATCATCTACTCTATTTTATCACGCATATCTCATGCAGTGGTAATCTGTAGTTAAATATGATTCTTTCACTGAATCATAGATAACAAACTTCTCTTTACTAAAAACTGAGTAAACCAAAACTTGTGGTCCTGATTACTAAGTCTGGTTTTTTGGTTATTTCTAATTAGCAGCCACTTTAATTCCATTTCATGGACTTTTATGGAGCAGTGGAGAGCATTTCTCTTAACTGTCAATGAAAATAATAGAGATGTGGCCAGCTTGTTCTAAAGAAGCATTACAAACTGTGCTTTCACATGTAGAATAATTTATGAACTCTTTTATAAGATCTAGTTAGGCCAATACCTTATTATAAGAATGTTCTTAATATTTTCATAATGTACGCTTACAAATATACCTCAAATTAGAGACAGAGTTAAAACATAAAATAGGCTTATGGATAGGCACTGTATCTTGAGTAGATAATGTAAAAGACAAAGGCATCCAATACAGCTGACAGATTATAAAGGCATATATAAAAGAAAGCATGACAAGGAAGTCTCTCTCAAAGTAGTGAGAAAGACGAGAATATGGCAAGACAAAACTATGACCAATCTGTAAAGACATCAAACTCTGAAAAAAAGTAAGCAAAGAAAAAAAAAAATAAATAAAAAGCTAGCAGAAGAAGATAAAAGAATAGCGCAGGCAAGCATGTATGATTAGGAATAATTCAAATTGGTGGTGAGTTATAACTGGACAAGGATATTCTACTGCATTTACAGAAGCAGAAAAGAGTTAAAGGGAAGTAAAGACTCACTAATTATGGGGAAGGAGACCAAATAAATGCTGAAAGTGAAAAATCTGAAATATTAAGTGCCTTGTAAACAGAGCTTTGAAAACGGAACTAATTTCAAAATTGATTTTAACACAGTAAAAGTAAATAAAAGTAAACAAAGGATGTTGAGCCAAGTCCAATTAAGTTAAAAAACAATTAATTATCTGATCATAAAATTATCCACATTTACTGAGAATTGTGGAGTTAATTGACAACAAAGCCATAGAAATATGTGCAAAACAGGCAGCAGGTAAGTTCATGTTGGTCAGGCCCATCAATGAGGTAAAAGTCCTAATTCTATCAGGTAGTACTGAGACACTAGAGAAAGTTTCATAACCACTTCAAACCTCTAAGCATGATTTTAGTAGAAATAGCATAATATTTATTTATTTATATGAAAGGTTATACAAGAGGCATCGCATTGGGGTTCCCTGGACATATTCAATCTTTTTTTAAGATTTCAGTGATTTGCCACTTTAAAACACTGTGCAATTTTAGGAAGTTTGGCGATTTTCAGAGCTGATACATAGAACACAAAAAAATCTCATATGCCAAGTGGAAAGTCTCAAACAGAAGAAGGCAATCCCATGTGTAAAATGAAAGGGAAAACTATAGATATATAATAATACTGGAAAAAAGAAATCAAGTTTATATTGGCAGGCAAACTGATCCTAAGTTAATGATCTTGCTACAAGAAGAGCAGCTGTCAGTCAGAAAAAGTAAAATAAGCAGTACTATCTGGAAGGCATGGGAGATACATACAGTGCAGAGCATGGGAGACACCATACAGAGCAGTGCAAAAGCACTGGATGGAATGCTGTCGATGGTTTGGCCCCTTACTTAAAAGCTGGAGAGAATCCAGAAATAAATGATGACATGGGACTTGAACTGCAGGGAAACTGAGGAATCAGATTCATCTCATCTAAGAAAGACAAACCTGATGTGGGAAGAGGTAATGATGTTACGATTCCTGTTGAAATAAAGGAACTAGAAATCAATCTTTCACATTTTGAGTAAGTAATAAACAGCTCCAACTGTAACATATTAAGTGATGAAAACGATCAAAACAAAACAAAACATAAAAACTATCATTATGCATCTGGCTAGAAGTTCAGTTAGTGCAGTAGTCTGCTTTCAGTATTATTTAGTATTGAGTCAGTAGTGGGGCTCCCCAAGGTTTCATTTTAGGGCCAGTTCCCTTCCACGTATAAGGAAATGTATACTGATATGAATGATCTGGATGCCCAACTTGAATGCACATTAAGTTTGAAGATGACACTAAACAGGGAAGAACTGTTGAGTCTCTTGAGGGCAGAGAGGCATTGCAAAGAGATCTTGACAAATTAGAAGTCTAGGAAATCACCAACTACATGAAGTATAACAAGAGCAGTCTGGGGAACAAGAGGCTGGAGAGCAGCCCTGCAGAAAGGGATCTGGGGATTGTGGTTGATTAAAAGTCATCCATGAGTCAACAGTATACCCTGGCAGACAGGAGGGCCAACTGCATCCTGGTGTGCATCAAGTACAGCATTGGTAGCTGGTCAAGGAAAGGGATTTTCCCTCTTGTGCTCTGTGGCCTCACGTTGAATAGTGTGCATAGTTTTGGATGCACAATGTGAGATGAGAATGCAAAACTGTTAGCGTCCAAAGGGTTATGAAGTTGGTGAATGGTCTGGAGAGGAACACATATGAGGAGAGTATGAGGTCCCTTGGTTTGTCCAGTCCAGAGCAGAGCAGGCAGAGGGAAGGCCTCATGCTCCCTCACAAGGGGAGCAGAGGGGCAGGCGCTGAGCTCTGCTCTCTGGGGACAGCGACAGGACCCGAGGGAACGGCATGGAGCTGGGATAGGGGAGGGTCAGGCTAGGGGTTAAGGAAAAGTTCTGCACCCAGAGCGTGGTCGGGCTCTGGGTAGGCTCCCCAGGGCAGTGGCTACAGCACTGAGCTGCTGGAGTTCAAGATGCATTTGGATCAACACACTCAAATATATGGCCTGATTTTTGGGCGGTCTTGTGTGGAGGCAGGAATTGGACTCCCATGATCTTTGTGGGTCCCTTCCAACTCAAGATATTCCATGATTCTAATTTTATTCTGTGCAAAAAGTGTAAGAGCAGTCCAGCAATTCCTCCTCCTACAGATTTGCAGATTTCCGTAAAAGTCTACAGATGGAAGAAGAAAAGGATATTCTTATTTCAGGACTGCCTTAGCAATATACATCTGCATTTTTAATGACAGAGGTAAACAAGCACAATCTCCCTTTTGCAAAGAAACCATGACCTCCACACAATGTGTACACCTTAAGCTGAAAATAAAATACTAATATTTCCTTGCTTTGTGTCTGTTTTACCAATACTTTCTAATATTACCTGCTCTGTAATAAAAAAATTTACATTTTCAGTTTCTAACAGATTTACTTTTGAGAAACTCCTTATCAAGAACAGTTGTCCTCATTGTGAGCCTAACTGATAAAAACATTACACAGATTGCCCAAGAAGTGGGACACATTTTTGATAGTGACAGCAACTCTAGAAGACAAACAAACAAAACAAAACAAAACAAAACAAAACAAAACAAAACAAAACAATGAATCAGGAACAATTACCAGACAAACTGCTAATTCTTAAACATTTCAATTATTAAAGTCCAGTTTTATTTTCTCCCGAAATCTGCATCCCTCCCCCTAAAAGCTCGAAATTTACTCATAATGTGTTAAGATGTAAAAGTAATTTCCTAACACAAAATTTTTATTAATACCATAATTCTTTCTAAGGTTATTAAACCTGATATTCCCTCTATGCAACTAAGGAATAGCCTCTTTTTTATGTAATACACTCATAATTTTCTGCTTAGCATAGCTAAGTGAAAGTGTTGCTCAAACAAATTCAAACCTGCGTTAGTTACAGTAGACAGTGTTTTGCTTTAAAGCAGAGATTCTGCCAGTTCTACATTATAGTACAAGATGCATTAATATAGCAAAATTTGTCTCTTGGAAGAATAATGACAGTAAAATGGAAAGGTAATCTGGGGTATCTCTATTTCTAACAAACAATAGGAGCTCCACTTCCTGAGCACATCTGTTAAAAGTTGGTTTCATAGATTCAGGGGACTGTAAATAAAATAGGCTAAAGTTGTTGGGTCTTTAGTACTCATGCTTCAGCGAGTTATAAGGACAAGCAAATATCCAAGTAATCTCTAAACTAGCTAAGCATTAGACATTCAGATTTTTTACACAGACATATCTAAAGGAATTACTTGAGAGAGCTTTGTATAAATCAAAACAATTTCAGGAAGGAAAGGAAAGAATTGGGCCATTCAGCTTGCAAGGACAGGTAAGAAGTGAGTGTGGAAAGAAAAGGTAAGAAATACACACCTTCCACAAATCTTTTTGTAGATTGACCAGAAGTGGCTATAGTTACCCCAGTCCTGTTCCTCTAATGTGAAGACCATCCCAGAGGCAGTGGGGAGTCCTGGCCTGGATTTGCATAAAATTTCTATTTATGGTTAGGTTTCAGGCCAGTCTGAGGACTAAACAGGACAAGTCAAGAGCAAGATTCCTAGAGATTACCTGCTTTTGCTCAGTAAAGATCAACCCAGAACACAGGGCTGTCTACCAATAGTTTTGGCAAGATGAAGAGTCTTTAAAGAACCAAAGACAGAATTATTCATAGCATGTGTTAGAATTAAAATTCCTTCATTCAGTTCTGTTGAAGTGGTAACAAGGTGCTGCCTTCATTGTTTTCCAATGACATTTCCTTAATCAAGCACAGAACACTCCACTCAGCAATAAAGATCATCTCTATACAGTAAGAGAGCCAAAGGAACAGAAGATCAGATGCAGACTGGCAATAACTCAAGTTTTCAGAAACATCTACATTAGTTAAATAATTAATTCTCATTGTCTTCTGAAACATATTTCACATAGCTTCCTCTCAACTCTTAGAGATGTGACCTGAGTATATATGCTTGGCTGGATTTTGGTTTAGGTACTATTATGTCATCTCAAATGAAGTAACAAATAATAGCCTACCAGATACGCATCAGTGTATTTTGGGTTTCTAGCTTCTTTCAAAGACAGCTTTCTGTCAAGTCAATAACAATAATAAAAGATAAGAATCCAAACTCATGAAAATATATCTGTAGATTAAGATCTCATTTAAATTTGATAAGAATTGGCATACAGTGTTTGCTTAACGTGGTGAGGCTTGCAGACTTTCTGAGACTTATCATTAAAAAAATAAAGAATTACTGTATGAAAAATGAAGGACATGCACAATGTTGAGAAGTTAATTAGAGACTTTGAGATAGTATCACATTTAGGGTTTGATCCCCTTTCAACAGGGAAAAATATTAATGGAGAATATCACACCCAGGATAAGAAGATCAACTTATTCATTGGAAGATGATAATGCCTAAGGGAAAGTGGGAAGCTGGAGAATACTCAAGTTCTATAAAAGCACTTGAAAGGATTAAAAACTGAGCCTGGTTACTGCAGTTAGAGAACCTATAACAAAACCCCTTAAGAATGTGGTAGTAATATAGACTAGGGATTTTGAATTTAAGTCCAAATGAAATTTAAATTATAACACTGCTACTTTTAGCAGAGTAGCTCCTATAGTACCCAGCCAAGACCTCTCATTGTCCACTGGTGTTTACTCTGGGCAAATATTTATTGCCTCCTCCAGGACATCGGCAGTCTGGAGTAATATCTGTTTTGTAGTTAGATACTTCAGACAGACCATGAGTCATCATCAGAGCCATCAAGAACTCTGCTCTGATGAGTCTTCAATAAGCCCTTTCTATTTTCTTCTTATATTCATAATTTTTTGTTGTATTCAGCTTTCAAATATCCAGACTTCCTGTACAATAACATACCCTGTTTAAAAGAAATCCTTACTCCAATAATAATCTTCCAATTAATTTTTGCAACTCTTCAATTAATCCTGCTGCCTTCTATAAGTGTCCAAAGCAAATCCTGGTAATTTCTACTGTATACTGTGCCTTTCCCAGATGTCAGGAGTACCAGATCTGCACAGATGTAAAGCCAGTGAAAATTCAGACATATGCAAATCAGAGAAGTTAAATATTAGAGTAGAACCCTATAACATGTCCATTACCTCCCAAGCATAGCAAATAAAGCATCGCACCATCCAGGTGCAGTGTGTGACTCTCCCAGGAGGCTGCCACCACTAGACATGTGGCTGCAATGTTTCTCCAACCCTACTCTTGTATAGCACTCTAAAAATTATCTTTGGTTGGCTGATGGAGGAATAAATTCAGCAGGTGCCTGTTAAAACTTCTATGTATCAACAGCATATTAACCATGGTTAAGACCACATTTCCAGACCTGCTATATGCTGTTGTAGAAAGTAGAGGAAAATAACCTCTCATCATTGCAGTAGCAAAAAGAAAAATGGTATTTCTGATGCCTGACAAGTAAAGCCAAGACTACCTAACATCCTCTTACATTACAAACTACAATATCAGTCTCTGAGCATCTGTATAGTTAAGAACTGGGTTTAGCTTAGTCTGAGGATATACAAGTCCAGATGTCTAATTGTGAAGTCGCTTTATAACATTCTTACTAATTCCTGTGCTCTTGTCCTTGCAAAAACAAAATGTAACCATAGAAACATAATTAATCAACAGCCCTTTGTGCACTTCAGAAAACAATCAGTTCTGCTAAATTATAACTGTTTCAAATTAATGAACTGTCAATCTCTCCTCAATGGATAATACTTCTAGATAGTGGCCGATGAACCATTTGCAAATACTGTGAAATTATATGGCCTTACAGAACTGTTTCTCTTATTCTACACGCCAAATGTTTTAAAGCAAATAAACATCACCTAAATGAACAGCTCCACTCCCAAAACATTAAATTCTCATTTGCAGTGAAACAAATAAGTCTTCTGGGTTTCCTCAGTGAAGTTTCTGTTTAATTTGACAGTCTACCAGTTCGGCTCTATGTCTGCCCATCACTCAGCAAAGGGAACATGATATACATTGACAAGAGATGTTGGTGGGGAAAAATATAAGTTCAGTAAAAGGATGTTAAAACTAAAATTCTACTCACTTTTCTCTGCTTCTCAGCAGATGTTTCCTTGGCTAAAAAAGGGTAACTGCAAACACAAAATAAATCATCCTAAGAGTTTACTTGTTCAAATTTAATGACAAATATCTAGTTATGCATGAACATTTCAGCCTGAGTATGACTTAGTCTTGTAGGCTAAGTATTGCAGTTTTGGATGTGAAATTAGTTTTTACAGGGTATATTGCCAACTCCTCTGTCTTAGGCAAAGTTAAATAAAATGCTGCTTTAAGAAGGGCAAAAATCTAGTCAAAATCTATGCTTACAGGAACTACACTAGCTCTGATAGTTATCAGTTTATATCATATCGGTTTGTATCATATTAATATAATCTAGAGGCCAAGTGCAAAGTCATGTTCCAGGGTTAGGGCAATCCCAAGCACAAATACAGGCTGGGCAGAGGATGGTATTAGAGTGGTCCTGAGGAGAAGCACCTGGAATTTTGGCTGATGAGAAGCTCAGCACAAGCCAGAAATGTGTACTTGTAGCCCAGAAAGCCAACTGTACTGTACCCTGGGCTGCATCAAAAACAGCATGGCCAGCAGGTCGAGGGAGGTGATTCTGCCCCTCTGCTCTGCTCTCACGAGACCCCACCTGGAGTGCTGCATTCAGCTCTAAGGCCCCGGGCACAAGGAGGACATGGACAGAGCACATCCAGAGGAGGGCAATGAAGGTGACCAAAGGGCTGGAGCACCTCTCCTATGAAGGCTAAGGAAGTTGGCATTGTTCAGCCTCGAGAAAAGAAGGCTCTGAGAAGACCTTATAGCAGCTTTCCAGTATCTAAAGGAGGCCTACAGGAAAGATGGGGAGGGGCTCTATGCAAACAGACAATAATAGGACAAGAGGGAATGGTTTTAAACTAAAGGAGGGGAGATTTAGATTACAGATTAAGAGGAAATTCTTTACTCAGAGGGTGGTGAGGCACTGTAACAGGTTGCCCAGAGAACCTGTGGATGCCCCATCCCTGAAAGTGTTCAAGGCCAGGTTGGATGGGGCCCTGGTCAACCTGATTTAGTGTGTGGTGTTTCTGTAAATGGCAGGGGGTTAGAGTTAGATGATTTTTAAAATCCCTTCCAGCCCAAGCCATTCTATGATTCTATGATACTATGAGATCTCATTCTCCATTCATGTCATGATTATTGTTCCAGTTGCAATACCTGCCTTACAAGAGTTTTGTCATCTGTTGAAACTTGTTTAAGGTAAAAACATAACTTTTATTTTCTTGTTAGTAATCCATGACAACTGTTGTTACCAGGGGCAAAGGAAGGCACTTTTTGGAATGAATCTCAAGGCATGGGGAACAGTATTTGAGTGATTGAAGCTGTAACTCTGGTATAAGGATGCAGTTCAGATTTGACTGATAGTTGCAGCTGTGGTATAGCTGGGTATTTACCTGTGTGCTCTGTATCAGGGAATTTAGTGGCAGAACAAGAGGTAATGAATTTAAATGAAAAGAGGGTAGATTTAGATCAGGCATTAGAAAGAAATTCTTCACTCAGAAGGTGGTGAGATACTGAACCAGGTTGCCCAGGAAAGGTGTGGATCTTCATCCCTGAAAGTGTTCAAGGCCTGGCTGGGTAGGGCTTTGGGCAACCTGATCTAGGGGGTTAGAAATGGGTGATCTTTAACGTCCTTTCCAACTCAAGCCATTCTATGATTCTATGATTTTATGAGCCTATGAGTCTATGATTCTGTGAATATTTTAGACATTCGGTGCTTTGTCTTATCTCCCCACTTCACATTTTTAATTACAATTGGCCAAGATACTTGTAAACAGCATCTCAGTCACTTTGTTCTAGTACAGATGATATAGCATATTCACAGTTTTCTGTGAATACAGAAAACAACGATTTCTTTACAATTGGCCTATCACATTTATTATCTACCAGCACAACTATCTTCGAGACTCTTTTCTTTGGACCTTGACAAAACTTACTAGCAATAAAATTTGCAAGTATTGCTTGGGGCTAAAAAAAAAAAAAAAAAAGTACATTAATCTTCTTAACTTAAACTACCTAATCATTTTTATTGGATATCTTATGAAAGCACAGTATTGCAAGAAATAGTAGATAATCTATTGTGTTATTAAGAGAATTATTCCATAAAGGTTTTTCACCCAAAAGACAGGTGTAAATTTTATATAAAAAACAAGGGAAAACTCAGCAAGAGGTGGAACACACATGGCTCACGGTACCACATCTCAAAATAGATTTTGAAGTTAATGATGCAAGTTCTTCAAATTTCTAGCTTCAGTGTGCAGTGGCAGCCAAATAAAGGCAACAGAATAATGGACTTTAAGAGAACAGATACTGAGAACAAGGCAGAGGGTAATATTTCTGCTATTATCCCTTGGAATAACTATAACTTCAGTACTGTGCTTCAATACTGACAAAAGAAAAGAGTGGCTGTCTCTTCCAATGAACACCTTAAAAGTCTGACAACATTTGCTTTACAGAGAAAACTGACAGGGATGACACTAAGGTTTCCAAAATCAAAAGGTCAACAGGTGGAAAAAGAGGAACTGTTTCCTATCTCCCTGACACCCCATCCCCCTGACCAAAATAAATAAATAAATAAATAAATAAATAAATAAAAGATGTTCAATGGTAGCAGAAGATTGGTTTAAAATAGATGCAAATGCTACTTTCTACAGGGGATACAAACTTTTAGAAATCAATGTCAAAAGGTGTTTGTGGAGGTAGGGTTTACAAGTTCAAAGGGGGAACAAGGAAGGCGGTGATGACCGTTTCATAAACAGGCCCCATAAATGGATACTAAAAAAGAAAGCAAGATGGATATGTATTCTTTAACATCCAACTGTATCCTGGGGTGCATCAAGCACGGCACCACTAGTCAGTCAATGGAGGTGATTGTCCCTCTCTACTCTGCACCGGTGCAGCCTCACCTCAAGTACTGTGTGCACTTCTGGGCACCACAGTACAAAAAGGATGTAAGGAGAGTGCAGAGGAGGGCAACGAAGATGGTGAAGGCACTAGAGGGGAAGACGTATGAGGAGTGGCTGAGGTCACTTGGCCTATTCAACCTGGAAAAGAGGGGGCTGAGGGGGGACCTCATTGCAGTCTACAACTTCCTTGTGAGGGGGAGTGGAGGGGCAGGCGCCAATCTATTCTCTGTAATCACCAGTGATAGGACCCATGGTAATGGTGTCAAACTGAGGCAGGGGAGGTTTGGGCTAGACATCAGGAAGAGGATCTTCACCGAGAGGGTGGTTGCACACTGGAACAGGCTCCCCGGTGAAGTCACTGCACCAAGTCTGTCAGAGTTTAAGAAGCGTTTGGGCTGTGCACTTAGTCACATAGCCTAAAATTTTGGGTAGACCTGTGTGGTGCCACATGTTGGACTAGATGATCCTTATGGGTCCCTTCCAACTCAGGATATTCTATGATTCTATGATTCTATGATCTTTAATACAATAACTGTGGACACACAACGCCAAGATAATAGGCTCCAGAAACTCTCTGACTTTTTCCTTTTCCTGACCACACAATGCTTGTTGACACAGACCACTGCTCATTCCTTGTGCAACGATTTTTATAAAGGCCTGACTTTCTCCTCCTTTTTTAACTTTGAACTGTCACCAGATAATTTCAAAATACAGGCTTGTCCATAAGTCAACAAGAGAAAAAAGGAGAGGAAAAGGGTAGAATGTGGAAAAATATTTTTTAATTATCCATCATGCAAAGGTAGTACTGAAAAAAAAAAAATAAAGTAAGAGATGTGAAATAGAAATAGAGTTAATGAGAAGATTTTTAGGTTTCAAAATTGAAAGAGTTCAGTCATAATCAGCAGTTCTATGTTTCTTAATGTAAAAGGAGAAGCATTCAAAATTACCTCTTTCTAAAAAAAACTATGGACTTTTGACAAGAACATTGTTCCATAAAAAGTAATTTGATCAGCTCCATTCACTACACTAACTGACTGAAATTGTATCTCATCTGCAGAACAGCAGCTTTCAGCTAGCCCCACAAAAGCAAAACTGTCAAAACCTGACAAATCTCACTTTTTCTTCTTGGCTTTCATTTCCAGTTTCTCAGTGCTGTTATGTATGAGTTCAAACACTACAGAAGGGGTACAAACATTGTTGATAAAACAGCTATTGGCTTTGAGATATATTTTATAATATGATTAACTTTTTTCCACTCCTCAGTTTTACAATAAAAACATCTTGTTTTATAAAATTTAAGTTCTGAATCAAATTTATTTGCCTTCAAAAGATTCTAGTAATCCATTTAGATTGACCAAGTACACCCATTGAATGCTAAATGGGAGACAGTCAAAGTAAACGGTTTGTGAATTGCCCATAAAATAACCTCTGCTAGTTGGCAAATACATAGCAATAGTAAAACACATTTGCAGAAATTAATGCTCTTCCCTCATGAAGTTAATGGGGCTCAACAGACACTGTTCACGTGGGCAAAGCCTGTGAATCACTAGGAACAGCGGAAAAGGAGCCAGCTCCTTCATGAATGTTGTTTGCAATGAATAATTCAGTCAACTATATTTATGACCACCCATGACGCAAATGTGCTACTAACTCTGATCAGCATTAAATTGCTTTCCCTCCCCACCCCCACTGATGCTCAGAGAATATTCATGAAGTCATATACTGCAGCATTTAATGTTTATTTAATCAGCAAGTGCTCCAGTTGCTAACTGCAGGATTCGATTTGTGAATCAAGGTAAGACACTTGCTCTTTAAGTCTTGGAGAGACAACGCAACTTCTCAGGTTCATTGCAATGCACTTTCACCAATTTTAGCTAACTCCATCCCAATAGAGTAACTTTTCTCTTCAAAAAATTCAATTAAATGGGTAACGTGATAAGCAATGACAGGAGTCCATTGGAGTATTTCAGTATATTTATGCATGAGTCTCAATTGTGGAGGGAACAGAAATGGAATGCAGTAAACTGACAGATGATTTTGGCATTAAATTTATAGTTCCTGCACCCAGGAAGAATAGATGTAGTCAAACAGGAGAAAGTTCACTGTGGTAACTACCAGTGAGGAAACACATATTTGGCAAGTAGGGGCTTCTTGTATAAGTAACAGACAAAAAAAAAAATGTAGTGGTTCTAGAAAATGTAGTGGTTCTAGAGATAGAGAAACTGGTAAAAGGATTCAAAGTTCCTAAGTAAGTTTTGCTGTCTAAACTAAAGTCTAAAAGACTGTAAAAAGGATTTGCTTAGTTTTGATACTAGGAAGTGCAGATTTTCTGTCTTCTAAAAAGAAACATTTTATAGCCTGACCAGAAAGGTCTCGTGATCACCACAGAAAGGAGTAGCAAGGCAAGCTTCTGTGCATTCCTTTACCTTTCAGCAACCCATTTCAAAAGCATTGGTCAGCCAGTCATTCACTCATCATGTGCATTAGTCCCCAGTCAGAAAAGCACAATGCAAGTAACAGCATTTGAGATCCAGGAAAGAAATTAGAGGATGGCAGAGCTCTCAGTTCACTGTTGTTTCCGTGGTTGTTTCCACTGTGATGGTACTTTGGTATAGGAAAATTCAGGAGCTGTAACAAGAGTGTAAAACTCATTGGACACCAAAGAATAATCAGAAAGTCACAAGCTGAAGACCACTAACCTGGGACCATTTGAGCTGATGACTTAAGCTAATGAGCTCCAGATTTAATTGAATCTCTTGTATTGCAATTGCACTGAGAGGTCACAAGCACTGTCATCAGTTTTCATAGCCACCATATAGGAGTAACTCTCTGTAGAGTACAGTTCGGGCAAATAGATATTTTAGAGTTATAAGCTGAGGGTTTGAGTCTGATCAGATGAACACAGAAGGCAATAAAAAGACTCATTAAACTATACTGAGCGGGGAAAGGCCAGGAAGAACAGAGTCCAGAGCTGGTGCTGTTCCTTGCTGATCTGCAACACACAAGCTTTGTTTCAGAGCACAGAAGTTCTGAAATGGGCGCTGATCACAACAGTCCCATGGCCTTAAATTATTGTCTATAGGGACCAGACACAGACTGGAGGGTCCCAACACTTACTTTCCCTGTTGCCCATGGTAGAAGTCTATATTGCACTTAGGAGAGCCACCAGGACAGTAATCTATGTGCCAGCTTGTGTGCATAAAGTCAGCAAAAACTTCTGTGCTACGTCCGTATATTTCAAGCTCATCAAGCAAAAGCTGTTAGCCTGCAAGGAAAGTATCCAATGATAAAAAGTTAGTTCCACTGTGAGCAAAGGCTGAGAGAGGCCACTGATGGACAGCATATCTCACAGAAAGCATGCCACAGAGATGTACACTGGAATCTTTTTAATGCAGGCTGCAAGATAAACAATGAGTGTACGAAGATTTCTAAATTTCTGTTTTGATTAATGAGGTGTACCGGTTCGGATTTGCTGGTTTTCCTTAGAATTTAAAACAAATTCCCCATGCATTTGCTGTGAGGCTTTCAGTATTTTCTTTCATCTGCCATCAAAATCCAGACACACTCTTCATCCAGCCACTCCAACAAACAAAAGAAGCAGGCAAGTGAAGCAATGTTGCAGTTAAATGCACCATAAGCTTTCCACAGTGGCATCCAGGCTGGCTGCACACAAGCGTAACATTTGAGCATTCGAATCTGTTCCACTTACTACTTCAGCTTTGCCAAAGGCAGTAGAAAACCAATGCTGTCTAACTCTACAATCAAGGAAAGCCATTGTTTCTGCTCATTCCTGTTGCTTAAATAACTATTTGCAGTAAACAAAGCAGAAAATAACAAATGGGATTATTGCCTTCTTTCCTAGGCAAAAGAAACAGACAGACAGCTTCCATTTATCAAGAGACATCTCACCAGTGTTAGGTGAAGTGAAAAGAACCACAACAAATTTGAAATAATCAATCGCATTCAGGGTTGCTTATGGGTGCATTTGGCTGCACAGCACTTACTAGTCTCTTTTCTCTCCTGTGTGGTAAGTATACATCTCTCAGAAAGGCAGTAGGTGCACAAATGATGATTTTCAAAGAGAAGAGTTTCTAGTAGAAAACAGAGCATAGGAAACAATATCACACTTGCAGTGAAGGTCTGTACACTATCGGTCCATGTGGGTTCAAACCAGTTTTATCCCAGAGCCCTCATATGACATGTCAGCCCTGCACCCACTCCCAGGGATGTGGGGCAGTGCCTGACAGTAGCCAGGTGGGGACCTGTGGGTGTGCTCTAACAAGGGGAGACAGCATCAATGAAGGGTAGTGGAATGTTGTATTATGAACATAGAATAAATAGATTTTCTCTCTAAATATTATTATGGGTAGGGTTTAGCATGTTTAATTCCAGTCACCCATTTATTAGAAGCACGTGGCTGAACAGGTGGAGAAACAGACAGAAGAGATACAGGTACAGATACACTTGGAAATAGGGACTTTTTAGGTAGAGGTACTAGGTTTGTAGTGAGGAAATTACTATGGATTTTATATGATTAGCTGGCGTAAATAAGTAAAATAAGAAATTATATTTCTCCAATATATACATGCATGTTTTCACTGGGAAAAGCTGTTCAATTCACACAGTTTAATTTGAAGCAGTCATTTGTTAGAAGCACACATCTGGCCAGCACCCAGTGAACTATACATTCAATATCTATACCAACAAGTCTAGGTACTAATGCTAAGATGCACCTACAAACTTCTAGACACCCCTCTATACTGTTCCACTGGTGTCCCCAGA
The DNA here is from genome assembly GCF_963932015.1 of Anas acuta. Taxonomy (NCBI): domain Eukaryota; kingdom Metazoa; phylum Chordata; class Aves; order Anseriformes; family Anatidae; genus Anas; species Anas acuta. The sequence goes on along the minus strand of NC_089017.1, from coordinate 63,756,000 downwards.
GGGCTGGGACCCTCTGTAATGTCCCTGCAAGCTGACAGTCCATAGTGGGATGCAGGCTGCTCCATCTATCTATTAAATCATGTTGTAGAGAAGCGCCAGCCAAACATACAGCTGCCATGACCCAGCTACAAGAACTGGAGAAAAACTTGAAGTTTTATCCTGTTTTCAATTAATTGAAGTTCTTAATGGAAAATGCAATTTTTAATGCTTTTTAATAATAAATATAATTAATAAATAATTTTAAAGTCTTAACTTATTCAGAAATGTTTTATTAAGCTGAATACCATTTTTCAATGAGAAGGATCTGATGGAAGTGCTCAGTGAAGGTCTTAACCCTGTTCAGCTGAGATCCCAGCACAGTTCACATCTTGCAGATGCTGCACTGCAGAGATGCAGCACCACCTCCCATAATTCACTCACCATGTAGATGTTGATTTCCTACTCTTACCAGCATGAACAATAGAGGAATGTGTTCATTTACACCATCCCTTAAGCAATATTAATGTTTATGTATCATCCCTGAAAAAAGCACAGCTTTAGATAGAAGACCAATAGCTGCAAGACTGGGCCTGCCATCCAGCAACACGGTGGGCAACCAATCTGACCACGGGTAGTTTTATTCCAGACTGACCAGTCTTCTGCCCATTAGGTGCTGAAAACCTGCAGCTTTCATTCAGCTAAAGTTCTCTGTGTTCTGGCATCCCATACCAGTGGGAGCAACCACACTGCAGTGTACATCACCACTGGGACACGCATTTGGACAGCACTGGGTTAGCTCCCACTGATGAGCTCCTGAAACAAGCTTCTGTCCTGCTTCTGTAAACCTAAGTAGTTTAGCAACGGTTTAAAGGTTAGACTGTTTGTTATTAACACAGTCCTAATGTCCATATGTACTAAATTCTGATTTTATGTAAAGAATTTTGGTGCCAAAATCAACAAGATGGTAAAAAGCTATACATTATGCAGCATACAGTGGATTCTGCAGAAGCTCTGCTGTTTGCTGGTGCTGTGACAGTCCTGGTTTCCATGGTATTGAGCAAAACTAGGGTTCAATGATTCAGTTGAGAGTTAAGGTGCTTTTACGATATTGTTTTTCCTTTCAGTAGGGAAATGTATACAACGCAAATTATAAATTGGAAAAAAAAAATCCCTTTTTCTCTCAAAACACCTTTTTTTTCCTATGAAAAAAAAACTCTCCACACTGCCTCTTTGCAGTAGTTCATGTACTGTAGTTCATATATCCTCTTCCATGATAATCAAACTTCAGCTGGCCTGTAAACTACTTCAACAGAGCACAGAGATACACTGGCTAAGTCTGACATGCAGTATAATTACTCTCAATTTATCAGACAAGGGAACTGATTTTAAAGCGAATAAATACTCCCACTTCCTCTGAAATGTTTACAGTCCATGATAATATCCTTTATTAACAGGGTTCCTTCAAATGACCAAAAATGAAATAATACCGTTAATCAGCTCAGAAAGACTTCAGCACTTGTAAATCAGTGACAAGTACTACTCAATTTAAGTAAGCTCTTCCATTCGCATTTAACCCAAAGTGAAATTTATGCCAAGTACTTTGTAAAATGGTGCTTGAATGCAACAAAATACTCCTACTCCTTTTTGGATTATTCTTCTTTACAAAGAATGAGATTGTGAAGATAACGACAAGATATTCTGCTTCATGACTTCAGATAGGGCATTAAAGTATAATACATTTCACCTCCTATCTGTAGATCCAACAGCATTCATTATTATTTAGGGACATCCTGCTGGCTGCTGTAGTTTTTCCCCTTTTCCACCCTTAGTCACCCATGTGGATGGATGTGAAGATTGGTGTGGGTGGCACACGAAGCACAGAGGAAACAGAGTGATGCCCAGCTGTCACAGGTTTCTGGTCCCTCTCTTTTACCTATACCTGCAAAGCTGTCCCCTCTCTCCAGTCTTGCCAGTGCTATATGCTGAGAATCTCAGAGCAGGGAGCACTTACTCTTTGTGCACTTCCACCTCAGCAGACCCCAGGTAAATCATAACCAAAATCTGTCATATTTTACATTACTCTCTCCTGCAATGTTTCCAGCATTGTCCTTCCAGATGAGAGAAAATACTTTATTACTGTTTCTTTCATTAGCTTAAGAGGCAGTCATTCAAAGAAAAATCCCTTTTCAGATGCCTCTGGAAATGAAGGTAGGAAAACTATTGCTGCTTGGTTTGGTGACTAGAAAGAGTAACATGGAAACAGGGGGATCTCACAGAGCAAGTTTATTCTTCTTCAGTTTGGAATGATGTGTAATCCTGGCCAAATATAGCCTGGAATGGGGAGGGAAACTATAAAACACTTTACTGAGATGTTTTTGAATAAGGTTATACATTTTAAACGGAAATTTCTTCCCACTCTCTCCCTAAAAACTCTTCTGTCATGACCGTCCCAACTTTGGGAATACAACTTTGTACTTAATAAGGGTATTTCTGGCTTACATATAATGTATTCATATATAAAAATGAATTGTAGCTTTAAAGGACAGAAACTAAAGTGGAGAAATATCAAGCAAATGTCTTCCTGAAGGCAAAGCACCTTTCAAAAAAGAAAAATTAAAAATTAAATAAAAGGTCATTTTTTTGGTATGCACCATCCCCGGTTATGGCATCCTAAGCCACATGCTTATGCAGTGCAGCAAAGGCTCAGGAAATCAAAAAAGAATTTGAAGAAGCCAAACCAAGAGACCATGCAAATAACTGGGACTTGGTTGTCATTCTCCTACGGGTCATATGAAATTTTCACCTGCCAGTGGGAAAATATTTTTAGATGGGGAAAAAAAAAAAAAAAAAAAAAAAAACTAGTTGTAGTATCTGAAAACACATGCTTTTGAAGTTTTTCTTTTTTTAAATAGGCCAGATTTTAGTTTCAAAAGTGAGGTTTCAGCTATAAAGAAAGAATGTGAAAAAGAAAAAAAACCTCCACAGTTGCATGAATTCTTAAAGATTGCAGAAGGTATTATCTGACAAATACCACTGCTGTGATGAAGAGCAAAACGACAGGTGCAGAATGGCCACAGAGGCTGAACTTTGGCAGTTTCCTCCCGCTGTAGTTGAATCACTTTAACACAGCTTAGTGTGGGACTTCAGGTAAGAGTGCATGTGTAAACGTTGCCTGTCAGTGGGACAGCAAAAGACTTTTGCAGCTTTATGCAGTACCCAAACACTCCAGAAATAAAGGAAGTTTAGCCATATGAAACTTCGCAGATCTCTTCCTCAGTGCTGCTAACAGGAATGCATTTGCATGGGCACGTATGGCACTCAAAAAAGGGAGCAGGAGAGAGGGTTATGCTCTTCACAGTTAATTTGCATTTTCTTAGCATGAACACTATTACTCGTCTTCGATTGCATGTTTAAAATGTCAGACACAAATCTCTTCCAGTCCACATGAAACCAGTGACCAAGGTAGAGCTCCTGGAACTGTCTGCAGCATCTCACGCTTGCTAAACCGTTTCTCTGGCAGCCACCCCAGAGATCGTGTGCTTTGGCTCCCCAGCAAAATCCCTTCATAATTAGTTTTTGATAAATCAAATGCCAGCCTTAGCAAAATGTAATAAGCACCTAAATGGCTCATAATACTTTAGTTGGCAATTATATAGGTTAAAGAAAAGAAATGGTAAAAACTATGACATTTACAGCATTTTAAAGGTTGCATTAAGATCATTCATAATGAACTTTTCAGCCATTAGGAATGTTAAATATAACAATACTGACTTTATGCTCTGATACCCACAGAAACAAAATACAATTTGAGGCACCAGCCTGCCAGTTTTGATGAAGTATTCTAGATTTCAGTTTCCTTAAACACTAAGTTTCCACTCAGTCACGTACAATTGGGCAGTTGCCATATGTTGACAAGCCAACCTAATTTTCCCTGAGGTGCCCTCATACATGGAGTATCTTGGGATTTCACCAGGACAGTACGACTTCTGTGCACAGTTCTCTCAAACTGCAGCTCTGGAAGCTATCCATCCCAGGGCACTGATGGGTCTGAGTGATATGATGGCGTACTGGGCACACAATGTAACTCAGCCCCAGAGGCAAGTCTCCACTGGGTCAGTCAACTCAGCCAGCTCAGTGAATGATTTGGGCAACATCCACGCCTATAGTGTCTTTGGCTGGGTCCCCTGCCATAAAGTACTCCATGTACTGCAGCCTTTTCTCAGCCATTCTTTCCAGCAGCATGGTGCACATCTAAAGGAGTGTCTGAGGCATGTCTCTTTGGGTTGCCCCACGGTGTGGCCACATGGCTGTGCTCAGTGTCACCTCCTCTGCAACAAAACATGAACTGTCTGCAGGTTCTCCCCTGTCTTGAACACCCACCGCTGCTGTGAGAGCAAGGAGCTCATGGGTATTGAAAAGCAGAAATCTTAAATGGCTCTCTTATTTGATAAGAAATAGGAAAACTTGCATTTAAATTTTCTCTACTTTGGCTTTTGGAGTAGTGTTCACTGTGCTCACTGAAACTGCTTTCAGGATGACCAGAAAGTTAGTCTCTGGAATGGATATCACAACTACAGGTGCTTTTTTCTTTCTGGCAAATCTGGCTGTGCTCATTCCAAGGCTGCAGAGACTCATGGCTGCAGCTACTTGCAGTTGTTTTTCTGCTCAGGCCTGCCACATCTCATACAGATCAGCTAAACCACTGCAAATACTGATTCCTAATATTTCTCAGATAAAATGAGCCAAATTAGCTTCAAACATTTAAAGAAAAAATTGTCTATGCATCCGGGACTGTTGGGGCTCCAATATTTTAGCTATATGAACCCCAGGAAGTTTAGCTGTAATAACTTTAGAAAGATTTGTCTCTTCAGAAAGATTGCAAATTGTTCAGGTTCTTTTGCTACTTCGCTGGTTTTTCCTCTAATTCCTTTACACAGTGTTCTTAGTGTCATCACAGACCAGCATGTGGTCCAAAATATCTGAGAGACTGCCTGGTTATTCGGCACAGTAGTTTCTTACGACAGTTGTTGCAACCTTAAATTCTCATGATGGCTGAAGGGAAAGCCAAACTGTCACCGCTAGTTGTGAGATATCCTGAATAACCTACCACGAAGAGAAATGAAAATAGCCTCCCACCTGCCCATAAAACCCAGAGGCTCGTTTTCAGAGACACTGCTTAACCCAGACTGTACTGGAGCTCCTTTCACAGAGCATCAGCTGTCAGGAAGCCATCAGCTACAAATCCCAGACCAACCACACTGTGATACTGTCAAGCTGGATGAGGGCTGCGAGTCCTTAGCACAGACCTGCAGGGTGGCGCTGACCTCCCATCCACCCGTCACTGTGGTGCTCTTTGCACAGATGCCTGCTGCCCACAGCAAATGCCCATTGTACCAGAGCTGGAAGTCTGAAGCTGCTAAACACCAACACTCACAACAATAATTAATCTCATAATCACCAGCTCAGCTGTCTGTAATTGTCAATATATTGTTTTATGAGCCTTCATTGGCAGGAAATGAATGATTTCTATCTCCTAAAAATGAAATGACTCTACGGGTACAGTACAGGGATTATTTATATAGAGAAGAATAAATCATAATGAAAGTGGCAGGAAATAAATAAAAGGGCAAATCTGCTGGCTGAGTGGCTAGAGTTGAAATTTCTATTTGATGCAGGTTTCAAGGATCTTCTATACTACTTCAGTTATTTAAACCAAGCTCCAAGCTGTAATGGGTACTGATTTCAGTTGGATGGATAGAGTTCAAGATATATTAAGTGCCAAGCCATTTGTGCTGTCAAAATGCAACTATGTATCTCATTTGGAGATGACCAAGCTAAAATAAATGAACCTAAGAGCTGTTTCCTGATGGTACAATCTTACAACAAAGTAGAAGGTCATGAAGGAAAAAAAACATCTGGTCATTCTGTACATCAAAGTCGTGTATTAGCTGTGCCACTCTACCAAGGATGTAGGTACACAGCCAACAGTAAGCCTAAGTATCTATCTGGAAGCATCATTTATCTTCTAGTGAGTAGTATTCACCTAAAAGAAGTAAAAAAAAAAAAAAATGTGAAGTGACAAATGAGACGAGATTCACAATAAGAGCAAAACTGATTTGAAGCTGAAAACACCAATAGAGCTGGATGAGGAAGCCTCTTTGGAGATGCAAATACTTTACTTTTTGCTTCAGTTCCTGTTACAGCCCACAGATAAGGCAACAGCAGTATCATTTCCCACATAACACACGGGCAAATGGAGATACCATTTTAAGTAGACACAGTTTGGCATACCGTCTTTTGCTGGCAATAGAACTGGTATGTAAGTAAGTTTTTCTTTTGTCTTTCTTACATGTAAAAAGACTTCTGCAATATTTTGTCAGGAAATAGCAATATATTTAAGCATTCCTCTCCTTTACCTCACTTGGCTACCAAGCTCATCCCAAGACCTTTCCAGTGTTGTAGCAACATGCTATTTCGATGTCAATTCAGTGCAATTAGGCAGCTTTTCTGTGACTTGGAGTCACAACAGTCATTCTGCAAAGACAGTGAGAGAACATGGAAACAGAATGCCAAACAATTTCAAGGTTAGTCTCATGGACAGAGCAGCCCCAGGGCCAGAGTTTGCACATGATGATAGACCTGCAGGTGAGCAAAATGTCCCCTGGGCATGCAGCCTGCCTGCAGAAGTCCTGCAGGCTCATTCTCCTGATCAGGTCCTCTTCCCAGGAGTCCACCAAGAGCTTGCCAGAGGAAAGCAGGCTACACTGAGAGTTTGGTCAGCAAAAAGTTTGCCGTTTACATTAGAACATATACATATTTCTAATGCGGTGAAACAAGCTGGGTCAAAACACTGTCAAGCAGCAAGGCAGAAACAAATGATAAAATTAGTTTTCATCCCTGCTGTAGCACTGCCTTTGCGCAAATGTTAAATTCAGCTCCAGAAATATACATTCCTTACCTACCACCCTGATCTCAAGGTGCAGCCATATGATCTGGAGGTGAAAAAGCAGTCTGTATGGCGCATACTGCATAGCTACTCGGAGAGGTATGTTTTGGTTTGATGACTAGTACAGTCTGCCTGCTCTCATCGCTCTTTGTAATTAAAGCATTATTTTAAACTATATAGCATGAATTTGTCCTCCTGTGTCCCCAGTTCCTCCTTATAGCCTTTCCCTCTTATAAATTTAATATATTCCCTCCCCCCCTTTTTTTGTCTTCACAGCCATGAACTGAAACAATTCTTTTCACAGCCCTCCCTTCTCACTGATTCTCTAATACCCATGCGCATTAAAAGCTCATCCATCATTGTTTTCTTGAATTCAGTTTTTTAATCAGGTCTGTATGTATATTGGTTTGAGCATGTGGCAGTTTAATTACCCTCTTGAATATGTGAAACACATCTTTGTCATATCTACTTATATCTGAAGAGAGCCATCCTATAACACTAATTAAAGAGGGATGATGACAATTTTTCCATACTCAAATTATATCCCATCTGTCTAGTCATCCTCATGTTCACTCTCTGGATTAATTAAGGGTGGGGAAAGGTTGTTTCCCTGGAGTTTTGCCTAATGCAGGATGAAAAGTCCATTTTAATGAAGAAATATACAAAATTCCTTTCTTCTCCTCCCTGAATAAAACACATAAAGTAGAACCAAGTGCTTCGTTTTGCTGCTGTCAGTCTAATCAACTACTGATCTATTGCATGGCATCAGGAGTCATATTTCTGCAACTGTGTGCTGAAGCTAGCAGCTGGTCTGACAGGACACGCAGCACCATCAGCAATTGACAGAGAGCCACTGTGCCCCAGACTTAAAACCAATTGTGTGTTAATCATATGATTAAAGAACAGGGACATTGTACCAAATGGGTACAATGATGAAAGTATGCCAACCCTTCAGCATTGTCTTTTATCAGCCTAGGAGTATATTGCCAATAGATGTTTTCTTCAGGTACATGAGATATCTGGGTAGAAAAAATGCCTTCTGGTCTTCCTCAGTCTAGAAGATTTTATAGCATGTATTATTGGTAATGAAACCAGTTTTGCTTCTATTTATTTAGATCCACATGACTCCTTCCTTTCATTTTGAAGCTCTGATACATTCAAGCTGACTTCATATAAGACTAAAAAAAAAAAAAAAAAAAAAAGAGTTTTTTTTAAATAACAATTCCAAAAGCTCTTAATAAAGTGAAGGATGGAAACCACCCTTCCCCCTCAAGCAGTCAGAACCATATGCATATGCCACCAGAGAAACATCCTGACCACATACTAGTTACATGCTAAAAAGGGAAAAATTAGGCAGAAGCAATTTCAGCAAGGCCTGGACTTTCTTGGCCCTCACTGCACAAGGTGTAGGAATTGCTTTGACCCATTCCTACTTTAAAATCTTTTCCACTGTATCTGGAGTAGTCCTTCAGGCCATCATAGGCGTTTTCCGGTTGCTGAGATTAATGACACAATCTTTCAGTCAGGACAAAGTGATGCTATAGAAGACCTTATTAGCTCAGATGGTAGTGATGCCTTTATTTTCCTGTTTTTCTCCCATTTATACAAGGCACTGCAAATATTTCCATAAATTAATTAATTTTATATAGTACAAGTTCATAGCAATAAGTTAGGGTCATCAATTGCTGAAAGTCTATTCTGATTCTCTGGTTAGGCCAGGAGATAATAATGGCTATAAATTTGCATGAAAAAGTGGCATCTAACTATTGAAACCATTAAGATACATTTCTTTAATAGCCATCATTTTTCATTGTCATTGTTCACGTACACTATATAAACCGAATTTTCATTTCAATATTTTTTCCTGCTGAGTATACATTGTTCTATTTTTTTTCTGTGGTTTAATACAAAGCTAAACAAGGTGCTTACAAACACTTTGCACTTCCACTTACAGATTATCTGCCACATGTTGATTTATTTGACAAAATACATAAGAAAAATGCAGATTGTTATATATAAAAGATTATTTACATATACTTTCCTACAGAAATATTGAAGCTCATCATTTTAAAGCCTTAAAACAAAATTTCCTTGGAAAGATAATAAACTCAAACCATGCTAAATCAGAGTCAGCCTGTGGCTAGAAATTTAAGGAGCAGCTGAGGGAGACAGGTTATCTAAGTATGGAAAAAAGGAGGCTGAGAGGAAACCTCATCGCTCTCTTCAGCTATCTGAAAGGAGGTTACAGAGAGATGGGCGTCAGTCTCTTTTCTCAGGTGACAGGACAAAATGAAACTGTCTCAGGTTGGACCAGGGCAGGTTTAGATCAGATGTTAGGAAGAATTAGGAACATGGTTAGGCAGTGGCACAGGCAGGCCAGGGAGGTGGTGGAGTCACCACCCCTGGAGATATTTAAGAGATGTGTGGACATGTTGCTTAGAGACATAGCTTAGCAATGGTAGGGCAGATTGATGGTTGGACTTGGTCATCTCAAGGGTCTTTTCCAACCTCAATGATTCTATTCTATTTCAGCAGCTGTTACAGCAATACCATTCCACATTTAACATTTCATTTTCACTTTAACTGTAATTAACTGTACTACTACTGAAGCAGAGATAAAAATGTTTCTCCTATTTTTGTGTTTCACTCTGCATATTTGTCACTACTTTATTCTATCTCACATTTCTCTTAGTATTTTCTCAATTAGAACCCAACAATTAACAGTCCTCTTGCATCTGCTGCTCAACTTCTTATCTTATCTTCATGTGGTCTCTTCAACTTTAATGAATACTTGGACTATTTTTCATCCAGATCAAACTGCCCTGGAAAGAAAAGAAGCTCATCTTTAAGTCACAGAGGTCATTCAAACAGACATGCCAGCTCATTCCTGAATCAAAATCCTGGCCAATAAATAAATAGCCAGTTTTTAACTTCTATCAGCCAAGGAAAATATTCCAAGTAGTACAAATAACTCTTCCAGACATACTTAAATCAGCTTTATTTTCTATATGTGTGAAATTTTGTGCCACTTCTGCAGTAACTTACTGTTTGAAATGGTATTTTCTCCCACACAACTCTGCAAATACTGAGCATCTCACATTTTATTTCTTTAGTCTTAAATTGCACAATTAGATTCATTAGAAAACTCTATGGAGTTCTGCACCTGGCTCACTGAGAATACATCCTCTAAGACATTAAAATGTCCTGGCAACAAGCATACCTGAATTTCAACAAGAAATTGGTATTTGAGTCCTTAGAGAAATATTCTCCCTTTAAGTACTGTGAGGAAATAAGCTGATTTAATAATGGATCCTATTTCTAATATTTTTCATTACCTCCAACCCAATTCTACAACATGAACAGTTGATTGGAAGGCAGAGCAATCCAAAGAGACAGGAAGAAAAGAAAATGATTCTTCTTAGTCCAGTACAAACACAAGAAAACAGGGTGGCAAAACAGTACACAATTACAAACCGTGTGTAGACAATTGGGTTGCATAGATTTATTCTTCCTTACAACAGTGCAGAAAATTTTGATCAAGCAAATAATTTCATCCCATCCATTTAAAAAGTAGAAAATCCAGTCTCAAAAATTAAACACCTTTCCATAAGATGTTAGGATATTTCTAATAAGTATGCAGTTTTAAGACCCCAGTTTTAAGACCCAGTTCTTCTCCTCTCCTCCCTCCCTGCCAGTTAAACTGTTGGTCATGTATTTTATCTGCTAGTTTTCAGCCCCTTAAATGCAACGTCTGCAGGTAAAGTTTACAATATTTTATCTATAAACAGTTGCTGTAAAAATACATTAAAACCTTGGGTTTCACTGTGAAAATGATAGTAACACTGTATCAATAGCCAATACTGGAGAAGAAATATGAAAAGCTATTTCACTAGAATAGTGAACAGCCATGAACTGTTTTAACTAGTCCATCATTTCAAGCATTTTCATGAATTTAATAACAGCACCAATATCCAATATTCTGAACTTAATGTAATAAATGAAGGGTGATCACATTACCCAGTTTAAAAAATTGCTTTACATAATGTAATCACTTACTTGCTCTAATTTAATTTCACTTTACATCATTTAATAAATGAATGCAGATCATTTGACATAATTGAATAAGTAGTTCAGCTCATTCTCTGTACTTCTTAGATCACAAAATAGGCCGCTTTTTGTCATCTTCCAGGCTGGTATTGCAAGATTTAAGTGTTGAGTCTCATTTCTCCTCTCAGCTTTTTTATTATCCAGTGTAATTCCACTGTGCAGGGAGGAACTTAGCCCAGCCCTGCAGGCTGAATGTTTTGAAAGAATTATTTAAAGGTGAGAATCTAAACCCCAGAAGCTCTAGATATACTTCAGTTTCTGGTGAAGTCAATGAGTCCAGATAACACAATGGATTTCCCCATCTTCTTCTCAAAGTATGCAGGGAAGCATTTAGTGTCAGTTTTAAAAAAATGTAGAAAATCCCAGGAAGATTTCTGAAAATATCTTGAATTCACTGCAGGATTTCAACAGGTGAGATTTCAAATTTGAGCAACTCAGTATCATCAAGTTTTTGGGTGAACAGCTTGTGGTCACACAGGAAGCTGAGAAGATGGAGGGATGAAGCTGTCCTGAACTATCTAGTGACATTACTCCACTGTAAATTAAAATTATATGCACCTATACATAGGTGCAAGTTAGCCTTGTACATGGACAAACAATTCTCTTGCTACATGAAGATCCGAGGATTCATTCAGTCTAATCTGCTTAAGCTTTGTCAGTTTCAAAGGTGAAGAATTTCTCTACTTGGAGATTCTGCAAGTAGACACACTTTCCTAAATGTCCTAATACAGCTTTCTACATGGATAGACCTAGTCCAAAGGAAGCAGATAGGAAACTCAAAATCAGAAATGTTTGGGAAGAGCTACATTTTTCTTCACCTCCAATGCCTCTTTCCTATGCACAGAAATCCTAGTTCTACTAGCCAGAAATTAGTTATGGTTTGCCTGAGGATCTAGTAAATAGTAATCTTAGGCTCCTGGTACCTGTTTATGTCTGAAATTGCCTTTTAAAGACAACAACAGAGCAAAAAGCCTGAAGGGATGGATTAAAAGGTTGCATTGTTTAAAGGGCTTACTGAGTTCATGATTCTTTGAAAGGAATTTTCTCAGAGATTACTTTTTTTTTTTTAACTGTAAACCAAAAAAAGCTTCATAACTCGTTTCATTAATGTAGTTGCTTGCAAGCCTCCTATCCTCCTACCTTTATGAACAAAGCTGAGTTCTAGTGAATCTTTGTAGAAAGTAATACAGAAATCATGGTAAGATATTAACAGTTTGAAGTTCAATTAAAAAACACGATGACTGCTTCTAAGGAATTATCACAAGACACTAACTGACATGACTCAGAATGAATAGACAGATGAGAGATTTCCTATATGCAAGTATCTTGAATATGTCCAATAGTCTACAGCTAGTATCTGAAGCTTCTTGAAATAGAAATATTTTTTTGAATGAGATCATAACTCATGCAGTAGCCATTTTCATCTTTTTCATCCAAGTCTAGGTAGGTCACCAAAGCACTCTGAAGTACTACAATTATTTACCTATTGCTACAGGCTGAATGTCAATCTTTTCACTTACTGACATGGAAGATTCTACAGTAATATTTGCAGACAATCTGTAATTATGCATACCTATACACAAATTACATACAGTATATTCAAATATTCCCTCTGAAACACACACAGGTAATTTTGGGAAATATTCTTACTTGGGAAACATATAGAACAGTGACAAAAACTGAAAGGAATAAATGAATAGGTTGGTTTAAGGACCTCTTATTTTTCTCCTAGATTCATCCTCAGCCAACCTTCTGCCTTCATCTTTCATGCATTAAGAAAGAGATTAAATTTTTTTTTTTTCAAACCAACAGCATAATTCTTCAAAAAAAAAAAAAACTATACTGTTCACTTAGCTCTGGTAACAATAATAATGTGCTTCGTGTTGACTTGTTTCTCTCATGCAACCTTCTTTTCCAGCATCCCCACCTGTATTTAGTGTTGACTTCACACAAATTTTGTGCCAGGTGAGTGCAACCATCCTTCTGCAGTTTAAGGTGTGAAACTGCAAATGCACATGCACTTATCATTACAAAATTAACTTCCGTGATTGTGTTTTAACCCCATGAGGCAGCTCAGCACCATGCAGCCACTCACTCCCTGCAGCAGGGTGAAGAGACTCAGAAAGATAGAAGTATGAGAACTCATGTTGAGATAAAGACAGTTTAATTAGTAATAAACAAACAAACAAGGAATGTAGAAAGCTATTGCTTACTAAGAACAGTCCAATGCCCAGCCAGTCCCCAGTTAGCAGCAGCCCTGGTAAGCTTCTCCCCACATTGCATTGGCAACCATGACACCCCACAGTAGAGGACATCCCTGTCCATTTGGGCCAGCTGTCCTGGCTGTGTCCCCTCCCAGCTCCTGGTGCACCCCCAGTGTGAGAAACTGAGAAGTCCTTGGCTCTGTGTGAGCACTGCTGTGCAACAACTAAAACAGTGTGTTATCAAAACAGTTCATCACTAATAGAAAATATAACACCATACAAGTTACTATGAAGAAAACAAATTCTACAGCAGCTAAATCCAGTACAGTGGTTTGTCAGCGCAAAAGTGACATAATTCAACTCAGTGTAGGAACTTTCTGCTCTTCAATAAAACTGCATATCTGGGTGGAAAACTAGGTTACGTTTCCACAGTGAGGTACTGTACACAGAAAGCAGTAACTGAAAGCTCTATTTTTTGAGGATATTTTTTTTGTTGTTCAATAAAAAAAGGGGGGCGGGGGGAGCCCTCAGAATAAAAACTAATTTCTGACACCTAAAAATATTAGCAATAGATGACACCGTCTTTCATCTTGAATACTTCAGTCACCAAATAAATGTCAACTTGGCAACATTCTGGCTCTCAGACATGTGCTCAGAAAATGTTCCACTGCTTTGAAAGAGCCATTTGGCCCAAGAGACAGTCATAGACAATAGGATTTCTTCTTGGTGTTTGAAGTAGCAGCTGCCAGATATTGGCAAAGGCCTGACTGTTGGTGTTGTTCTATAGAAAATACCCCGGATTTGGGAGGGCAGGGACAGGCACTTAGCTATTGCAGATAATCTCTTCTAACTAGTGGGGAACATCCAGCTTGACTTCTAAGAAAAAAACATGTGGCATAACACTATGACCTCCTGATTCACTCAACAGGCAAAAGCAAACAAAACCAAACCAAAAAGCAAACCAGACTATCCAATCTATAGCTTCTGTTTTTAATTAAAGGGTAATTTTAAACAATAATACCTTTGGAAGGCAGGTGGGACTTGAATCTTCACGCACATTCTAGCAAAGGACAGAGCTCTCTGTTTGCAATACATAAATTAATTTTAAGCCAAAAAGACAATAGACATGAGGAAGACCACTCGTCATTCCAGAAGCTGGAATATGTTCTGCCCAGAGTTAAAACAAGCCAACATTCAGCATAAGGAAAACAATGTGTGGTGGAGGGAAGAGGGCATTGAAAGGAAGACAGAAAGACCAACATGCAGACAGAAACAAAGAAATGGTATAATTTCAACATGCTCACCATCTGGAAATGTGAAGGAGTCAGAAAGCAGCAATCAGTTTCAAAACAGCCATGTTGTAAAGCTGCGGCCAGTTCTCTCTGCCAAGTTCAGTGGTTCAGTCCAAGAGAGGAAAAAGGTTGGTGAAGGACTGCAGTGATGACTTACCTATAAGCATTAATTTTGACTTTCTGACTGTTACTTTTTAAGAAGGCAGACACCACAATGAAATCAACTCACACATGGAATATACGGGCTTAGGTGTACTCAGTAAAAGAGTTATCACATGATATATTTCCAGCTTTGCATTGAACATCAGTTTCTTTCCTTCAAACCCACAATACAATTTCTGGAAGTATCAAGTGTAAGTCACCTGCTGCCTGCACAGATGCTCATTTACACAGATTATGAAAAACCTCTGGAGATTCTTTCAGAATGAAGCATGCAATGTATATATTGCACTATAGTACCCGAGGACTTATGTACCTTACAGCACAGAAATACAATACAATTGATTAAAATATCATTTATTTTTTTAAAAAGTTACTCCTATACAGAAGCAACTATTCAGAATGAAAGTGCCTATGATACCACAAGCAGAAAGTGGTAATAAATCTATTGTTTTTTCTTGTGATCCTCCACAAATAACCATTTCCATAATACACCTGTCTCATGCATCTTCACAAGCTCCCTTTTGTCCTTTTGTTTGTACCACCAAATCTGATCTTCCTGAGGGACATCTGCTAATGTAGGAAAAATCTAGGGACATCAAGCACACAGAAAAACAAAATTGATCCTTAAAAAGCTCTTTCTTAATCTCTGGTTAATTCCCAGAGATTTTCCACCCCACCCCCACTAAACCATAACTAAGACAAAATTTTGTCTTTCTTAGTACATTAAGAATAGGAGCCATGAATGATCAGGCCTTTTAGCAGACTGGAGAGGAGGTGAGGACATCTGCATTAGAAATTCTCTCTAACCACCTTGAAATTGTTGGTTTTTTTTCCCCCGCTTGCTAGTGAAAATGGGCAGTTCCAATTCTGTAAGTTCAGAATTTGGCAAGGAGGAGGTTATAAGTGATAAGAACTGATCTGAGAAGAATATCCCCCTTAAAAAAGGCAGGTGGGGGAAGGACATCATATTCACTCTACTCTTCCACCATCCTTTCCTGAAACTCAATTTCTTACTGCACCAGTTGCTGTCACTTCAATTTTATTATGTCTCTAACATCATAGCAATACCTTTGCATATCAAAACATTTGTGCCAGGGTACCACAAATCCATAAAAACATAACTGCATTACTTAACTAGATGAATGGATGTGGCTTAACTAACATATGCATGCAATGTCAAGCAAACTGAAAGAAGTGGTTTTCCCAATTATGTTATGCATCTGTTCAACTCTTGCTTTTGAAGATTCCTTTCTGGGAAGAACTGCTCATTGTTAATGAAATAGCTGCTTTGTTTTACACATTCAGTTTCCACATAGTTATTAATAACCCTGAAAGAGCCGACCTATGTCCTGATTATTTTTCTTTTTTCCCCATCCATTAAAACCATTATCTGGTGATTTGGGGTGCAACATTTGCCAGAAAGCACCTACCATTTGTTATAGTATTTAAAAATAATGATTTAGATGTTACTGAAAGTGTTAGTAGAGTTTCCTAATCCAGTAGTTTTCAGGACCCAGGAGCTTCCCTGTTTCCTAGCCTGGTAAAGTCTATCAGGGTACTGCTATAGGCCCTGTAGGTTACCCACATACAACAATGTATGCAGCTTGTGCTGCTGCCATATCCCCAAGTATTTCCCAGACACACATGTACAAGCATGCACAGCTACACCCTGCATAGACCAGCACAGAGCCTTTACCAACACCTCCCTGAACACCACCAACACTCACACAGACAAGAACTAGACAGACCCCACACTGGCACTGAGCCTCTCTCACCACACGCAGAACAGAGATACACCCACAGAGCCAGGCAAAAATAGGTTTTAGTAAAAAGGTAGGACAAATAAGAATACCTAAAAAAACTAACCTATCACTTCTGTCATTTAAACATACCGAAGACCCACACATAACTTTTCATGACAGAAGAACTGATGCATTCCACTGGCATAACATACAATTGTTCCTTCTCATCATTAATTTCAGAACACGTAAACCCAGCTCCTCTGCAACTACTGAGATAACTATACCTCCTGCTGTATGTCTTCTTACTATTTACTTTGCTGCTGTCAACCATATCTTCTCTGTTTAGATTGCACCATTGTGCCACTTTAGAAAATACTATTTACTTTCTCTAAAAAAAAAAAGTTTGTTTTTTTTTTTTTTAAAGTGCTTGGGGAAAAAGAAAAACTGATCTTTATCTGGAGGGTTTCTTTAAGAAAAATGAAAGGGTTAAATACAACTTCAAAAGAAAGAAGAGTCTGAAGAGCCTACTTTTTAATTGCACTTCAAGATCCTTACAGAGTAAAACTGATTCTAAAAGTCAAGACCTCACAACATCCTCCCATGTTCCTGAGAAAGCCATGCCTCTACCTACTCCACTCACTCAGAGTGGTTTCCACACATGTTGAAGACATGCACCACCAGCCTCCTCCTCACACTCTCTGCTGGGACCTCCTGTAACAAAACTGATCAGACATAGAACAATAAGTGAAGGAAAACTGATTTTGTAGTGTAACATTCAAGAAAAAAAAAAAAAAGACACAATGATCAATCAGGTTTATATGCAAATGTATATTTTAAAAGGTTTTTTTCAATGCAACTACCACACAGGACAGAAGCAAGAAAGCCTTCAGCAGGTTCAGCAGTGCTGCCAGAATCCACAAAGTGATCAGAAGGTAGATGAGTCCAGAATTCGGAGGTTGTGGAAAGGCTGATGCCTCATGAGGATGCCATTGCTGGCACCAGCCAACAGCTCTACGACAATTAGCACAGCACAGCAACAAAACAAGTAGAGCATGGCAAAATGCAACCGGTCCTCCAGCTTCCTTAAACAGCCTTCTTGAAAAAGCTGCTCCAGCTGGTGTAATTCACCCCTGCAAACAGAATACTTCTCTTTACAACAGCTCTCAGGGACACGAACGTTTTCAGCCAGAAGATGCCAAGAAGCAGATGCTGTCTTTAGCCAGTCTGTGTAATTTTGGACCCCACAGCACTGCAGCCTTTTCTGGACCACATCCACAGCACTGCTGCCAGGAGCCTGGGAGTGCGTCCCATTATACTGATAGAATAGGTGACCCATCGTGCTCTTCAGGTCAGTTGCCATCCGAATAGAATAGAGTTGTGCCAAAATTGCTGAAGACACTTGAAGACAAAGAAGGATAAGCAACAAGTGCATGAAAACCCCTTGCTGATAGCGGGAGCTCTTTGTAGAAATAGAAACAGCCAAAATACCCGTAGGCAGCAGGACAAGTGCAGCTACAACAGCCAGCCAGCCAGGGAGAGATAAGAAAGTCTCCTGAAAGAAGTCTTGGTAGTTCTTGCACAACAGGATCACAAAAAATCCACCAAAGGCCAGAGCTGCTGCACAGCCCAAGAAGAGAAAACCAAGGACCATCAGCAGAGAGCGAGCAAAACTCCTGAGCCAGGAGTCCTCATAGTGCCACAGAGACAAAATCAGCATCCTAATTCTCTTCATTGTGCTTAGCCTCCTAGCAGCCCAGCCCTCACCACCAGCATTTTTGAAAGACCTCCACCCCACTTGTACAGGTGTAGCAGATGACATCTCCACCCACAATCAGCTTGCAAGGGATCAATGCTGATGAGACTCCCTCAGCATAAAGTCAGTTTTCCACCAGCTATTCATGTGTTACTGCTTGCTTAGCATAGCCTGCAGAAATCAGTAGAGATGGTGCCAAGTTTCACGTTGAGAGGTCATTGACTCTGCTGTTATTGAAGGCAATTTCATTTGAAGAGGAAGCACGGCTGGAAAGAGGCTGAACCTGTTGAATTACAATGTTTGTGTATTAAAGAGCTAAATGTAAAGAAACAGTCAAGGTGATGGTCAGCAGTGCTAGGTCAGATCACTTGGGCTACCGAAATGACAGAGGTAATCCAACTACAGCACTAGCCAAAATGGCAACAAATGTACAAGTCAGAGTCATTAAGGAAAGAATAGTTTAAGTGGAGCTATTCAATCAAGAATCTCTGTAGGTAACACACACCCAGACTCATTATCCTTCCCAGTACGTTTACCACTCATTAGATTTTATGAGGGGCATAATGATGTTAATAATATTTTGCCCTTTTTTACTCAGCAAGATTTCTGTGTAGATAGCTTCAATTACTCAGGACACCTGGATGAGAAATCCCTACCATTTTGCATTTGCATGCCCTCAGTTTGCATCACCAGTGATTTGACTGAGTGCTGTAATGACCGAATACAATCAACAGTAAGAACTGTATTAACTTTTCCTTATGTGTCAAGAAACTGAATTACACACAGGCTAAATGACTTCACAGCAAACACAGAGGGAATCAACGTCACTTATCAGCCAGCAGAAAAGAATTATATCTCAAACGTGACACAGAAGAGTGAAATAAGATGGGAAACCTGCATAAAACTTGCCACAGGTGCCAGGAATGAAGATCCCAAGGACATCAGCAGCTCCCTAATCATCCTAATAAAGTCCCATAACATCTCTGCTTTCTTTCTCAAGATGCAGAACAGGCCTAACGTGATAGGCATGCACAGGGGAGAATACTGAGAGATGATAGTCATTTTCAGAAAAGGGAGCACCTTCAGACCTTGCAGAAGATCAGAGTTAATTGCTGTTCAGATGCCTCAAAGCCTTGAAAAGTCTTACAAAATCTGAAGAGCCCACATCTGGCTAATGTTTTATAAGGAGCTATTGTTGCTATACACGCTATGCATACACAGATGTTGGGCTGATCCCCATCAAGATGTCTTTTTATGTGCTGTTCAAACGTGTCATTAAGGCTAATCATTTTGGAATAAGATAAACTGCTTTTATTATTTTTAATCTTGTCATTAGCGATAATTAATATGCAGTGATTAACTTCTTAAATCATAACCAAACGCTTTTTTCAAAGCTGTTTTAGGATGTGTGTCTTCCTGCAGCTCCTCTTTGGAGCCTGCAAGCACCCTCTCCCCTGTTCTCCAGGATCTCTCCTGATCTTAGAGTGTCTTTTCTAATCCACCCTCCCCTGAGAAGGGGCAAACAGAAAAGATTTCTGCTCACATCTGTGTGTACAGAAAAAGTGCACCAACTGAATGCTTCCACAGTGCAGAAGAAAACATACCAGAAAACACTGAGGAGTAACAGCTGATTATTTCTAGTTTGCAATCTTTGTGGAAAAAGCATTAAAACCTGCCTCTTCTTGCTGCTTTCCCCCGTGCTTATAAAATTTAATGAGATATTAAGAACTGAGTTACAACACTATTTACTTGTAGCTTATTCTGCAATCTCTGAAATACATTAGAAAGGCTCAAACTGCCTACAGGAGAATTTTACTGCACCTCTTGTTCGTTTCAGCCAGGGTAACTGCCATCCCTCTCTGCATACAGAGGAGAGAATTTCAATGGTTATTGAAGCCTAGAGGCTCTTATCCTTCTAAATATCCCCCAATATATAATTTCCTATTTACTTGAATCTGGCTCTTTGGACCACTGCAAGTTTTTTTTTAATTTCTTCCTTATGGCCATGGAGGCCAGAAAAAGCAAGAAGGGTGAAGCAGTTCTTCTGAATGGGGCATCTGTGCCACCTCAGGCTCTCACCCACCCCTTGGTGCCTCCACTGCTTCCTAAATGAGGGATTTGGTGTCAGGGCAGGCAGACAGGAGGATCCACAGGAACTTGAAACACCAGCACTGGACATCTACCCAGAGCCAATATCCAAGGGAGAACAGCTGGTGCCCAGGGACATCCTACAAGAGAAAATCTCCCCTGCAAGGACTGATGTTGGCAGGGCCATCTAAAACGCCATACTCTGAACTAGGCAACATTGGCCTATGCACTCTGTAAAAGAGAGCTTGTGCTCAAGGTGTTCGCTGTTTAGTGAGGCAGGTGAGACAAAAGATAGAACTGAGCACTGAAGTACCTAAAGGACCTCACTGACACCCACTTAGCACTGTGTTTTTGCCACAAATAAAAGTAATTTACCTGCATATGCAGCCAGAGTCTTGGCAAAAGCAGTGAGTGGAGGTATGCATCAAGAGACTATAATGTGACTGAAACTGTAGAATAGGAAATATAGGCAGAATAGGAAAGCTCCTCCGTTTCCTTTCTAGTGGTAAACAGTGTAGCATGATAAATATCATCCCTGCTTTCTCTGAAGTTGTTTCTGCTTATGAACTGATGAGTACTGAAATTCAAATGTGGGTGTAACAGATGATACATCTTAGAGAAACTACTTTCTGGTTCGTGGCTGAAAGTATAATCCTTCAAGTAAATAAAATGCCAACTGTGTGCTCTTTGAATTCATTGTTCTAGCAAACCATGACTGATATTGGATGGTTCTGATGAGCCAGGAAGGCCACGGAGGTTTGTTGTACACAGGCCTGGGGTGGGACCAAGAGACATCAAGTCAGCATTGTGGTTGTGCAGATGCAGTGTAGGCAGGTGACTAGACTTGTTTTAAAAGACACAGGCTGTAATACAGACTGATGATATCCTCAGGTGAGGACATCTGAGCTTGTACTGTGATGATCAAATCAAGATGACCAGTTTGTCCATTCAGACTTGTGTGAACAAAAAGAAACCAAGAGGCAGCCACGGGATCAGGGCACTATTAGACAAGCTTATCTAAGTTTCACACAAATGCCATGTGAAATTAGAAGGGTTCTCAAAGCCAGACCCTCAGCCACTGCATACATTTTCAAAGTAACAGAGAAAAGCCCTAAAGTTGCCTCAGAAAAACAGCTGGCATTTCCCTTGTACCCCATGCTCACATGAAATTCCTGTTATCTTAAGCTTGCTGGCGAAGTTAGAGCACTTTTGAAGACATTTGGTTTGACAGTTTAGAACGTTTTTTAAAGATCTTGTCAGATTAAAACACATCCATTTCAAAGGTCACTGTAATTTATAAGAAGCATGGCTGAGGTGCCTTGGTCACAGTCACCCATGGGATTATTATTTATTATTATTTAAGAAAATAAAGGAGGCAGGGGTAGAGGACACTTTTGAATCTTCTCAATCAGCAAAGAAGAATCTCATCATTCAAGCTATGATGGGTAGTCAAAACCAGCAGAATGACTGGGTACCAATGCTATTAAAAAAAAAAAAAAAAAAGCTGTCGAGAAGTCTATCGGCTCTTTGAGAGTAAAACAATGATGTTATCATATGAGATATGCCATACTACAAGATCACTCTGACAGTCCGAATGCAAAATATGATGATCAAGCCTGGTTGGACCCAGATCCTACAGCCTGTGCAGTGCACAACCAGTTGCCACAGTAACCAAGGTCAGATGATGTCACCTTGCATGAGGCTGATGTCTTTCATGGAAAGCTTGAAGCAAGCAGAGGAGATGTGATTGCCACCTCCTATTCATGGTGAAAATGTACTCTTCACGAGAACTGACTTACCATTGTGCAAGTGTTCCAGCTAAAGCGAGGCAGATATTTTCCCCTGCTTCTCTTTGCCTGAAGAAATGTGTCCTTTTTTATAATTGAAGAAACACATCAATTGTTTCCAGGACTTTTATTTGGTATTGCTTTTCACATTCCAGATTTTCACTGGTATTGAAAATATTGAAAATCAAATGTCAAAAGTTTCCTTTTCTGAAATAAGCACAGTAAAAAGATTAAAACTTTTTTCTGTTCTTTTTTTCTTTTCTTTTTTTCTTTTTTTTTCTGTCTTTTTTCCTTTTTTTCCAACCTTCTTTTTGTTTGCCAGTCTGGAATTTTAATAAAATGTCTTAAAACTGAAATGAATACAGAAAAACAAAAAATAAAAATAAGAAAAAATAACAACAACCAAAAGTACTTTCTGTTTTTCCATCACATTGGAACTTCAGACGTTGGAGAAAATTTTGAAAGACATCGAATAGAAAAAAAAAAAAAAAAGAAAAGAAAAAAAAAATAAAATGAAAAGGAAACCTATGTTCTCTTGAGAGCTTTCATTTTATTGATTTTATTGCAGCTGGTAATAAAAACAAGTTAGAGGAATAGGCAGTTTTTAAGAAGTTTTTAAGAACTTCAAAAAATGAAAGGACAGAAGACTGAAATTCTTGTAATCTTGACATTTAAACTGTTTTGTGAGCATTTTTTGTTTTTGTTTTTTATTGTTTTCAAGCATCACTAGCTACAATGTCTTTTATGTGAATGCAGTGTTCCCATTTGTGTTTCACACCGTATGTAAGATTTCTGACCCTTTCAGAAGTTATAAAAAGACTTTAACACTAAATAGATGCTCTTTAATTGTTACCTCATTAAAATAACTAATAGATTTCTCTTCAGGGAGGAAGTCAGAAGTATCTGAATACATTATCTGGAAGTTAGTAAACTGTGTAAAGACCTGACAAGAACCTTACACTTGTCAGAGCTTCCAAAGCATAAAGTTTCTTCTCTTCTGAATCAACTCAGGAAAAATAAATAAATAAATAAATAACAAAAAAATCCATGTAGGATGTTTCTTTTTTTTCTCAAGAAAAGGTTTTCAAGTAAAATTTGGCTGTTCCCCTGCAGGGCCAGTATTCTACACAGCATCACCTGCAAACCATGGCAATGCTGTAGGTGACACACATGAAACTTTCTATTTGTGTCCTACACTGTGAATCTAGGAGCACACTCATAAAGTACCCACCTGTCAATAAAAATGTAGAAATCCTTCTTGGATGTTGATATTATACATTCTACATACAGTATCCATGACAATATTTTCTGTTGTTTTTCTTTTTTGGGGGGATAAATCTTAATGTCAGTTAATCTCAAGGTGCTAAATACTTATGTGATTTTGCAAATGTAGCCTTTGGCTATTCTGTTTCTCTGTGATGTAGGCCTCTGCATGCTCTTTGATGTCCAAAAACTCCAGCCTAAATCACTGGGGTTTATTAGGACAGGAAATCTAGATCTCACTGTTGATGTGCAAGTCAAGTCTCAATGTCACTTTGCTATTGAGGCTGTTTCAGCAGATGTGTTTGTTCTGAGTGTTATGTTTCTTGTAGCTAGCTACTAAAAATTAAGCTGAAGGGAACCTATATATACAAAATTTTACCTATTTTGTTATCTCCAGGGTAATGATAACATGCAGAAAAGTTGTGGTTAACCACAACACTTAAGCAACAATTTGGGATAAAAAAAAAAAAAAAAAAAAAAAAGGAAAAAAAAAATAAAAGCATTATAACACTTATAATGTGTTGAGCATGCAGTTATGGAATCTGAAATGTTTGATCTGGCCTGAGACAGATTCAGCAGTTTCATTTAATATGAGAGCACAGGATTACCTTGCTGCATGCAGCTGTCAGACCTCTTCAGACCTGTGATGGGAGCTCACCCAAAAGAATGAGATTTATAGAGTTCATGCTCCATGAACTCATCTGCAAAGATGAAGGCTAGTAGGCTGTATGTGCTTCTGGTGACTAACTTACTCTGTTTTCAGTTCATTGACTGGAAAAGAAAGAGAAAAAAGATCAACGAAAACATTCATTTTGGGCTAATTTGACAAACAATTAAAAGTTCTACTTTTCCACCTAGGAAGATATTAGCAAAGAATGTTCTCAGCCTACGAGGCAACTGAAAATGTAGCCAGGTAAATGTTAAGGGAGTACTTGATACAATCCTTTTCTATTTTTACTGGCACAGTACTAAGTATACCTATATCAATTGTAACAGTCATCTCATATCAGGTTTTATAGTGACTATAGTAAAGAATTTACTTTTATTATCTTTCCTATGTCATGATGGGAGCATATAAAATGTCAACTTTGTCAGAATTAGTCTTACAGCACATTTCAAACAAGTGGAACCAATTTTAATAGGATTTTTATGCACTTCCATTCAGATGAAATGCCGCTTTTTAGAGAAACAAAGAAATGCAAAACCAAAGGTATTTGCAATTTGTTTCTATTCTCTATTTCTATCTAGAATCCCTCCACCAAACAATTGCCTTCAAGAGGCATTTTGTTTTTAAATATAGATACTGTCACTGACATGGAAAGGGTCTATTAGGTTTAAACTCATAGGAGCATCTAAATGTAAAACAAAAGCAAACAAATGAAAATGTATTTGAACTGGGAATGTAACCACATATAAGGAAGAGAATGTGAATGCATTCCACATCCAGAAGTGCCTCTGCCAACTTCCAGCCTTGGCCATTCTTTGTGATCCTGTGACTCCTGCTGAGTGCTAGTTCTGCATAAGGATCCTTGCCTGTATACAACAAGCCATGTGAGTAGTCCCATTTTCAGCAGACACACAAGAATCAGACTCAGTGTGGAGATGAGAGATCAACAGCGAGAAAAGGATTTGGAGGACAAAGTGGGCAGATTTACACAAACTGCCAAATGTTGCTACCTGCAGACCAGACAGTGATGCAGAGCATAGCTGCTGAATCAGGATAAACTGTGCCAAAATACTCAAAGAGAAAAAGCATTAACTAATATACCCATCTTTGCTCTCCAAAATTCCAATATCTGTTTTTGGGCTGTCCACAACATACAAATCATTTCAGTTTCCTTGATAGGCACCGTAAGAACTGCAGTCACTCAGGACCAAACTGAAAATACCTCCATAATCTCAGATGTAATTGTGCTCTTGCTTTTGCAGAGAACAAGTGCCTGAATGTGCAGGGCTGCCATGATCTTCCATCTGAAATAAACCTGTCAGGCTTTGCCCAGGTGCTTGCTCCCCACCACCACACACTCACTGAACTCAGTGCTGATCGGTGCAGGGGTGAGTCAGGCAAGGATGGAGACACAGAGGCATGGCCTTGCACTGCCGAGCACCCTTCTCCTCTCTCTGTATGCATTTGTGGGTGTGGCGACAGAGAAATCCTGGGGGATAAGAAGCAGTAGAAGAAGAAAGTAATGACCTTGGGAGATAACTGCCATTTTAGATAGTCTGTACTTAGGCAAAAACCTCTCTCACAGAATCCCGTCACACTAATTTCATCATTCATGTGAAAGTTAAGTAAGAGAAATTTCCATCAGTGTCTACTCTAGTCCAAAATCCCAAACACATGGGCCAGGGAATACAAAATGAGGTGGCCACTGCAATGTTGCGCTGCTGGAAGCCAGGTAGGCCTCCCCTGGCACAAGTGCGGATGGGAGGCTGCTCACCATTTAGCAGCAGTCCACAGAGGCCTGGAGGAAGGCAGGATGCCTGGAGCAGGGCACACGTACATACTGTCAGTGCTACACCAGAAGCACAGGCAACAGGCAGATGCTGTTTCTCCATGTGTCATGCTGACGAATTCCACCAGCTCTTGATTCACTTTAGAAACAAATTTCTATTTACAGGCCTGTCAGCAAGCAGAATACATCAGAAAGCAATTGCAAGCACCTGATAAGAGCTCCAGTCTACAGACAAGGCAGGATTCAAGGGGAGGGGAGCTGAGTGACACACAGCTGCTGCAGACAAAGTCTGCAGTGCAGAGGAGGGAAGGGGGCTGCTCAGACCATGAACCTTCCAAGATTTGTGCTTGCTGCTTTCTCAGCCCCTTCCCTTGCCACGTTCACAGACAAAAGCAGTGCAAAATGCCAGGAGGTAGATAGGAAGGACTGTGAGGAAATAGGAACCAAAATCCTGTGTGTGCATTGCAGCTGTAATCAGAGAAAGCATCCTCCCATTCCAATATCCAAGGTTTTCCCTGCTCTGGCTGTTTGCATGGGTTTTGCCAAGTGGCAGCCCCTTACAAGTGCCACTTTGCCAAATGCTTTTGACAAGCCTCAAAAATACTGAAAAATTGCACTAGAGCTATGAAAGAGTCCATCACCCTAACCAACATGATAACAAACACTGCTGAAATTCATACCATCTCTTTAAACTTATAAGCTCTGGAATAAATATAAATCCTAATGAACACATATGCTTTCTATTTTCATATTAGTCACCTTCAGCTGATTAACCTGCTTTGTTTCTAGAAAATTGTTTTACAAGTTCCTAGGTAGGAGTGCATAGTTTTAATTAAATACACTTTCAGTATTTTGAGGATATGATTACAGAAATCACTTTCCACATAAGGAGCAATTGTGGGTTTAGAGTCATAGTATTTTAATATTGTTCTTTAAAGGAGTTATGCAGGCATGTTTGTTAGTGGCTAGTTGTTAAATTGCTAATAAAACAATACTATTCTTACAAATAAGTAGATCTCAGACATAGTGATCCACACCATTGTTTCACGGTGTTCCTCTGGACAAGTATGCAGGTTGCAGTTAAGAGTAGAAGTCAGTTGAACAAAACATTCAACTGCCATAGAGATGAAAACAGCAGGAACAGAAGGCAATGAAATGAGCTTTGATAAATGAAAAAGCCTGGACCCAGAGAGAAACACGAACAGGGACCTGACGACATGGAGATAACCAAGCAGGCAAAACCAGCACATTAAATCAGACTTACTCTTTTTTTAGTCATGTCCTTGCACTGACAAGTGCTTCTGGGAGAGTAGATTACAGAAAAACAGGCAGGTGAAAAGTGGAAATAAACTGGAATCCTACCAGAAAGTTCACAGCTGGAAGACAAGTGTCCATGCTAAGATCCCTAGCCCCAGAGTAATATTCTATAAAGTAAATAAATCTGAAAACCATCAGTTATTTAAAACAATGAATATCTAATTTTTTTCTCAGCTAGTTGGTAAATATTTTAATGGGTTTAAAGTAGCATTAGAAATCAAAACCTGGAAATGCCAGATTGTAGGGGGAAAAAAAATCAAGATGTTTTAACATAATTTTTGACTGATTTTTTAATACATTCAGGGAAAACTAGAGATATATAAACAGTTAATTTCAACCTTAATTTACTGACAGATTTCCATTAGGAATGGCCTTTCATTTCAAGGGTGTTTTATAACTGCATTATGTATTATGATGTAATTCAAGATAACATGTTTAGAGGACCTGAAGAGCTTTTTTTCCAACAGTGTTTCCCTGGAGAATTTCAAGGAATCTCACTCTTTTCTTTCTCTCCCGTTTTTTTTGTTTTTTTTTTCCTGTTTGCAGAAGGGGGGAGGAACAAAAATAAATCAGATTTTCCAAAACCAAGAGCAGAGGGTACAACGATATTGAAAAAGACAACAACAACAACAACAACAACAACAACAATAATAATAATAATAATAATCTTAAGAGACAAAAATGAGATTTCCCTGTTTCTCTCTTCTGACACAGAACTGATTCTACCTCAACTTCTGCAGGAGCTCGTACACACTTTACGATAGAAGAGGTCAGTTCCAGTGCTTGGCTGAACTGCCCCTATTTTCAAGTGAAATGCACCTGAAAGCTTTGAATGCTCTCTGATCTCTCTGCAGACAGAAACATGTATCTTAAACAGACATGTACAAACAAACTCATAAACCTTCCCTGCAGATTTTGTGCATGAGAGAGCTAGCTGTTATCCACATTAATAAGTTACAATTTACTTTTCATGCTCAGTAATCCTACCGCATGAACCATAATAAAGGGAGGTCTCTTCCCAGCGGTCTTCTATGTAAGAAAAAGAAAACCCTAAAAAACCTCATTTATTGATGCAGTTGACTGCATAACTCCATTTTAAAGCCTCAAGGAAAAGGGAGAGACAGCTTTCCAGGGCTGTCTATACAAGGCAAAAGAGATGGTTCTGAGCTCAGTTACAACAAAAGTGAATCATCAAGAAACACCATTTAATTGCTGGAGTTGGAATGGTGCAAAAGCCTAGGAGATCAAAATAAAACCTAGCCTGCACATATTTATTTAAATCCCCTAACAGCAGGAAAATTTAAACTAATTTTATTATATATATTACTATTTTAGATACTAAACTAATAAGTGACCCAAACTGCTGGGGGGGAAAAAAATCTGGAAAAACGTGAAAGACACTTAATGCCTGAACAATATTAAACCATAAGTCTATCAGTAGGGATATAAGAAATTAATATTCATGTAGTAGATAATATTTTTGTGAATAGATTAACAGGTGGAGATAGGTGCTTGCTTTTGTATTTAATTTTCACTCTTTCTCAAATGAAAGAATAAATTCATATCTATGCATACTGCTTAGCCTGGGTTTTACTTGCATTTGAATAACTGCAAATATTGACATCTTTAATAAGCTTTGCTTTGTTAAATGTGTGGTTGGAAATTAAAGGAACTATTAATTTAAAATATAATCACTTAAAAAATATATAAATTAAAAGTTCTTCTGGCCCATATATTAGCTCATATTCCATGTTGTTTGTCCTTTTTTTATACTTTTCTTTCCTATATTTACAGTTCACTAAGCACACATTGAAAATAGTATAATGTCAGTAATGGCAATGAAAATAACAACACGTAATCAAGTAACAATAGGTAATCCAGAGCATCCAGCCTTCCAAGATTTGCAGTCACATTTTCTTGTTATTTGTTGTTGTGTTTTTTTTTTTTAATTATTTTGGGATGACAAATAGAAAAAGCTGCATAAAAAGGAAATAGAATGGAAGTGACACCACATAGCCTACTCTAAGCAGAGTGTTTCCAAAGTGAGTGAAAGAAGAAAAGAAAGGAAGTTTTCTTCTTCTGACATCTGAAATATGCAGTAAAAGCATCAGTACCTGCCATATTAAAAAAAAAAAAAAAAAAAAATACTTTTAAACTGAGGGTGGCTGGTTTCAAATTACAGATATCTCCTACCTAACTCATTTAAATACGTAATCCCACTGGCACAATGATTTCAATGCTAATCAAGGAGAAGATGTAAACAGTGTCAATTACCTCAGCCCTTGTAATGTCTGCAGGGTGATATGAACCAGGAATGTGGGATGGAAGCTTAGTAACCCAGACAAGAGACTGGATGCAGGGGAATCTACACAAGCATGAATTAAAGGAAGACTCTGCAAAACTTGAGCAAACACAAAACTTCAGGAATGGCAAACTACAAGCAAGATCCCTTGCCACCTGGAACTTTATTTTCTTTAAAATATGCCATGGTATATTTTAGTGATTTGATTTGTGTCTTTTCTGATATTGCAACCTCTAATGGCCTTTTTTCTTTTTTAGAAAAGTCACTCATATATAAGGTGAAAGACAACTACCCACCTCTTCATATGTTCTCTGCATCAATGCAGAGCCAGAGGTCCTTGTTCTCACTCTCTTTCCTTAGCATCTTTCCTGCATAGTTTTTCGTGACCATCAACCCATTCTCACTAAGAACACCCCATTTCCATCACCAGCCACCCATAGCTTTTGAAGGCAGGTGGGAGAAGTGTTGCTATCTGTATAACACGTACTTTGCTCTGCTAACAGCATCATGAGATGGAGTTTCGTGGGCATTACTGCTAGCTCTAACTGCCACAGGAAAGCATGGGTACCCTGCAAACAAAAGGCAACCAGGACAGTGAGAGCAAATCTCTCTAAATCACCGCCTCCACAATTACCCTGCCCACTGATCCCTCCAGCTCCCCGTGCTGGGGAACAGCTAATATTCTCCTGCCACAAAGACCATCTCTCCAATTCCAAGATGAAGGACTTAGAACTTAGGACTTAGAAAATCTTAGGAAAAATAACATTAGGATTTGAGCAAGCTATAAATTCAGGTCACTTTTACTAATGTAAGCATCTTAAAGACCAAGTTCAATTACCTATAAATCTGTCATTATTTTTACCTTTTAGGTCAGAGTCATTAATGAGAAGCAAATTGAGAAAGCACAGTGAAAATATATGGCGAAAAATTAGGTATATCACTGAGACCAGCAGGGACATTTCAGAGATGCAAACAGAAATCACAATGCTAAACCAGGGACTTGTTGTGTGTTGTGCTGTTACCATGTCTATGGCCTGTAACTTTTCCTATGACCTTTTAGCAACAGCACGGTGCTTTCACCTCCTCTCATCAGCTGCCTTCACACTTGGCATTCCAGTAACATAAAGCATCATGGCACAGATTTTGGATCAACAACCTGAGTTGTGCACACCCTGGACCATGCATCTGTCTGGGTGCTGACCCCAGCTCAGGACAAAAGCAAGCTACTGGTGCATCCAACCCCAAACCTGACAAGCACAGTTTTATTTAATTATATCAGTGATGGTGAATTTCCTACTGGAGATGGATGGAATACCTCCAACTTCATCTGGGGCAGAAATTGAGACAGACCTGGCCATTCTCTCCAAGTTCATTTTCAACTGCTTTCACCCGCAACCACCCTTCACTCCCACAGTCCTGCCTTAGGGACATCCCCAGAAATATTCTGAAGAACAATTAGCTATGCATTGTGATGAATCTCCTGCAGTTACAATGTACTGGTTAACAGGTAATCTTTCAGAGTCCAGAGCAAATATAATATTGGGAGTCATATATATATAAGCCAATTTACTTAGGGAACTTGCCTGTGGTCTGAAGGCATACAATACTGGAGGCTAGCTCGGTTGCAGTGTTATTCTCAGAGTTATAATGAATATGTATGAATTAGTGGCAATTTCACATAACACAAAGTTAAATAATGCTTTGTCTGGTATACCTGTCATGCAGCTAGGCTGTACTGACCATTAAGTCTGATGAGACATGACTTTGTTTTCTTCCTATTTCTCAGTCCACACAGGTAATCAGTGATAGACCATGCACATATTAATTAAGGGACATATATTTGCCAAGAAGCTGCAGCAGAGACCTCTGAAGCTGCAGTATTTACAAGTGGAGCTGGAAAAATATTTCAACCATAGCACAATAAATTGACCAGCTTTATTTACAACACCTTTTACTCATTTATTAACACTTCAAGAAGATATTAAGGAATGGATCTCTAATGTAAACAAGGCCACAAATTCTTTCTGTGAGCTGAGCAGAGCTGTGTACAAGTCTGAGAGAGTGATGAAGAAATAGTTGGTTCTCATTACCAGAGGACTTTGCCAAAAAAGTTTAATTCCTTTTTCTCTACATCAGTCAGACTGATGTGTGACAACATGTTATACCAGAGACACATGCTAGTGCATTTCATGTCCAGCTGATGCAGAATGGACTGCTTCCATCATGTTTCATGCCTTCATCTGAAATGCTGTCATAATTTCTGTAAAGGGTATTATTAAGTCCTGCAAGTAATTTAATAACCTTAAAATTTGATCAACCGATTTTTTCCAAAATTAAGTTGCATTTGCTACACCTCAGCAAACTGATTAAATGCTTTGTAGAATTGTCAAAGCCTTCCCGGTTAAGAGATTCCTGTTGGAGTCTCAGGTCCAGCTATGAAGTAGCAAAGTGCTTTTGTGTCTTTGTAGATCTTCACCTAAATTATACGCTCAGATTACTTGGGAAAAACATTAAAATTCTGTAATTTTCAAGATGATTTTGACATGAAATTGAATTAAGCATCACCATGTCTTCTAATATATTTTGCAAGAGACAAACTGTAGAAGGAAGTTCTCAGATTTCATCTATCTACAATGTTAAATGGAAGCACAGATTTTCTTACTCACAAAATCACAAAAGTGGTACAAAGTGAGACCTTAAGCAGATGCTGCTTAGTCATAATTTAACATGATTGATACTCGGAGTCCATTGATTTGAGTATGTTTAACTTCTGTCACACCATGATATTTTCTCCCTTTAATCATCTAAATTATTTCAGTTGAAAGCTTTGCTGAAACTTTTTATTTTTTATCAAAAAGACAACCCAGACTTCTTTCTGAAGCAAACGTGATGTAGGTGCGTTCACCACACTGCTCAATGATGACAGTATCAAATGATGAATAAGGTCTGTGCCACAAATGACAGAGCCATTCACATTCATTTGCCTTATGCTCAAAACATCTGCCAGAATTCACATTTTCAAATTACTGTATTACTGTTTGTACATCATTTGTTACTGATGTCACCTTGCAAAGCAGAACAGTGATTCCCAGACAGGAAAAAAACAGAGGTTGTATTTCACGTTTAACTGTACATACAAGCACCAAAGTCTACTTCTATTAATGCAGTTTTAATAATATATATGTGTGTGTATATATATATGTATCCTATTCCTCTTTTCTATAAATTGTGCTTATCTGTCCTAAATACTTCTTTTGGAGAAAAAAAAACAAAACAAAAAAAAAAAAACAAAAAAAAAAAAAAAACAAAAAAAAAAACACTATTCTTCTGGGACACAGGCTTTTTTCTACCTTTTTGTTTTCAAGTTTTGTTTTCTTTAGATTCTTTTACCCTTATCATGAAAAGGGATTCACAGTGCAGGTTAGCATTATATATTTTACAGCAGTGTCTTACACCAAAACAAGAATAATTTCCTTGCATCTGGAGAAAATAGCATGCTGGATGTGTACTCTGCAAATCAAGATTCAGCTCACATTAACAATGGAGAAGGCTGCCTAAGAAATATGGTATAGCCACTTAGTTACCTGCACAGTATGTTAAAAGACAGCCTTGAGCATCCAGTTAATGTTGCTAGCCTGATGGCAGAGTTGGCATGCAGGATTTCTTGGCACCTAATCAAATGGGGTGGAGAACTGAAACAAGTAAAGGACTGTATGCCATAGAAAGAGCAGAATGGAGAAGCAGAGACTGAAGAAGACTTGCTTGTTATTAACCCAGGCAGATTGCCATCTCATTCCTCAGTCCAATCACACTGCTGTTCTGCTTTCCCAAATAATGAGGAGAAATTAGGATGATTACGCTCCAGTAATTCCTTGATGAAGCAATTCCACTCCTGAACTGAAAAAGCAATGAGAAAAACTGAGAAAACTAAATTCTTTCTCTCTTTGTTTGTCTGCATTTCTCTCCATTTTTCATTCCTGCAAAGTTCAGTAAAAGCACAGAGCAGCGATTCATGAGTTGCAAAACCTGAAGGGACCACCACAATTAGGTAATCTCACCCCATACGTTCAGTGGGAGACACATCTTCATAAAGAAAGGGGCCAGCAATGTAATCAGAGACCTCCCAGCCTCACTTGCCTCACTGATCTGAAATTATTAGTACCAAACCACACAGCTTGAAGGATCTAATCTAATCTTCCCATGCTGTACAATGCACAGTGCAGAAACATAGGCAGGGGCCATCCACAAAATAGAAGAGTAGTGAGGGTCCATTTTTTAAAAACAGCAAGTCTCACATTCATTATTGCCTACTCTGGAGTGGGAACATGTTAATCTTGATTTTAATTTTAATCTTATGGACCTGGAATTGGTTCCTGGAGGTCTACATCAAAGCTGTAGACCAAACATTTGTATATCCAGGGCAGAGTGCTCCCACATCCCACCCTTGCTGAGCACCTCTGGGGACCCACACAAGGGGGAGTGAAAGGCAGTTTGTGACTCCCAGGGCCTGGGAGGGGAGCACGCGTGCCAGTAACTGTGTGCACAGGTGGGATTAGACCTCCCAGAATTTGTTACAGAAGGCTATTTACAAATCTGCAGGTGTTTCTCGGTGTTTCATGTCTGTTTATCTGTTGCATTTCTGCTATGCATCTTCATTTTACAGTTTACTGGGTTGCTGGTTAATTACAGATTGTTAATATATAAGTGCATAACTGCAATTCTAGGTTAGTGTTTTGAGCTGGACACTTTTCCCCTGTTATACAGCATCATTTTATTCTTTCTTCCCACAGGCAGGTCTCAGTATTTGCTAACGTGGACATGGAATTTTTGATATCCACATCTTCCTATCTTACCTGTATGAAAAACAACTGAAATAAAACCCAAAAATATTCATATAATAATTTACCAAAAATAAAAATAAAAAACAATCTAGGTACTATTCATGCAAATAAACCCTCAATACTTACAAAGGGATGTTAATCTGATCAGACTATAGAGCAGGTCATTCTAGACCTGTTCTCACTTGGTTGTATATTGTTAGGTGAGAGAGGTCTGTTCCTCCCCACCCCCTAATCTCCCTTCGCAAACTAATATTGTTGAATACACATTGGAGAAAAATGGGCAAAAACAATGCTGCATAATTTTTTATGGATTCATAATTACTTTTTCAGGAGAAGAAAGTCCTCCTCCTCCAAATCTCTCAAGGAGAGCAGCACTGTCTCTTCCCCAAATTCTTCATAGAAGGAATATCCTTTTCAAGGTGGTTTATGTGCTGATAAGATTCCTGAATGCGAGATGGAACATTTATCCCCAGAGTGGCAGGTACTCAGGCAAGGTACTTCAATTCTGTTATCTGTTATTGTACCTCTATTATTAAAAAGAGTGACCTTTTCAGTGGTGTCCTGTGGTCAGGTTCATATGTTTTTGGAATCTGTGTCTTGCTATAAGTGCACACAGCATTTAACACAATAGGGACCCCAAAGATTGCCAGCTACCTGAAACTGGCTCCAATTCTCTCCAGTAATTCTCCCTGTTTCTGAGGTGAAAAACATGCAATCACAGGCAAAACCACTGTTCCAAGTCCCCTCTGTGGGCCACACACCAACAAGCATGTCCTACTGTGTTTCACAGATGCGCGTGATCTCCCAGACCCAGCCTGCACAATGTGTATTTGTGATAAGACCAAGCATCAAGTGACCTCACAGAGAAGGAAAACTGCTGCTCCCATGTGATTTCAGTACTTATTGCATTGCAGTTTCTCTTCTCATCAGTGTTTAGGGGTTTATGTTCTTTAAAGAGATGCCATTACTGAGCTCCATTGCCAGTCATCCACAATTGCCATGTATCCAGCAAAACATCTGCTTCTGCTTTTTGCACACTCAACCTGAGTCTCTGTTAACATGTTTAAAAGCTCACAAAAGTACATGAGGGAAAGACTTAAAAATAGTGAATTTGAAAATGAAAGGGGATTCAGGTGGCCAAGAAGGAAAGGAGAGTGAAGTCATAAACAGAGCATTGTCACCCGAATCCAGAGATGAAGGAAAATGGGATATTTCCAACTGTTACACCAGCCTGTGATTTTCTGCATGACAAAACAGAAATTGGGGTAGAAATAGAATTTAAACAAGCAAGTAAACTTTTAGTAAAGTGATGAGGGAACATGTAAAGAAGAGCTGCGAAAACCTGGAGGACTTTCTTCAAATCTACTTTGTCTCAGAATTTGCCCACGTTAAGAAAATCCTTCTTTGAAGCTCCTGCAAGGTGGGTAGCATCTGTGAGGAAGACGTTAAAAACCGCTAATTGGCAAGACCATCCTTCTGACTGATGCTCTCTAAACCTTCTGTCATTCTGTAAATGAGATGTAGACAGAGTGATCAACAGAAAAAGCAGAGGGATACCTGTGCTACAATCTTTGCAGATTTTGGTTTAAACCAGAATCTTTTCCGGAGATTCCAGGTAGCATGTACTGTACTTCTTTTCTACTAAATATATATATATATATATATGTGTGTGTGTGTGTGTGTGTGTGTGTGTGTATGTATATATATATGTGTGTGTGTGTGTGTATATTATTATCATTATTATTATTATTATGAGCATTGCAATGCTCACTATCATAATGGAAATAAAATTGGCCTATCCAAAGCCTTTTGATTACCTTCTGACCTCTTCTTTGTCACTTTTTTACCAGCCTGGCCTTCACTGGGCCCTCATTGGTTTCAGAGAGGTTACAGTAGAGTAGCCAGGAAGGAAATGCAGCAGCAGATGTAGGGATTTGTTGTTGTTATTGCCGTTGTTTTTCTGCTGTGATGGAAGCTGAAGCAAACACAATTAGCCTGTAGAAAATGTGAACTATTCTGATGCAACCTCTGGAATTTGGGATATGAAAAGTAAAGAAAATTATTTTCTCTATTGATACTTTATGGTGTATTGCAGTTTGAACTCAATGGCCTCCTACCCTGAAAACTGCCCGTCACAGATGCAGCTGATACTGAAGAGCTTAGTTCATTTATATCTGTATTCACTACCCCAGCTCAGCAGTGTGGGTTATCATGCACAGACTTTCTAAGTAAGAAGTAGCATCTATTACCTTAATTTTTCTGTTTCTGTGTGTTTGTTTGTTTTTAAATTAAGTTCCTGTATCTTGCTAAATGAACTTTTTTTACAAAAATCAGCCTCCATCAAAATCTAATAGTCAGCGTAACTTGCTGCACAGAATCCCAACATTAAAAACAAAACAAAACAAAAAAGTGAGCTAATCAAGCAATCATTTCATAGAAATTTAGGATTTAGATAATTTTTTAAAACTGCATTTATATTCATTTAGTTAAAGCCTAAATTCAGAAATCTTACTCTGACAGATGTAACTAAGCTAGTAAGAAGATAAAAAATAAGTATAGATTGATCTGTAGCAACCAGAAACTTCTGGACGTTTGATTTCACTTGGAAAGCTTACACTGACAACATCATCAAAAGAATTCCACAGGAAATATATATGTGTGTATATCAGGATCCTTTGCCACTGTAACACTGACTGCATAAATACGTCCCATTCCCGCCCAAGATTTTCCACATTCAGAAATGCTGGCTGAGAGTGCAGTATAAGAGGCTTATGGAACATAATGCTTTCTGGGTGCATTTTGCTGAAGTGCGCCCACGCACTGAGAAGTATCTGGTGCATTCTTCCGAGAAGTACCAGATGAAGGATATGGCTGATCTCAGCACATGCTGTAGATTTGTCACCACATTTCCAGAAGGATTGCCACAGGGTGAGATGCCAGGCAAGGAAGAACTTGCTCAGGGGCTTCTACCGGGTTATGAGTCACCAGAAATATGTCACCTAGGCAATAATTACATATAGGCTGCTAAAATCTGAAATTGGTATCAGCTGCCAGAAGTTCTAGAAACACATCTTCCATCACCATGCAGCATGCATGGTTTGAAGGAAGACTGCTGATGTTGACTTTTGAGCACAGCACCCAGGGTTGACCCCAACTGCATTTTCAGGGCATGGTGCAAGGTTGTGTGGTGCACTGCTCTGATCCCCAGGCATGCTTTCTTTCAAAGGCTGGAGATTTGCAGTGATTTGTTTTGCATCCCCTGGGGTTTTTTCTTTCTCTGAATGGCAAAGGCAGTTTTCAGCACTGCCTTCCCCTGGGGTAGCTGTTCTCAGTCCCACTCCTGCTTCTTTCTCCTTTGATACATATCATCCCCAAAATCAACTTTCCCCAATGGCTCCCAATCTAAAGCTTATTTCTTTCCACAGATAGAGTAGCTATTTTTAATTTTTGCATAATGATCAGCTTTTGCAGGATTTTTACTTCATATTTGCTACTATCTGACCCCTTTAGGGTCTGTCTTTTTTCCTTTGAAATCCTGCTGCATTATACATTTAAATCCTTTCCCTTATTCTTATGATGTGTCCTTTTCCTTTCCATTTGCCATGTTTTTCTGTGTCATGCTACTTTTCTGAAATTTCTTCCTGTGCTGCTAAATGACTTTGTTTTTTCTGACAGGCCAATTTCAATTTCCTTAAGGTCCTTTCTTAATCCGTTGTTTTGTTTTGTTTTGTTTTGTTTTGATTCCAGCCACTGATTTTTCTGCTGTTACTTCAGCAAAATCAGCATAAAGTATTTTAGCAGCCTCCCACGATAATCTCAATAGTAAGGGATATGTATCCTTAGGTTTCACTTCATAAACTATACAATTATCTGAGTAATATATTGTAATATTAATAGCTCAATAATCTGAGTAATATATTGTAATATATCACCCATTGCTCTGTAATATATGACCTCTGTATACATATTGCACTTGTTTCTCTGTAAACTGGAGGGACGCTTTTCTTCTTTTTCCACAAGGAAGTGCCTAAAACCCATATTGTTTCCTATAGCATAAACACCTTTTTAAAAATTAATCCAACCTGTTTCCCTTTTGTTCTTGAACATTCTGAATAATAACATTAACATAAATGTCACATAAATTACAGTCTTTCTGCAATTATGACTAGAGCATTCAAAAAGATTGCTTCTAGGAACAACAACAAAAAAAAAATAGTCTTGTCTATGCTCCCCTGCTCACCACGCTTCAGCAGAACTTTAAAAAATTAAAACATTGTGGTACCTTTTAAAGAGACATGAGCCAGGACCAAGATTTAGAAGACACAGAATCACAAAATCACAGAATCATCTAGGTTGGAAGAGACCTCCCAGATCACCTAGTCCAACCTCTGACCTAACACTACCAAGTCCTCCACTAAACCATGTCACTAAGCTCTAAATCTAAATGCCTTTTAAAGACCTCCAGTGTTGGTGACTCAACCACTTCCCTGGGCAGCCCATTCCAATGCTTAACAACCCTTTCAGTAAAGAAGTTATTCTTTCCAATTCTGTAACTACTCAGTAATCAGCTGATTGAATGATATTATTTTTTGCTTGGTCTTGGAGGAAATGTTTTGCTTGTTACTACTTGGCATAATTTTAATGAAGTTACTACAAGTTTAGAAGATTTTGTAATGAAGTATTTTAAGTTTTCTTTCCAGAAGCCTAAATGTTCTCTGCTATGGATGTTGAGTTATATCTGTGACAGTACAATGCAGGTAAAAATGCACTGCACTTTAGCAATCTTTATGTTGGTCTGTAGATTTGCCATGAAAACAAAGATTAGACTGACCAAAAAAAAAAAAAAAAAAAAAAAAAAAAAAAAAAAAAAAAGTAAGGGAAAGAAAGTTTGTTGTGGTTTTGCATTTTTCTTTTTTTTTTTTTTTTTAGCAGTGGTGGCTGTATTACCATATCTCAGAGAAGAAAGTTATGCTTCAGTTTAGATGAGGAATTTGTTAAAGTACAGTAAAAGGAAAGCAAGGAAGCCTTCCTGTCCAAAGGGAGTAGTACTTTCTGCTGAGACAGTCTTTCAAATAACATTTCTTAAATCAGGTCTAATTTGTCAAAGAACTTTAGGGGAAAAAAAATGAGGAAAATGACAGACAACAGGTGTTAGTTTGGACACACTCATTCTCTTTCAACAGAATATAAAAAATTGGAATTCTATTTGTGAACAGCAAGTGTCTTATTTTATGCCTGCTTGCAGTGGGAAAATCTGGTGGACACATATGTCATACCTGCTGAGAACTGCAAAGCAAACAAGTCTACTGCATAGCTTTCTCTCTTCCTCAGAGAGCCAAAGGTAGAATAATTCTCCCTGAAAAGCTCTGGTTGTATGTTCAAGCAGTTAAAGCACTTGGTGAACCTAAAATTACAGTGACATTTTGTTCATGGATAGTTGTCCCAGTTCAATATTATTAACACTGTGATATTCGAAGCACTTCTGAAAAATGTTGTAATTGCTAGTAGCTTTTTAATGGGGCTTACTCTGCATCATTTATCAGCATAGATACTTACTTGGGTAGCCTGGCAGTGTCCTAGCATATTCAGAAAGGAAAAGAATATCAAGGCATCTGTGTAATTAAGACTGATGGTCTTATATTGCAGGAGGGCTACTATTCCAGCCAGTTTGCTAAAGAGTGGATTGGGAGTGCAGCTCTGTGTTTGTTTACCCGATGAACATCTGCACAGAAATCTGATGTCGTGGTTTGCCAGGAAATTTTACTGGAGGGGAGCTGAAATATTTAGCAATTTGATCAGTCTGCTTCTCTGCCCCAAGGAGGATATAGAAGTGTGTCAGGTCTTGTTATTTCAGCTACAGTTCTTGTATATCCTTATCAAGGTGCTGATTTGGCAATTCAGACAAACTCCTACGTAGCTGAAATAAGGTGCTGATTTGGCAGTTCAGACACACTCATACACAATTTAAGTGGGATCCTGAAATTCTACATGAAGTTTACTAAGAGCCTAGCCTCTTGTAAAGTTTTTGTTTTTTTTTTTTTTAGGAAAAAACTCTCTTCCCACAAAAGCCACTAGGAATTTTACCACAAAATTCAATCAGCACAAAAAATAATACTCTTTTTGGAGGTAATATTTCGGCATGGTTTTACATCATCTAGATCACTGGTGTTTGTTTCTGATTTAAGTCACTGAGAAAGGCCTTCATACAGCACAGGTTGTTTGCTTATTCAAACCCATGTATATTTTTGGTGGATAAATCTTGAAGAAATACCATCCTTGTTTTCTTTCTCTCACTTAGAAGCATGAAGGAATAAATTGGATCTCTCCTGCCAAATTTCACATGAGTAGCTGAATTGAAATTTTGACTGGCAAGTCACTGTACCAAAAAATGTCTCAGGTAGAAAGTTGTAAGGACACAGGTAGGACTTGATCCAACACCATGACAAAAAATTATTGTCAAGAAAGAAAGCTGAGCATGTGCCCACAAATGCTGCATATGTTCCTAGATTACACTGCTATCAACACATAGGTCCTCGGTCTCTCACAATGATTCAGGGCTGTGATAAAAGGTGTCCTTGGGCTGAGGAGCTGCACAAGCTAGCAATCAGAGGAAAGAAGCAATGCAGAGGGAACTTGTATGAGCCCTACAATGTCCCTGTAACGCTCTGGTTTGGGCTATTATTCACTTCTGTGCTTGTTGCTTTCCTTATTTTTGAAATGTGGCAATTTCTCTTTTTTTTTTTTTCCAAAATATGCCTCTGTGACGCACAAATAGCATACATGTATTTTCAAAATGCTTAGCAGATCTCAAATCAAAATGAGGTATTTCACTGAATGCTTGCTGTTGTAACATCAGTATCAAAAGTGATCATGCATTCATCAATCATCAGTTTTTGGAGTAATAAAAAGATCCTTGGCTGAGGCCGTTCTATGAGCTGATAAATATTCTACATTACTGAGCAGAGTAAGGATTATACTTTCCCCTTTGGCCATGGTGAACAAGATGAAATTGTTTTGGATGGGCGTCTTGGTATAAATATATCTCCTCTCTCAATTTTTCTGGGTTTTGACAAGTGTGACAGCACCAACTTTGAATGGTTTTGGATTTTTTATTATATATTAAGACTCCTCCCTTGTTTGAAATCATACATAATGGTCAACAGATAACTATGTACACTGCTGACAGGAGGTGATACCATATAACTGAGATAACAAGGGGTTATGCATGAAAAGAGTCATTTCACTTTCCTTTTGGTGCTCCAAACACATGCACATACATGCTGGAGGATCTGAGAGTCTAAATCTTGTCATTCATAACCGACTACAGCTTATTTAAGATTTCCAGCTACAGGCATTAAAGGTAACTGAATGTTACTTATAACCAAAACATTGCCCGAGGAGCTTTATCCACTTCCACAGTCACAGAATGGATGAGGTTGGAAGGAACTTCTGACAGTCATCTGGTCAACCCCCCTGCTCAAGTGACACCCAGAGCACGTTGCCCAGCAAGATTTCCAGGTGCCTTTGGAAAATCTTCAAGGAGAGAGACTCCACAATCTCTCTAGCCAACCTGTGTCAGTGGCCCATCACCCATACAGCACAGAAGTGCTTCTTGATGTTCAGAGGGAACATTTTCTAATCCAGTTTGTGTCCATTACCTCCTGTCCTGTAACTGGGTGCCATTGAAAAGAGCCTGTCTCCATCTTCTTTGCATCCTCCCTTCAGGTATTAATAGACATTGATGAGATTCCCCCCGAGCCTCCTCTTCTCCAAGCTGAACAGTCTTAGCTCTCTCAGCCCTACCTCTCAGAAGAAAAGGATCTCATGCCGTCATCATCTTTCTGGCCCATCAATATCCTCTCTTCAATATGTCCATGTCTGTTGTGCACTGGAAAACCTAGAATTGGACCCAACACTCAAGTTGTGGCCTCACTACTGCTCAGCAAAGGGCAAGGATTACCTACCTCCACCTGCTGGGAATACTCTGCCTACTGCAGCCACACCATTAGCTACTGCCATTACAACAAAGTCATAATGCTGGCCCACTGTTGACTCATACAGTCAGTGTGACTCCTTCCTTGTTGTCCGACAAGACTTCTCATCTTTCAGTTTCCTGGGCAGATCAGCAAAAGTCAAAGTGAGAAATTATAAACCTTTTAACTATTTGTAACAAAGACAGCAGTCTCCAGACCCTACTTTTCTCTTTAAATGCACAAGCATAAAAGCTAATGGAGAGATGGAGGTGAAATCTCTTAGCCATTTACAGCACACTATTATATCTGGAAGTGTCTTTTGGTCTTTATGTACCTTTTTACAATCCAGTGTAAGTACTCTCCAACAAGAAAAGTGTGTGTCCTATTACAAGACAAAGATAATGTAATTTTGAGAGGAAGGAGCACTCAGGTAAAATATTTGTATTTTTCTGTTTTATCACTTTATTTCCCACCTATCTTGAAGCCTCTTCTTACCAACCTGGAGCATAAAAAAAAAAAAAAAAAAAAAAAAAGAGAGAGAGAGAGAGAGAGAGAGAGAGAAGCTGGTAAAAACA
This sequence comes from Anas acuta, assembly GCF_963932015.1. Taxonomy (NCBI): domain Eukaryota; kingdom Metazoa; phylum Chordata; class Aves; order Anseriformes; family Anatidae; genus Anas; species Anas acuta. The sequence goes on along the minus strand of NC_089017.1, from coordinate 63,713,213 downwards.
GTCCTTAGAAATCATAGAAAATCATAGAAATCATGCAACACACAGTAATATAACACTTAAACAATGCTTTTCTCTTTCTTCCTTATGGGAAAAGAAGACAGAAGCTAAGCAATGCCTTTCTGTTATCCTCACACTGTGAGAGCTTGTAAAGTTCTCTAACCTTAAGCAGTCAAGAAACTGCTCTACGTTGTGCAGATAAGCTGGCCAGGACCAGACTATTCCATGTGTAAAGACTGGTTGAAAACCTTTCTCACACTTCACACTCCTAAATGAAAGAAGAAAAGCATCTATTTCAAATCCCACAACTTAAACACATGGATACTCAATATTCCAGCTAAGAATCGTCCTTTATTCTCCTGTATCTGTATATTTTTACTGAATTGCAAGCAAGCAACTCCAGTAACTGGATAAGAATATGACATCTCATCACATTTTTGCCACTTGTGAAATATAAACCATCACAAATGCCAAAGACTGTTTAACTTTATTTTATCCTTTACACTTGCAAGATACACATGACACAGCAGGTTTCTGGTCAGCTTCAGAAAGCAAGAGTTTCCAACACTAAAGTCAGAGTTTTCTGCTGAAAAAGACAATCAAGCCTCTGCACACTTCTTTACTGGCTTAAGGACATGAAATCCTCAATAATGGGTATGTTTCCATCTACAGATGGCAATGCAAAAATAATGCCACCACAATACGGCACTGAGCAGCAATCATTTGCGATGTTTCTGTTTAATATTCACCTGTCCCCAGACTGAGATTTGTCAATATGGCTGTGCTGTAAACCTCCATACATCTTCTCTGCTCTTGCAACAGCTCTGGATCTGGCCCACAGATTATTTTTGGGTCTTGATCAGGGAAGTGGAAGAAAAGAACATCAGACAACTTTGTCTCCACATGTGGTGGATTTACCCTGCTGGGCAGCTGACCTCTACCACAGCTTCTGTCCCACTTCCCCTTCTCACAGGGAAACAGGAATAAAATACAATGGCAAGGGCTCAAGGGTTGAGATAAAGTCGGGGATCTCACCCACCAATTACTGCCATGGGCAAAACAGACTCAACACTGGGACATTAATAAAATTTATTACCTATTACTAACAAGCTAAAGCAGTGAGAAACTAAATACATCTTCCCCCCATCCACCTTCTTCTACCTCCTCCCCCCCAAGCAGTGCAGAGGAATGGGAATGGGGGCTGCAGTCAGCCCCTGATGCTTTGTCTCCACCACTCCTTCACCATCACTCCCTGCCCCTGCTCCCCATGGGGTCCCTCCACGGGATGCCGTCCTTCCCAAATTGAGCCTGCGGGGGCTGCCCTCAGGCAGCAGCTCTTCAAGCACTGCTCCCACACGGCTCCGTCCCACGGGGTCCATCCATCCCCCAGGAGCAAACTGCTCCAGCACAGGTCCCCCACGGGTGGGGGCAGCTCCCCCCAGACCTCCTGCTCCTGCGTGGGCTCCTCTCCACGGGCTGCAGCTCCGGCCCGGGGCCTGCTCCTGCAGGGGCTCTCCATGGGCCGCAGCCTCCTCCAGGCAACATCCACCTGCTCCACCGGGGGCTCCTCCACCCATGGGGGGGCTGCAGCGTGGAGATCTGCTCCATGGGGGACCCATGGGCTGCAGGGGGACAGCCTGCTCCACCAGGGGCCTCTCCCTGTACAGCCCGCAGGGGAACTGCTGCTGCCTGCCTGGAGCACCTCCTGCCCTCCTGCTGCACTGCCCGTGGGGGTGCAGCGCTGGCTCTCACCCCTCTCTCCCAGCTGCTGTTGCCCAACACTTCTTTCCCTTCCTTAACTCTGCTCTCCCAGAGGCCCACCCAGCATCGCTCATGGCTCGGCTCTGGCCAGCCATGGCCCCTTTTGGAGCCAGCTGAAACTGGCCCTTTTCTAACATGGGGCAGCTGCCGGGCTCTTCTCACAGAGTCCATACCTTCAGCCCCCACTACCAAAACCTTGCCACATAAAACCAATACACGACACAACACAGCAATCTTCAACTATTCAGGCAGCCAAGAAGAAAACATCTGTAACTGTTTGGGATTTGTGCACAAGCAGAGCATTACGACCCTCAAGTGCAATGTCATTATAACAAGTCTCACTGTCTCTTTTATGATACAAATCAAAGCAGTTGGAAAAGTGATTTAGATCATGCTGGAAACTGTTCAAATATTTACGACTCCTTTACACCCTGAATAGACAAGGAGACCTTCCAGTTTCCACACTGGCTGGAAAATGTGTGCTACTACCATCCCCAGTTCTCACAAAATAAGTGAGTGCAGTTAGATCCATGGTGTGAAACTGTAAAACAGCCAGATGAAGCCCCAGTTTCCCCCCTCTATAAATTAATGTAGTCCTGTTGACTTTAAAGATGTTTAATCTAACTGAACATTTTGACCTAGGCTAATCATTAGTTTTAAAGCTATATAAAGGAATAGAAATAAAAATAAAAACCAATATTTTATCTCAGTCTTTCTTTCTAACTTAAAGTGATACATTTCATGATCATGTAAAAAATAGTGCTAGAGAGGTTGTCTGGTTTACCAGGGCTCCACATCATCCCAGCAAATCTGTTTCTAGGCCAGTTTGCTAGAATACCTGTCGTCAGTGAGCTTAGCTGGAAATCTTCTTTAGCCATAGTTCTTAACTATTTGATAAACATAAGTATTTGATGCATTTTGGAGACACTTCCTCTTTGAGATTGCCTGTCTGGCTTACAGTGGTAGACCTTGTGTAGTGAGATGATATGGGAGAGACCAGATGAGAGGTGATGCCACCTGGAAGAGAATACACACAACATTAGTCAGCAAAGCGTGCCCTACCCTGGGAGCACTGTGCTGACCCATGTGTCCTAGAAATGCCACCAAAGCCCACCAAGCCACTAGGATGCTAGGGTGTTATTAGAAACTAAAAGATTCCATCTTGCTGTTTCATCTTGATTCTGACTTTCTTTTTAAATTACTTTGTCTCTTGTGCCCTGTTAAATTGATTTGTTAAGCTAAATTTGTGCCAAATAAATAATGAGCTTCCTAATTAGCTTATACAGAAGCAAGACAAGGATGAAATTACATCCAACTGTCTTAGTGTCTAGGGCTCTATGAAAAAACACACAGAAGATACCAGAAACTGTGCAACTCCTCAACACATTAGTTTCTACCGTGTCTATTTCCAGTGCTTTGATGCTGTAGTGAAGTAGTTGCTACAAATTCTTGTGAGAGCACAGAGCTTAGTTCACATCACAGCAGTCTCACAGCTGCAAACCACAGATGAAAATTCTGCCAAGTAGGAGAGGAAAAATGTGCATTTACATATATCAATTATCTGGCACACCCCTCCAATTTAATAATTATTACTTTATTTTATTTTCATCCTAAATAGTCTATAAAATAAGCCAGTAGACAGAAATAACTTATGAACTCTGACAAGCTTTCAAGCTTTTAGGGGGACCTAATCTCCTATCCCAAATCTGAAATGGGGTATTAGGCTCAAAAAGCACATAAAAACATTGGAAAAAAATGCTTAAAAGATCCAGAGGGAATCTTAGCCCCGCCTAAGTTAATGACAAAAACCTCACTGACCATAGTCAGCTCAGCCTTTTGCCCTGAGTTAAAGATCCCATGGATAAAATGACAGAGAAAAGAACTGAAATCTTTGTATTTTTGGCTATGTGCATGTTGTGTGTATGTTTGTTTGCTCTCCTAGGCAGAAGAATATGTACACTACTGTATACCTGCTGTTGTTATTATTATCACAAATATTGCTACTTTTCACTATTATTATAACTATTACAATTGCTAATACTATTGCTATTGTACACTTTCTAAAGAATTACTGAACCGCCCAGACAACTTTCAATTCAGTACTTCTTATATGCAAATATTTCTGACCAGATGTACATACATATGCTGTTGTTCTTTTCAAACATTATTTTTAATGAGAAATTCGGGAACAACATAAATTTTTGTCAGAAGTTAGATGCTGAAAATAGTGCAGAAGAAGCAGAATAAGTACCAGGAACTTTAATAACTAACCAAAGAACACATCTAATCTATCAGCCGTGACAAGTAGTTTCTTTCTGCATGGGAGAAGTCTCATGGAAATACATTATGAAATGTAATTAGACACATGTATTAACTCTTTTGTCAAGAAAGAGAAATACTTCTTAGATGCTAGCATTTGTGATGAGATAAATAACCATATGGCATAGTTAGCAGCAGAATGAATCATAAAAAAGGGGAGCCATTCTCCAGATTTTGCTAGAAGCTAGTGATGTTTCACTAGTAGAAAGAAAAAAAAAAAAAAGAGAGAGAGACTTTATGTTTAAACAACATCTTTATTTGCATCAAATAAGATGAAGAGAGAAGCATAAATTATTTGCCCAGAAAGTAAATAATTTAGGATGAGGCTATAAACCCAAGATGGAAGATCTGATCTGCCTTATTAGGCCAGAACAAAGGTCCATCCTTGTTCAGTGCCAAATCTCCAGGTAGGGAGCAAAAGAGATGAGCCATGTATGTTTTCCTCTGGTGCAGCCAGGAGCAAGGGACTTATGTCCACTTTCATACTGAGGCGCAATGTATTGGGAAACCCTGCATGATGTAGTTAACTTTCTCATTCAGTGAGATCAAGAAAGTCTATTTAAAAATACATTGCTTATAAGTGACTGAGATCATGCTGAATCTTATAATTAAATTCAACATATTGTACTAAATATATATGGTAATATAACTATCTATGAAAAAATAAAAAATATTAAATATAACTATATATATATGTAATATACACATATAAAGGGCAATGCCAATGTCACTCAGATGAACTATCTCAAACAACTTCCAGTTTCCTCTTAAGTACCTAGTATTATCAGGTCAGAATAGAAATATGCTTTGAAATTCAATTAAACAGGTGCATTTTATACTTTGTTAAGATAGAAAAGTGATACAGAGCATGATCACAACACAGCAGTTGCAATGACAAACTGAAAATGTTAACATACAAATTAATGCCATGACACACAAATTTCTCTGTGGCACCCATTTCCTTAATGGGTTTAATTATTATTAAAAATAAATAAATGAATAAACAACAACATAACTGGGTGGTCAAATTAGTGTTCTCAAAGCAGAATCATAAAGCAGAGGGAGAAAACGGGTCTCATCAGAAAAATATTAATTACTTCACAACAAGAGAGAACTACTCAGCATGTGGTTTTGAGAAATTAAATCAGTCTTGGAAGATTAAGTCTAACATCCTGTGTTCGGCTGAAGAAAGATGATCTTCAAATCTATATAAACTAATTTATTTTAAGACATTAAGTGGGCATGTTTGGTGTAATGTTGATATGTAATGTGATTCAGAAACAAAACTGGTGTTGTTTACAACTGGATGTTATCTGTACAGCTTTGCTGTTGCCAGCCTGAAGAAAGAGGAGCCCATTTTTCTCAAGGAATTTGGTCACAGTCCAATCAGATTTCAACTTTCATTTGAATTCTGTCTTTTGTGACATAATTTGGACAATGGATCTGAATGCGGAAAAAGGTGTGAAATAGAGAACAACAGGGAGGATAGCTTAAGATTGAAAACCAACTGTACAGAAATTAGAGTCAGAATAAGGTCAGCTGGAAAGGCTTAATTTGGTAACTCAGCGTTCAGAGCTGCTTGGCTGATAGATGAGGACTGTGCAACAAGAAGGATGACTGTAGGTGTAAAGGGAGGTTCCCTCATTTAGACTACTAAACAATGCCCTGAAGAAAGCAGCTCTGGTATTTACCTCAGAGTTCCCATGCAATAACAGACAGGTTGCTTCAAGTTTTTACAGATCACTAAGTGCATGACACCATTTTCAAGTGCCACTGAGCAAGTGGAAATGCAGAAGAGATGAGCCCTCAAGAGCTGCAGCTGGAGGCAACGAGAACTGGCCTTTGACATCTTCATGTGGCATATGGTGGTGAACCACCTCATATCACCAAACATTTTACTTTTATTAGTCCTCTGAAAATCATGCTTTCACCAGTGGAGCAGGTATAAATACTCTTTTTAATTCACAGAAATATGTGCAGGCTTAAGTTTAAGGTTCTCAGACACTACAGTGATAAACATCCTTAAAAACAGAAGTGAGAAAAAAAAAATCTATCTTCACATTAGGGTTTGAGGAGTATATTATAAAGAATAGAATAAAAAAATAATCAAATAACTGCTTACGTAACCAAGCAGCAAATGGTCATGGGTCACTTTAGAGAAAAACAAGTGTGCATGTAATTCCAGCATCAGAAGATATAAAGTGGCATCTGAAATGAGAGGGGAGACATAACTACGACACTGTCCATTTGGCTCTGTTAGAGTAAGGTCTATAGCCAAGGCAAGATTCCTTGAAGTATTTGCACTGAATGACAGTTCCTATTTCCTAAGGTAATTTTTACCCTGGCAGGGGAAATGAAAATTCAAAATTTACTTTTCCTGCAGATCAACTTCAGCTTTGTGAGCCAAAAAACATCACACAGTAACAGTCCACATACAGTGCATGCATCAAAGAAAAGATGCATAGAAACCAGTATATGGTTTATTATTTTAGTATATTATTTATAGTATATTATGGTTTATTAATCTAGTATATTATTTTAAATATTCAGTTTTCCAAGCAAAATGTGAGTGTTGCCCAATGAGCAGAAATCCTGTGCAAGTCTTTTAGTCAAGAACTGTAGTTATTAAATAGTGGTGTGCTAGCAGAACGAAAGTTTGTCAGTGATATCTCCTATTTGCCACAGCAAAATGAATCTGGACTCTGCAAAAATGTGGTGGTCTTCATGAAAGAAAAATGGAAGAAGGTGAGGGGGGAAGAAAAAGAGAAAAAAGAGAGACAGAGGAAGGAAGGAAGGAAGGAAGGAAGGAAGGAAGGAAGGAAGGAAGGAAGGAAGGAAGGAAGGAAGGAAGGAAGGAAGGAAGGAAGGAAGGAAGGAAGGAAGGAAGGAAGGAAGGAAGGAAGGAAGGAAGGAAGGAAGGAAGGAAGGAAGGAAGGAAGGAAGGAAAGGAAGGAAGGAAGGAAGGAAGGAAGGAAGGAAGGAAGGAAGGAAGGAAGGAAGGAAGGAAGGAAGGAAGGAAGGAAGGAAGGAAGGAAGGAAGGAAGGAAGGAAGGAAGGAAGGAAGGAAGGAAGGAAGGAAGGAAGGAAGGAAGGAAGGAAGGAAGGAAGGAAGGAAGGAAAGGAAGAGAGAAAGAGAGAAAGAGAGAGAGAGAGAGAGAGAGAAAGAGAGGGAGAGAGAGAGAGAGAGAGAGAGAGAGAGAGAGAGAGAGAGAGAGAGAGAGAGAGAGAGAGAAAGAAAGAAAGAAAGAAAGAAAGAAAGAAAGAAAGAAAGAAAGAAAGAAAGAAAGAAAGAAAGAAAGAAAGAAAGACAACTTACCTGTGATAAATGTAGCTTGCTAATGTAAAGGCTAACAGAAAATATAATGTACTTCTTTACTGCAGGGTCAGACTAGGCACTTTCCAGTAGTTGTAGGTAAGTGGGTCTAAGAAAATAACACACAGCAGAGATCATGAAAAGAGAGAAAAGAAGAGCTAGACAATGGGAGAGAAAAGCAAAGGGAAATCTGCATATGTGTGCAGCCCATTTGTTTTCCACAGATCACTTTTCAAACAGCCTGTGGTCTCCCCATACTGGAAGAACAATCCTTGTGAGCACTGCTAGTAAGGAGTAGAGTGGCACTGTTTTGCAAACTTAGAATGAGGGTTGGTGTGTAAATCAACCATACCATCCCTACTATGTGTTTTTGCTTCCTACAGAGCCTCGCCCAGATGCTTCCCCAGCAGGTCCTGTTTCCTCTCTGTGGTCCTTAAAGTATATTATGTAGGACAGGATCTGGAGGTGTCGGCTGTGATTAGATTTTTTATCAGAATAGTAACACGTTCTTCCTTGTAGTGGTGGCAAACTGAATTGCCCAGAGAGTGTTGTACCTATTTGGTAAGTGGAATACCAGACAGACTGAAAAGATTCTTTAAGGCATTGCAGAACATCTGCAAAAGAGAAGAATTTCACATAAATCTGAGTCTCAGTCAGGCTTTTCACTCCCAAGATCTCCTTAAAAAGACAGAGGGGGACAAAATATGGAATGCTGAGAGAAAACCTGTTTTGCAAAAAATGCCTGGGGAAGAGCTAGCTTTTCAAATCTTTATTTCTCCTCCCCATTCCATGAGACAATCAGCCTTCCAGATGAACACCTGGAATTTCCATGATTAGCATTCACATACAACAGCAGTCATTAAAAAGGTCTAATCATTATGCTGACTGTATTCAGTAAATCATGAGTCTTATGTGTTCCTGGAGTGTTTCCTCTCCAGTGCTTCCTTTTTTCCTTTCATTAAGTGCCACTACTATTTTATTTTCTCAGTCCCAGGGAAAAGGTGTACAGAATTAAAGTGTTATACGAAAAGCTTTCATTCTGGTAAGTGCTTAAGGGGAAGCTCACATAAACACCAGGAGAAAATAGAAATAACTCATTTCCATTCCTTTATTTCTGAGGAGTGACTGATTTCTCTGTCAACAGCTTAACAAAGCTGGACCAGAAGTTGCTCTTCAAGTGAATAATAATGAGAAAAGAGTGTGTATTGAAGTGCCTATTTAATTTTGAGCTATACATTGGCCTTCTCTTCGGATAAGGCAGCTTTTACACTAAAATAAATCAGAGGCTTGGCCCAAACAAGTCAGTGGAAATGTCTTAGCTTTGGGTTGGGTCTTAAAAGTACCAACCTTTTACTGGGAATGATGGGAAAAAAGCTGCTGCTTCTTTTGTATTTCATTAACTTTTCTTACAATCACTGTTTTCACTTTAAAGTTTTCTTTGTCTTTCTAGTAATGACTTTAAAGACCTCAGTTGTAGTGTTGCAGCATACAAATATTCAACTAGGCAGTATTATTGAGAAAACTTACTTTCTATTTTCAAACTATTAGTGTCTCATCTCAAATGAGATGCCTCTCAGGCTTACAGGCTATCAATAAAGAATTGTTCATAATTGTTCATAAGTCAGTGCAGAAATTAGTAACAATATGTAGTATTAGAGTTAGTATGAATGTTGTTGCTGCCAGGCCAGTGCTTTTGGTGGCCCTACAGCCCAGAAAACCCATTAGCAGAAGATTCTGTAATCCTCATACCTACAAGACAGCTAGAAGGATACAACATATTATGTACATCTCTACATCTCTTTTATACCTCTTTTCTTTTTACTCTTGGAACAATGGGAAAAGGCCACAGACGTGTCTCAAGCATATATATTTCCAACAATGGAGAAGAGTCAATAGACAGCAACCTGACCCAAGGTTTATGAAAGGTGAAATAAGCAAAAACCAAGCCAAAGAATTACCTCATTGCAACTGATGGTTCCTATGGGATATAAGAGATTTTACCAAAAACTGTCTTGTTGTTACCAGCCAAGAGGCACCTAAGAGATGCAGCCATCATCCCTCCTCTTCCAGTTTCGCACAAGTACTCCTGCCAGACAAACTGAATATATACATCTTGGCACCTGTGAGTGTGAGAGCCTGAGGGATAAAATCAAACTCCTTAAAGATTTTGGATAATAAAATCATCTTCCTCCTCCATAAGAGCATGCATTAAGTTTTTGACACTAATTTTGTGCTGAAGTCCTGTGGCACTGAAGAATGTGGTTTAGTTGTGGACTTGGTAGCGTTAGGTGCTGGTTGAACTTTTTGATCTTATGGGTCTTTTCCAACTTAAATAGTTCTATGATTCTGTGGAAGGGAAGAAAGTACTTTGTCTTGTAGAGGTGAAGGCATCCAAGGGATCATTAGGGACCTATGATAAGGACGACCTTACAGAGGTGAATACAAATCACAGAAACTCAAGCCTCAGAATCCCAGGCAGGGGTGACCAGAAAAAACCTGTGGAAGCCACTGAAGCTGTCAGAGCCCTGGCCTAGAAATAAAAGACAAGTCAGTTCCCTGGGAGACAAAAGAGAATGGAAAAAGAAACCCTCCCAGTCAATTGTGGGGACAAAAGCCCTTCACAGCTTACTTCTGACAGGAAAAACTCTATGGTTGTAAAGGTGATTGGTGCCTGGGGGGCTACCCTGGGTCAGCAGTGCCTCCCCTGAGTCTCAGCAAGAAGCTCCAGCTTCTTCTTTTGTTTTTAACTACCCACCTCAGAAAAGCAGACTGCAACAACAAGATAATGTGAGCTATAACAGGAAGCCATATGTGGAAGAACAGCTCTCCCCTGAATCCAGAGGAAAAGTTACGTTAAAAAAAAAAAAAAAATCACATCTCTTCTGAAAGATGATTTACAGCTTCTTTTTTACTACTTAAATGTGACATATTAGATCATCCAAGGTAAAATACCCAACAAAAAGTACACATAAGTCACCATTAAAATCTCCAAGTAGTAAACAAGTGACAGCCAAACTAGGCCTGTGAAATGGCACCACTGACCTTTTTTGCTTTTGTTTCTTCTTAATGTCCCTTCAAGTACTTCTTCTGTCTTGTTTTTTTATTATTATTATTTATTTATTTTTTGTTGCTGTTGTTGTTTTTCTTGTAGAATTATTCATTTTGAGATAAAATACATTATATATCTATTTGTTTATGGGTTTATGCTTGCTTATTTTTTACAACCCATTAGGTTTATAAACTCCCTTTTATCTGTCTGTTTCATTTACTTGAACTACAATAGATCAGACAGGATTAGTTGCTTAGCAACTTTTCAGTGGCAGAATCTATTTAGGAGAATTTGCAATGCTTATACTAGAGGTCAGAAAAATTTATAATATCGTAAGCCAACCAGAAAATGTGTTTCAGCAACAAAGATTTCTCACAAGACTTCTGTTTCAGTAAGAAAGGATTGCAGATTTCTACCAGAATATTCTTCTTGCAAAAGGATAATGTATACGTAATATGGAGAAAGTAATAGGAAGGCAGAAAAATAAGATTTGGTGGAAGTAGTGTTATACATTTCTTAAGTATATTCCATTTCTTCCTGCACTGCAGCTTTACTCTCTTCTACACAGCCTGGACTCCTCTATTTGCTAAAGGATAAACAGAATTAAACTTCAAGATTTGGGTGAAGGTCTAATATTATTTGTGTACTATCTGTAATGACAAAAGAGAATAACGTATAATGGCACAATTAAACAACTGAATATATTCAGGGAATGCAGCATCCGTCACAAAATATTTTACATTGTGCTGAGAATACCACAGATTGCTTGAAAGCAAATTTCTTCAGATGGCAGAGAAGCTGGTGTCACTTCTGTCATCTTTTCAAATGTGAAAAACACTCTCAAATATAAGTTTCAACAGAACACTTCCACTACTATTCCTCAGCACACATGAAGCCCATTCTCCTCTCATCTTGCTCCAGAGATATTTCTTATTCTCATACTATGATTACAACATGCAGTGTGTCCCACCTGGATTCTTCAATCCTGGAGTTGAATGGCATCTGAGTTGTTTTGTTTTGCTTTGTATTTTGTCATTGTTCTTTCTTTGTCTGGTTTGGTTTGGTTTTTGTTCTCTACACTTAACAGAATGAGTTAATCCTTTCCTTGGGTCTCAGAAGCAACCAATATATTGGTGTATATCATGAACCCAAAGTGCTATACACACCAGAATAAAAACAGTCTCTTTTAGAAATATGCTGTTTCTCTCCTACTTTACATATCCTTATGGGAATGCTGTGTGATTCTTTCCTTCTAGGACTTAAGTACTGAATACCACAATCAAAAACATACACGTTTTGCTTTAAAATAGAAATTTTCCAACTGGAAAGTACAAAGCTTTTTGATTGATTTTGATTTTGTTTTTTTTTCTGATTTTTTAATGACCTTTTCTCCTCATATATCAATTCTAGTCTGCAATCTGGACCCTTTGGAGGTTAACATTTTTTGCCAAAAGCCTTTCCCTCTGCACTTTACACCAAATATAAGTCTTTGTTCTTTACAACATGAATATGACCCTTCACACAGAGTCCCTTACTTAGGTGCAATCTCTCACCACTCATAACATTTGCAAGGCGTTATTTTACCTAGATGTTTTGTTTGGGTAAATTAATAACAGTTACTTTCTGAGGTGTTGATTCAACTGAAAAAAAAGAAAGCTACAGACTAAGTCCAGGAAAATTGTTTTTAGTGAAACCAGATACGTTCACTACAAACTGAAAATATCTCATGCCTTTTTTTGCCAATTAAAGAAAAAAAAAAAAAGTTTTGTTTTGTTTTGTTTTTTTCTCCAGTATTTCCTATTCCCTATAAAATGAAGCCAACTTTACAAATAATGCTCATTTTTCACTGATTCCTGCTTTATATAAAACTTTCCCTCAGGCCAGGCAAATTAAAGCCTTTTTTGGAGTAACATGAATAACTACTGAAGACCTTAAGTAACAGAGAAGGCAATCAGTCCTCCTTCCTCTTGTTATTTCCAATATCATCTGAGAAACTTGTTTTAAGGAAGGAGAGGGAACATCACTGATTTGACACAATGGTCAGATAAAGCCTCTGGGTGCTGTTTGTCTGCTACCAGGGTATTGAATAGCAATAGAGAAAAATAGGATTTAGAGATAATTAATTTCCAGGGGTGGCACGCTCTTTATGAATAATAGAATTTGCCCCATCTCTCTCAGACAGCATTTTAGATTGAGATTTACATTATTCAAGGTTTTTTGAGGTAGAGTTCATAATAATTTTTCAGTAGGAAAACTAGTAATTTCTTCAAAGTAATCATTCATAAGAATAAAATCCCCACTTTGAAGTTTCACCATTTTAAGTTTAGCTAGCTTTCTGATAACTATTATAACAGAATAAAATAATATGACTGTCGTGTGGTTTTAGTGTGTCAGCTAGATAGCAAATGCTCTAGTTAATGTTCCAGTACAGTTTCACATCCTTAAAAATTAATGAAACATTCGTCTTTGCAAGTGGAGCTTTCCATGCAGGGTGTCACAATTACAGTTTTTTTAAAACTGAGCCAGTTTTCATCTGTTCCTTTCAAGTCAGCTAAAGGTGACTCTTACCTTTCTTTCTATTACAGAAGAAAAATTTAAATACAGAGTAGAGGTCTTAATGGTGGGACTATGCCCCTGAGAGGTCTGACAGGAGAACTGCACTTCAGTCTCAGACTTTGTATGCTGGAGGCACACAGGCTGGATAGACCTTGAGGAGCAGGTATGTAAGGAAAATGAGGAGGCATTGCAACCCTTCTGTGAGGCACTAAGTGATGACAAAAACCTCTGCTGTCAGCTTGAAAGCTGCTCTGATCATGCCTCCTGATGCAACGAGTGGAGAGCTCACTCTGCAGAGGCTCGGATCCAGCAGGAGATGAACGAGCTCTTTTCCAAGAGCCATGTTAGACCAGTGAGCAGAGTCACTGCACAGTAAAAAGATTTGGGGCCAGCCTGAAATTATCTGCATGAGACTGCATGGTGGAGGGGAGCTTCAGGATGCTCATTCACAAGCACATGTGATGTCTTCAGAAACAGACAGGTCCCTAAACTGAGAGAGATGGAGAGGGACACTGAGAGATCTTATCATTATTTTAATGTATTTAGTTTCTGTCCAATGCAGTAAGTATAAGTTGTCAATGATAAAGATACACAAGAGGTGTCTTATGGGATTTCTTAGTTAAAGAGTGGGGGAATCTAATGTCTGTGTTGGTGAACATTCATTTTTTTGTTTCTAAACTGCACTGACAGCACAGACATCACTTTCATACTATCAAGTAATCACCCTCACTCATAATGTGTATGCAAATGGGCTTTTTTAATTCATTTGCCAGAAACATTAAAAATAACCAAGTACAACAATAAAATTTAAAAAATAAATAACTAAAAGAAAAAGAAAACTTTCAAGATGACACTTTTTCTTCATGTGTCCAAAAGAGCTCAAAGCCAGTGAAATGCCTTTTTATATCCAACAAGCTCAGTGTTCACTCTGCTCACAGAATGTGATCTGAACCAATACTTTCAAGCTTCCAAAAGAATACTGTCACCATGGTTCTATGTGGAAATCCACCTGGAGGTGGATTTCTAAACACTGACTGATCTGGAAAAACAACAGCCACGCACACTCACACTGAGAAAATATCTCCTCCAGTAGTTCTCTTGCTTCAGCCCACTGCCTCATTAAAATCACCAAAAATCTGAACACTTTAGAAATTAGTCCCCCAGTCTTTTCCAAGCACTGCTTTTGTTGTCTAGTTCTTGTTTTGACAACATTCGGTGAATTCAGCCCAACTTAAATAGTTTTTCCCACACATACACATTTTTAGCACATGGTAATTTACCAAAAAAAAAAAAAGTGGCCAGACACATTATCAAACCAAAATAAGAAGAGCTGAACAATTTTAGATGCGTGAACAAAAGAGAAAAAAAGAAAAAAGATAAAAGAAAAAAAAAAAAGCCTTTAGACTATCAGCAAGCTGCTTTATAGGTGGAGAGAGATAAACTTTTCTCATTATTCACAGTCATTCCTGTCTTTTACCAGAGTAGTAATCACCTGTATCTTGTTTCTACTCAATAGTTTGATGTAAATCAACATAAGTTCATGGAAGCAAATGGAATAATGTCTGGGAATATACTCTGTGAAATCACTAACTTCTCTCTGAACTGCACAGAGACTTTCAGTTCTAAAAGTTAATGACATGGACTGTACTCCTTATGTTGTCTTCATACCAGAAAGGTTTTATAAATGAGAAAAGAATGAGTTAGAGGGACTTTAGAACAATATTAAGTCAATAAAAAGGAGCCTCTGCATTGACATTAGTGGCACTTGTCACAAACAATAAAAGAGTGAAAGGAAGAAAACACTGCATTTCATTATAGCAAATGGCAGGAAATTGTTATGGCAGTAGTGCTTTCATCTGGGAAACCTAATCTCACCTTGTACCCACTCAACAAAAGTGCAGGGTCAAAATGTGTAACTTGACCCTCAGAATGAGTTTGCTTTCATATTTGGCATACAGCTGTTGAGGAGATGCATTAAAATCGAAGCCAAAGGACAAAGACAGGCAACACAGACCAGTTTTTGGAAACAAGGTCACATCCAGGGCTGCTCAGGACAAGGTCAGACTTTGTCTGGCATTGTCTGTGCAGAACACAGCACCAGTATACATCTGCATTGCTGCCATTGCAAGATTCATTCATAGGTCTCAGAGGAAGAGCAGTCTGAATATTTTTGATCTCACTTGGCATTAGTTGATTTCCCGATAGAAATGAAGTCAGAATCTGTCCCATGGACACTTACTAAAGTTAATCTATCTCAGCAAACATCAGATTTTATTTATAGTTGTGGAAATGTCTGGATAATTCTCCAGCACACTTTCTGAGTCAAGCATTCATAAGATTGTTTTTGTTGTAGTGGTTGCACTGTTTTGTTCAACTTCTCTGACTGAACTGCAGCAGCCAGTGAGGAAAGGGAGAATTTCCCAACAGCCAGATGCTGGCTTAAGAAGTGATCAAAGTCTTAGATTGCTATAGACATCCTGCATGGTCTGGCTGTAACTTCATAATGCATTAGAGATGCAGGCAATAGAAGTTCCCCTTCTCCCCGGAGCTTAAGCATGATACAGGATGTGAAGAAGAAAATCAGTTACTTCATATTATGCCTAAAATGAAGGGAGTTGTAAATAACAGGCAGGTGAAGGAAGTCGCTGAGATTAGCATTACAAAGAAAAATAGGGCTCCATGCAATGAGGTCCCATGACCTGCCTTGTTGGAAAATTTAAAGCGTTATTGACAAAATTATTTAAAATCTAGAGTCTTTGTTTGAAAATTTTCACTTGTTTGGAAGGTCTTGGGAGGATGGAGGGGAAAAAAAAAGGAGAATTGCTAACTGCCAACCACAGAGTTTGTTCATTAGGAGATGGCACACCCTACATTGCTTGTGAGTGTACTGCTGGGCTATGGAAAGACAGCCTCTCCATGCACATCTGGATGAGGACGGCAGTTCTGGGACAGACTCTCCATGCAGATCTGGAGCCACCAGCCTAAACCAGCTGAATAAAGAGACTCTATGGCAGAATGTGATGCCATACTGATAGCAGGCATCTCTGTGAGGAGTAGGGGGTTAAACCAGAAACTGTGATGGGATGATGGTTCAGCCATCTATGCCTTCTAACAGAATATATATTTCCTTTCAAGATCTATTTTGCTTTTCATGTCTGAAAGGTTTTGGCAACTACACTCCATTCCCACAAGCCTGCAGTTCCCACTCAGACAAAATTTCCCATTCGGTAAAGGTGAAGGACATGTTATATTTGACCCAGAGAAAACAAGTGAAAATAAACTTCCACCTGTTCAGAGGTAAGCATTTCCACATTTTTGCAAGAATGTTACTGAGGTGCAAAGCAGCTAAAAGTCATCACTTTGTCACTAGAAAACTATCTTTGCTGTGCTGTGAAGGAGATGGAAGCAGTGCACTAATTATCAGCCATCTGTGGTGGGAGCTGGGGACTCTCACAGTCTCTCTGCCTTCCTGCTTTTATATGTAGACAGATTCAGATTGAAATCCCTTGAGCATCAACCAAGGGATAAAAGCACATGAAGATAGTCCCTGTTGTGAGCTGATATGTATCCCATGAGTGAACATCAAAAAAAAAAAAGGATCCGCTAATCATCAGTTTTCTTTTGAATATTAAGAACTGCAGCAGAGAAAAGCCTTCCTGGCTGATCCTGTGATGTCTCTACAAAGCTAACAGTACAAGCCAGCCATGGGTCCCATACCCAGCCCTTACACAGCACATCTGCAGGAGCCGAGGAGGCTGGCACAGGGTTGCAGACCCTCTGACACCACCAGCCACCACTGTGCTACAGCCAGGCTGTGCATGCAGATGTCTGCAAGCCTTGCATACTCTGGGATGGGCAGAGATGGGTCGTGCTGTTCAGACAGCCCTTGTCACCAAAGTAGAGACTGTCCTTCCTGGTAGGGGCACGGAGAACACAGGTTAGGTGAATTACTCTAGCAAGAAGAGCACCCCTTTGCCATATGTTGCTCAACCTGGGACTTAATCTCTACAGTTTTACGTGATACAGAAACTTTCCTAGACTCATAAGTTACATTCAGCATTACTGCATGATCAGACAGAAGAACAAATTGTCCCCTGGACTATGTCAGACTCTTAGGTTACATAGTGATATTTCAGTACCTGGAGCCTTTGGAAAAGCTACCCTCATCTATGAACCCTCTTCTCGCCATGTCCCTTTGCTTTCAGGAAAAAAAAATGTGTTTTTTGACATTGTTGCCAATGCAGTTCAAGAGTATTTGGACAATGCAACAAAGGTTGTAATGCACTCAGCAACTTCCCGGCTTTAACAGCTGAAATAAACTGAAAAGAATTTATTCTACAAGATGCATTAGGAATTACATGGATTGTTTCAATACAATACTTCCAAGCTACAGTTTCATTATATATAACTTCCAAAAAAGGCTTAAGAATTTCCTACAAAATAGAAGGTGCAGTGAAAAAGATTAATCATGGGAAAAAAATGGGAAAATACATCAGATAACATTAACTTTCTAAATTTATTTCTCCAGAAATAAATAAATAAATAAAATCTTGAAAAGTTATCAGAGAAACATCGTAACTGTTTTTTCCCATCGATAAACCAGTTATCTGGAGTTTTGGTGAGATAGGTTACTTTCAAGATCATGTGGAACAGCCTTTCCAACACAGATTTATCAGGTATAGGGAACATCAGGCTGCACTTTACACCTGATCCTCTGTCAGCAGGAATTCTCATAATATGCAAGCTTGTGCCAAAAATAATAATAATAATAATAATAATAATAATAATAATAATAATAATAATAATAATAATAATAATAATAATAATAATAATAATAATACACAAACTCACACTCCTTTCTGCTTCATTTGCTTCTGCTCTGACGCAGGGTTCCAATGGAAAAAAAATGAAAATTTTACCTGTAAAACAGGTAAGAATAGGTCCACTGTGTTTCTGAGAGGCAGGTGGAACATCAGGCCCCAAGGCACCACATTTCAGCATTGCGCTGCTGACCAAAAGAAAGGAATTTTGGGAAGTGTAAACAAAATAAGCAAGCACTCTGCATTGCTACAACCTGAAAAATAGCCTCTCTGGAAGTTGTGAGGGAAGAAGATAGAGATCTTCTCTAATTTTTTTCCTAACCTGACTCACTCCTCAGTGGTATAAATTGTCTTGGGATGTGCAATTGCTATCTCTTAAATAGATCTTGCTGTGGATATAATAGGAAACTTTAACTTGCTTCTAAAAACATAATTACAAGTGAGAATGCACTGAGCAGCCTGATATTACAAACTAATAATGCCATTCTCTGTCCCTACCCTAGTGCTATAAATCAGGGTTAATGACATGAAAATCAGTAGAAATCCAGTGACATAAAACAAATCAGAAGAGTACCAGGATCACTGCAGCTTGAGAGTATTGACATTGCTGAGTGCTTGACTTTGACACTGTGTATTTTTCATGTTTGTTTTCCTCTTGACTTTCATTGTTCCAGAATGAAATTGTTTCTTGTAAGGAGAGGAATGAGTGGAAAGTTGCAAGCTGTTCCATTTCACGCTTGTCTTAGGCACACCATCCTACCCAGGCCTGCCTAGAGTCCCAGGGAGACAAGTCTGCAATTTACTGTGCGGAGATGGCTCATGCTGAGACTGTGCCCTGCTGTAAAACCCTGGGTGTGTGCCAGATGGTTCCACCTCTCAATGTAAGACAACTCATTGCTGGGGAAAAAATAAAATAAAATAATTATAAGAAAATAAAATGTAAATATATCAAAACCTGCCGGGACAAACAGCCTAACTTCTTAGAGCATGTTCTTTGCGTAAAAATCTCCTTCTTTGGTGGAGGAATGAGGAAAGCAAAAAGTTCTCCATAACTTTTACATTAAGTGCATCTCTCCATGTAGCCCAAACACTGGCTCTTGACTTTCTTCTACTTCTGTTTCTTGGAAGTGCCTCTCTTGTGCTCCCTTACTGAGCTTTCACCATATACCATTTTCCAAAGAACAATTCTGCCCAACAAAAGAGAGGGGTAAGGAGTGCATCAACCCTCCCTGTGGAAGGCTTAACGATAATATAAAATAATACTGTAACATGGGAGAGATGAGTCCCAAACCTTTTACTGCCACTGAGAGCACTCTAAAGAGGACAGTTCACCCACCTTGTGTCTCTCACTTTTCTGCCCGTAAGAAAAGAACGAAGATGTGTCCCTTGTCTCATAAGATCCTGGTTTTAAAGTGATTTCTGAAACTCATGCCCTTTTTCAGATATTCAAGCCTAGAAACAGAGGTATGCAAAAACCACAAGATGCTCTGTCCAATGGAAAAAGAATGCAATATTGTAAATAAGTAAATAAATAATCTGTTTGGCAGAGCCAAATCTGGCTGTTTGTCCAGATCTTTATCACTGGAGCCAGTAGTGGTAGTGCCATAGTTTCAATATGTAATAAGGACAGCAGTACAGAGGTGAACTTGTAGAGTTCTCCATAGAATCCTTGCAAGGATGTTGGGGAAATGTTTCAATATCTCAGATAGTTTTACATTTGGGCTTACCTCCCTGTACCACATCAGAGAAAATCCAGATGGAAGACAAGATCTATTCATGAAATTACCACTTTGTTCCACAAATACGGATTCAAAAGTGCAAGGATCGACAATATTTTATCATCTGAAGCTAATGGTGCAAGAGTGTATTTGGACACAAAGTCACCTTAAATTTTTGATAAGAAAAAATCACCCTTTTGAACCTCCACAAGAAATGTTTTTAGACGTGGAAGTTTAGACTAAGATGTCTGTCTGCCAACCTGTTTTCCACATGGCACGCATTTTTCTCAGTCTTCTCCAGCAGAGGCCAATGGAAAGGTGCCATGGCCATGGTGAATGTAATGCTGTCCTCTTCTGTTTGGGCTGTGCAACCTGAACCTGTGCTGTTTCTCAGCATCTTACCAGGGCCAACGCTACTGAAATGCCAGAAATGCCCCTGAGCCAGCCTGCAGACCACAGGGAGGCACACAGGGACTGGGCTGGGCATGGCTGCTTCCAGGGGGAACGAGGCCACGGGCATTCCAGACACAGAGCATGACAGTGACACACCAATATCACCAAACACTAACATGCAGCAATGTACCAGTACACCTGGGGAGGAGAGAAACCTTGCCCCTGCGAGGCGCCTTGCGGTCTCCTCCCCAAGACCTGCTCTTGTCAGATCTAACCGGAGTCACCCTCCACCAGGAGGTACGATTGTAATTGAGTTCTCAAGCAGAAAAGCTATAAAAATCTAATGGGGGAGCTGGAGGAAAGGAGAGGTGACAGCACTGTTAGCACAGCTTAATTGCAGGGAATTTTGCCCTCTGGCCTTCACATGCCTTTCCGCATCGCTGTCACTCTGGTGTCTGTCACTCTCAAGAGCAGAAGCAAAGCTTTAGGTGCATGTATATTTATGTATGTATAACTTTATGTATATGTGTGGGTGGGTGTGTTTGGATGTATAAAATTATTATTATTAAAAATGCAACCGCATCGCTAAGTCTGAGAGGTTCAGCATATCTAATTCCTCTTCAGAGCAAACACACAGAGGCACAGAGCAATGAACATCCCCTGCTGTTAGCTGTTTTTGAAAAGATCCCCACTTTGCTTTTCAGACAGCTCTTCCTCACAGCGGTATTGCCCTGTAATTTCAAGTCATAAAACTAATACCGAGAGCAAGCTACAGTAAATACAGCTGCAGCGCTTCCCCTCGCTCCCCGCTGCTCCCCTCCCTGCCTTCCTGGAGTGCACCCAAGCACGCTGCATCTGCCACAGCCCTTTCTGACACAGCTGCGGGTTGCTGTCCTCAGGCAGGCGCCAGGAGGGTGCAGAAGAAATGCACCTCCTTGCCTGCTTTGCTGTTTTCCAGCTCATGTTAATTGCCCGGGTTTTGTGCCTTGCACCAATTAAGTGATGTGGTCACAGCCAGGGCCTTGAGAGGATGAGGAAGCAGCAGGAAGATGGAGAGGGTGGGAGGAAAGAGTGTCAAAGTGGACAGTGGGGCTACATACATCTGGTGTGAAACCAGGAGAAAGCAATGCAAAACGGAGAGGACTACAAAGTCTCCCTTTCAACAGCCAGCAGGAAAGAGACAGCGCAGCAGCTCTGCAGAGCATGGGCTTGTTTTTTCCTCTCTGTCTCAGGCTGCTAATACAGCAGTGGAAAAGGACTGTGGTCCTGAAGCACAATCTCCTCTGGAAGGGGCAAAACCTGTCCCAAAATATCAGCCCAGAGCAGCCTCTTAGATATCTCCCTACAATCACCTTGTACCACAGACATCTTCCTGGGCTCTTTCAATGGTCAGATCAGTTCAAAGGATGAGAACAAACCTCTGTGGCTTGGTCAAGGTAAGCTAGAGATTGCAGTGAAATGAAGAGACAAGTTTACTGCAGGTCTTTTTGCCTGCTATGAGTCAGCATCATTGTGGATCTCCATAGGGAGCAGGACTTTTGTGGTTTTTGTGTCTGTATTTTCCACAAACCACAGACACAGAAATGAAGGCCATAGTCCAGGTACCAGCTTCATAGTAAACAGGTGCCTGATTTCTATGTTATCTATGAACCCAAAAGTCTTATTGAAAAGTACTGGTGCATAATGTGACAATAATGCAGGCTCAAGGAACAGGAATCATATCTAAAGAGAAGCAATTGAACTAGATAGGTTGATATGTAAGGAGAGGAAGTGGTTCTGCATATACTAAATGAGCTAAAGAAGAGTAAAATTACAAAGTCCACTTTTTTAAATGCAAAAAACTGATTTTGCTGAGTCCTAACCAAAAAAAAAAAAAAAAAAAAAAAAAACAGAGTACAACAATCAGTGCAGCACTAGAATATGTAACACAGAGATGGAGGCTTTGAAGGCTCAGCTAAAGACACAGGCATCATGACGGCACCAGTCTGGCTTTGAGAAGAAGGCTATTCTACAGTTCCTTCCCACCACCATTTCTCTGATTTTAAGAAAAAGGCCACAACCTTCTCCCTGAAAAGTGGTGGCCAAGCATACTAAAATTCCATGGATTTCATAGTATTCAGACCTTTTCATATCAGACAGGAAATTCAGGGTTTATTTAGCATAACCCACTCAAACTGTGTCAGCCAGCAAAGCTGCTCTCCTCCTTCAACTATGTTAACTAAAAATCCATGAAAACCAACCATCTTAACTTGTTATGCCAATAGTCTTCAATAGCTAAAAAAGTGACTCAATCTGGCAGCCTTAAATGGATACTTCCAGGGACCTGATCTATTCAGTAGAAAGCAACGGAACACCTTTAGAAATGGACAATTATTTCTGCAATCAGGAGCTGTCAGTAATAGATTGAGCACTCTCTAACAGCATAATTTAATTTCACAGTCCGTTAACTTTCCCCCTTCCTAGCTTGCCATTGTGCTGGCATTACATTGTAATCTTTAATCCAGTGTGGGAATATTTCAACCTTTAAGTTTTAAGTTTCATATTATTTCTTACCTGATACCTTATGTTCTCTGTATTTAAATAAAATGAAACAGAAAAAAAAAATACATATATAAGATTAATCTATCCTTTTGATTGACAGCCAGGAAATAGCTGAAGACTGAACACAGGGAGAAATCATCTAGTATCAAAGTCTGTAGGTTTCCCAAAAGGACTGTAATTAAGTTGCTGTACACAGAACCATAAGAAGATATGAATTGTCAAAATGCCTCTCGCTAGCATCCTAAACCCTGTAAGAACCAAAGAATGCTGCTTCAGAGGAAAAGAAACATTACATTACAACACAATACACAGTTATATGTGCTATCGCAAGGAACAAGCTAGTTCCTCACCTAACCAGTGGTCACTGCATGCTTCCATAAAACAAGAACAGTATAAAAAAAAAATGCAAACAGATAGAAACAAGCACTTACCAATAAATAAATAAATAAATAAATAACATCTTGTTTTTGGCACCCCTTTTCTCAGATATTATCCCCCAGACAAGCTGGCCTCACATAGCTGATGAGGTTGCATGAGGGCATACCTGTGCACCTCAGCCATGAGTCAGTCTATTTTGCTGCTAACAGTCACAGGGAGGTGGTGTCACTGCAAAGCTGGCTGCAGACTGGAGCTGCAGGTCCTTCATAGACTGGTTGTGAAGAAATGGCCTCTGCACAACTGTTTCTTTGAGCCTACAAACAATTCTGCTTGTTTTTATTACTCTCCATAGAGTCATAGAATCCTACAACCATTTAAGTTGGAAAAGGCCCTGAAGACCATCAAGTCTAACCATCAACTTAAAACTACAAAGCCCACCATTAAACCATGCACATGTCCGCATCTACATCCAGGGATCCCTCTTTGATTTCTGCTAAGGAGTTCGACTTTTTGGTTTTTAAGGAGGTCAATGAGAGGGACCAAAAACAGGGCTGCACCCAAAGCAGCAGGGCACCATTGACAGAACATCTCTGCTGCAGCATTCCCTAGCCTCAGTTTAAAGCTGCTCAGCATCTTATTAATTTCTGACTGATGCTGCAAATTGAGCAGACATCTTCATTGAGCTTCCACAATGCAGACCATAGTTTATTTTTTCCCTAGGAGGTGACAACTAATTCAGAAGCCATTGATGTATATAAGGAGATTAATTTGTTCCATCCGATTTGTATTCCCTTGCAGCCATCAACAATGAATGTAATTTACTGTCATGTTGCCCAACTGTCTCGAGCTACCTGCAGTAGTCTTTTCAACAGCAGGTTTGGCCACTTTGCTATTCAAACTCCTTCAAATTGTGTGAACCACTGTGAATTTAGGAAGAGAATTCCTCTCCAGGTAAATTAGACCAGAACCCCAGGTAGCAGTCACTATGTGAAATAGGGCATAGGAGAGAAATTGTTATGTGGGTTGCATATGGCATTCTTACATATTTATGCACGTAAAAGTAACTGTAAATTGCCTTCTTCCCCATCAGCCCACAACACATTTTTAAGGTGCAATGCTGTTATCGTTTTCTTACTGTTGGGTGAGCAGGCAGATTAAGGACTCCAGCGCCTGAACGTGCTTCTGCTATTCCATGGTAATCACAAGTCGAGTGTTTGCTTTAAGTGTGTGGAAACCAGGAGGCCTTTTAGTTTCAACCATCCCTTAATGGAGAAAAATCAATCTTGCTCGAATTGACTCACATTCACAGACAGGAAATTACTGTGGACAGGCAAATGTCCCATAACTTGGTAATGAGCTTTGTGACCTGCCCAGGGTCAAACAAGAAGCCAGCAATGGATCTCACAGGATGACTCAGACCTACATTAATTCTCTAAGTATCCTTCTGCTCGTGAAGGGAGTCTATGAAGTAGATGACATGAAGTACTCCAGGTGCCTTTTGCAGTTGATGTATTGTGTTTATGTTCTACCTTTCAGCTCTGCCCTGTCCTTAAGGATGTCATCGGTACTAATGCAACCCACACAGAGTCACTGCTCAAGAGCATACTGGTACCACCATCAGTGTTACAGTGACTGGCACTTTCCGAAGGCATGCAGAGCATGACAGACCAGAGAGTTAAATTTAGACCTAAGCAAACAGTTAATAAGGAACATTTGAAAGCTGCAGAAGTCTGCTATGACTTAAGTAATGTATTGCAATTTTGTCAGGAAACATACCAACCTGCCAATTTCATTTCAGAAAGCCAGTGAACTTCATAATCCTCTTAATTCTGACTTCCCTCTGTTTATGCCCAGCTTCCTTTCAGCTTTTAACACACTGCAGCCCGAGCCATTGTGCTGGGAAACAGAACAAATCAGGCAAAATATGTCACTTGTGGTTGACTCCAACAAGCTCCCTAGAGGAGCTTAGAGAGAAGCCCACAGGGAGAGTTTGTACTCCCAGAAGGAACAGGACTGTGGTAGGAGAAAGGGCAAGGCGCAGGAGGGATGCTGTTGTTGTGAGGTTTATTTACTGATTGTCTCGTTAAAGGGGTGTAGCTGATTAACCGTTATGGGCCTGGTTGGATTCAGAGTACTGAACCAGTCGGACATTCACCAAAAACACATTAACCGCCTGGGGGTCCAGTCAGACATTCACCAAAAACGCATTAACGGTCTGGGGGTCCATTCGGACATTCACCAAAAATGTAATAACCGCCTGGGGGTCCGCTCAGACATTCACCAAAAACGTATTAACCACCTGGGGGTCCGTTCAGACATTCACCAAAAATGCATTAACCGTCTGGGGGTCTGGTTAGATTCAGAACACTGAACTATCACGGATAACCACCCTCACCCTAGTTGCATTAATGAGAGCTATCACAATGCAATCAAGTATGGTTTATTACAGCAACAGATAATCAGGTTCTTTTGGATTGCCAGCGATAGTGACTGTCTGCAAAAGCAAGCTAGTATGCATGAAATACACAGGTGTTGTAGGTGTTACAGATGTTATACAGGTGTTATAGGTGTTGTGGGTGTTACAGATGTTATAGATGTTATAGATGTTACAGGTGTGTTAGATGTTATAGATGTTACAGATGTTATAGGTGTTGTAGGTGTTACAGGTGCGCAGCCTAGAAATAAACGCGTTAAAAGGATCAAAGACTCTATAGAGATTTATAAGCAAGTATTCAGATCTCACCCAAAGGCGTCCCAATGGGGGGGGAAGAGAGGCTCAGCCCGTCGACTGATCCCAGGAGTCAGGAGGTCCTAAGGATGTTGTATGTCCTCGGGATGGTATCTCCCCTGACAGTGGTATCTTCCCTAACATCCCCTCTCTCTCGGGCCAATTTATATTATTTTCTATCTTTTAGGTGGAGCTTGAGTGGCTCTAGTCAAGCATATCTTAGTTATGATTGGTGTAAAGTTTTCCCGTCTCCGTTTAAAGTAATAGGCTCCGAGAAATTCAGGGCGCATGCTCAGTGAGGGGTGGTCGCACCTTGGAGGTGGGTAGCTTTTGGGATGGAGGTGTGTTTTGGTATTATAATGAGCAAAAAGTACACTAGGGTACAGCATTTGTCAAAACATGACAGGTCTTTGGCTTAGGGTGGCAAAAAGTGCAGCTTTGTGCACAAGAACAATCGAGGCCCCACCTGATTACAGAGCCTAGCCGTGGTGTCTCCACTCCACTCCACGCTCCGTGGTGTTCCCTAGGGCTAGCACACCAAGTTTCCCCAGCGCGATAGCATCTAAGGTTGGGAGCCTAGGGAACACTCAGGTAATGCAGTTATGCCCTACCCTGAAAGCCTCTTCAATGCTGTACCTTTTCCTTAAAAATGTGAATGTTAGTTTTATTTTCCTGGTTACTTCAGGCAGTTACACCACACTGATATAGGCTGGATAAAGTAAAAGAAAACAGGAATTGAGATTCCAAACCTTTTTAGGCTAGAAGCATCCCAGCACTTAAAGAGATAATTTTGTAATCATGAAAGGTATTGATTAATTCACATGCAGGAGATGAGTATCCAAATGCCTGTAGCCACAGATGATAGCTACAAGACCATGCTGTATTTACTGCAGGACTTGCTATCATGTCTCAGCCCTGACCTACAAGTGTTACACCTAGGTTTAGGAAGGCCATCTACTCTGTATTACTAAGTCTTTATTTGCAATGTCTGCTTCAAAGTTTAACCCCCTGAAGCAAGAGACAGAGCAGCAGTCAAGGAGGTACCAAGCATTCTGGCTTAAAACAACAATGTGAGCTGACAGAGGAGCTGTCTAGGACCTTGTCATTGGTTTTCTGGCTAGAGGAAAAAGACACAGTTGCCCACTACTTTTTGCTTACTAACTCTGTGTCTTTTGTATTCTGGTGCAATATTTTTTAAGGTGAGAGACTCTGATGTTGAGAGTTTATTAAACTACTTGGAGGGATCAGAAAGAGGATAACGATGACTAGGTGAAAAATCAGCAGGTTCTTAAATTTTTAGGGGCTGAAAGAAGACCTGCTATGATCTTGCCTGTGCAGGAACGGGGCCATATGTGACTGTACAGTAAAGCGCATAATAAAGTGTATCAAAGCTTTGTCTGCTTTCAAAGTGTCTTCCATCCTAATAGGCATAAAGAAAAACAAGAAAAAAAAAGAAAAAAAAAAAAAAAAGAAGAAGAAAAAAAAAAAACATTTCCCCAAGTGCAGTACTGTTTGTGAAACTCAGCACCAGGCTTGCAGATGACATTCACAAAGCAATGGAGAAGGAGGATTTCATGCTCTGTGGGATCTCTGGGTTTTATAAACAGTATTGGCTTTGATTTACCCAGAGAAACCACGCATCAATTCTCTCAGGCCATCAGCAAGTTATCTAGTAATAGGGAAGAGACAGAAAAACAATTTTCCAACTCTTAAAAGGAACAAAGTCACTGTAGGAAGGAGGTCAGAGTGATGAGGAATAGAGTGAGAGGCACAACCAGGTATGCTGCTGTTGCACACTACCACGCCTTCAGGTATTAGCAGCACAGCCAGGCTTCCTAAACAACCTCACGCTTGGCAAAGTACACACAGTAATCATAGAAAGGTAAGTCACCGGGGCCAAATGAAATTCACCACAGAGAATAAGAACAGACGGAAATAGAAACCTGCAGATTGATCATCCCGGAGAACTCGTTTAATTCCGAGGAGGTCTCTGGAGTTTTCTCACATTAATATTCCAAAGTCATTAGTTTGAGGCTTGTAGCTTTGTAAAATGATGAATACCTGCAGGCAAGAAGGAAGAAGGCACTGCAGTGATGGACGGCATATACCTCTAAAGTGTATGCTTTTAACTCCTTTTAAGGAGCAGAGAGCAAAGTTTGAAGAGACAGCGAACTGTTGATAAAGCAGTGAAGGGTTAAATGTTCAGACTTGTCCTCTTAGTCAAGAATGCCACATATGGGCTCCTTTTCTTCTTGCATGCAAGACAGCTTCCCAGCTCGACAACCATGGGCCTATTAGTTTCGCCATTATTTTCTCACTCTTGTTGAAGATATGCTACACAGTAATGGTACAACCCCCTTCACACACCCTGCCCTGAAATGTTTTATGCAGTACAAAGGAAGGAGGTACAATATCATTACCGGGGGAAATGACATAATACGTTCTCCATAAATCATTTCAAAACCAATTGCCGCAGTTGTGAACCTGTCTTAATTTTGTGGATTAATCTTAATCTTGTAATACAAATGCCATCCTGCAGCCCGTTACAAAGGCTATCAGCACTTACGTAACCTGAACAGTACATTTAGCATTGCAAACTACAATGTATAATTAACTGGCTATATGCACATGCAGTAGACCGATGTCTGCCAAATTACATAGTGCGGTTTGGCCTTTAGTGCCTTAAGTACAAATATAATAGGTAAAAATGATCAACACCCCATTTTGGCATGAAATTGATTTTCAAGGTATGCTATTTTCATATATAAAGTTGCATTCATGTATTACAATGAAGTGTCTCACCTCAACAGCTACACAGCATGAGATTGATTTATTTTGTAGCTGGAAAGGACAAACTTGGAATCAACAAACATGATTCTGCCCCTCCAGAAAGGCTCCATGTCACCACTCCTGCCGATACAATGAGGTTTCTCCTCATATCCACCCAGTCACTGACACACACTCCCAGGCAGGGAGAGGAGCAGGTGAGAACACATCAATGAATGAGCAGGAGTGTGTGTTTTTGTCTTTTTTCTTTTTTTTTTTTTTTTTTTTTTTTTTTAAGCAAGCTGGATAAAAAGCACAGTCCTAGCTTTCTGCATAGCAGAAGCTGCTGTCAGAATGACAAGACTTCCCTAAGAGGTTCCGAGCCACCCCTGGAAGAGCTGATAGCCACAGCCAGACGTACTGCTCCTGGCACAGCCGTCCCAGGTAAGGCAGTTTCTGCCCAGCTGCTCAGCACTTCTACACACCAAGGACTACTGCCCCTCAGAGCTGTGCACAGGATCATCCCCTGCCTCAGTTCAGCCAGGTCTGTGCATGAGCAGAAAGACATAGTAGCAGTGCTTTTCCAAACCAGACTCACCAGCCTGGCCGTGATTCATACTGGGATGGCAAACTGTGGCTGCAGGTAAGCAGACAGGCTCACTCCGTCTCAGACTCCACAGCGTGCTTCAGGATGTCTGGCAACCACCTCCAAGGCCTCTGCCCATCATGAGGATGGTCCCCAGCACCTCAGGGAGCAACCAAAGTCAGGGCTCAAGGCACAGATCCTGACATATCACATGCCTGAATGCAAAATTTAAGCTGAAATTCATCTCTGTCTTACACTTTGCCCCCCAAAAAAATGGACTGAGGCAGATAAATTCAGATGGTTTTGTGGATTTACACACACACACACACACACACACTACCAAAGACTAGCGATTACGCAGTTTGAGACTTAGACTTCCCTGTTTCTCCTCCTTTCTCCCTCCCTTCCTTGCAGGAGCCCAGGTCTGAGCAGGCATATGTTCAACTACTTGTGGAAAGCACTCTGCAGTCTCCAGGGTGCCCTTACAAGTGAGCAGGCAAAAGTGCTTGCAACTGCAGAGCCATCCATGAGTTTGTTTGCTGCAGCCTGAAAATACTTTTTTTTTATTATTAAGTAATTTGATGTATTTTTCTCTTTTCCACTTTCCTCGATAGCATATCAGTATGAATTGTCAGCAGATTTATGGGGAGATGGGAAGGGAAGGCACAAAGGATGGCGTCTATAGAGTACCACCTGCCGTCTGTATGGGCTTAATGCACAGGAGGGCATCATGCCTTCACATGGAACTGGGGAGCCCAACCTCCACAGCCCAGCCCCAGCTAGGACTGGTGTCCCCTGAGCACAGCCGAGGAGATGCAGCAGCTCTGGGTGACAGCTCCAGCTGCAGGGATGTGCCACCTAGGCTGGCAGCTAATCCACTGTGCACCACCCAACTGCTCCTCCATTTCATCGCTCCTTCTGATCATTTCTTCAATGCCTGTTCATATGCCAGAGTACAGCAGAGAGCTATCTATTTGCCTTCTAGATGTCCTCTCACACTCTAATGGGGCTGCAAGGGCTCAATTGGGTTACTTGTGAGTCAGGGGGATTAAGTCCTGTTTTCCAGTCTTTTGTACAGCTAGAATGAATGGGGAGATTTTGCCTGCAATGTTCTGCACCATAACTGTGAAATTTCAGAGTGCAGCATTTTCTTAAGATCAAGGGATGGGGTTTTCTCTTATTGTTTTCAAAATAAAACTCTTGTTGGTGCCTCAGAGAACCTTCCTGTATGTATCAATGACATCAGTAAGAAAGCATTAGCTTTCTGTGCAGGAACAATTCTTCCCTGAATTAGTTGCGGGAGGAAAATCATTGCAGTGGGATGCAGGGAAAATTTCACAGATGCCAGGACTGGTTCTGTTCCCACTGAAATATTCCATAGCTTCTCTGAAGAGAATACAGTCAGCAACCTGATTCATACACTGCTAATTACACTAGCATGGAAAAGAAATAAAGAAGTTTCTATGTTTTTAAACCAATGAAGTTGCTGTTTGAAAGGTAGTATTCAACACAGAAATGTAACTATCATTCCCTGTCAGTGGCAATGCTGAAATGTGCCAATGAGTTTTAATAAAACTCACGAAGAAAATAATAAAACCTCAAAAATCTGCATTGTGATGTCTGTTAGCATGTGTGCATAAGTCCAACTGTCTAGGTCTCCTTTTTCTACTTCTATCCTTTTATGTTCCAAAAGTAATGACTGGGTTTTATTTTTTTTATTTTTTTTAATGTGTGCTTTGCAACCCATTATTAAGGCCTTCACGAGGGACTCCATCCAATATGGATTTTAGTGCATGTTTTAATATAATCAAGGGTAAGGGTCCCTTTGCTTTACAATCCCCCTGGGATCCCTACAACAAATTTCCAATAGCTTATAAGGAGTTGGTCAATTCTTTATAACTGGCATTACCACCGTTTATGTGACACTGCAGACACAATCCCTCCTGCTGCTCACTCATAACACTTTTCTCCTGTTCTCAATTGCTTTAACCCCAATTTTCTCTTATGGAAACAGCAGTTGTCCCACTATCTGCAGAGTAAAAAGAAGCCTTCTTTGGTCACAAACCGCTCTGTGACATTTCTAGTCTGGATGCTGTGGGAAAAGCTGAAAATTTACCAATATTGATCTCAAGTGTGGTGGCCATCTCCCATGTTACTTGGTTGCAGCCTGGCCTCCATCATCTGTTGAGAGGTCCCAGGATGCACATGAGATTAGCCATGATGTGGCTCATGTTTTGGGGCCCTCACTACAATACTCTTCCCAAGAGCTCTCCCCCACCTGGAAAAAGTTATTATTTCAGGTAGGACATACCTTTCCTACCACTGCCAGAAAACTGTCCTCTACTTTATGTCTACATGAAAAACTCTCAGCATGCTGCACTAGCATGAGCAGCTGTCTGGTGCTCAATGGCCATTTCCACTTCTAGCTTTCTTTCCAATGTTTCCAGCCCATTTCTGACCTCAGAACAGCAAAAAGTCTTTCAACACAAAATAACAGAGCCATCAAACAAGGTGGATGGGAAAGGAACTCTGGAAGGTGTCTGGTTTATCCCCCTCTCAAAGCAGGGTCAGCTGTCCAAGGAAGAACACATCCAAGGAAGAGGAAGGAAGAAAGAGAGGAGAGAGGGTTTGTTTTTTTTTTTTTTTAAAAAAAAAAAAAAAAAAAAAAAAAAGCTCTGAAGAAAAAAAGTGTAAGGAGAGATATACACAATGAATACCAGGAGAAAGCTCACCTCATATTCCTAGACAGACCCCTAGGAAACAAAAAGCTTACAAGAAGGCAAAAACAATCTCAGCTAACACTAAACTTTTTATTGGCTCATATCTTCTGACACCAACCTGTAACCTCTGGCCTCGCAGCCATGCGGGCAGAATCCTTCTGGTTCCCACCTCAGATGCTCTCATTCTCAAATACAATTCTGCAGTAGCACTTCTGTTAATAATGGGCAGCTTCTGGAAACAGCTCCTGACTTTCCCTGATGCCCCACTGCTGTTGTCTCCCTCTGGCATGGTGTAGCTTCATGGGTGCCTCTGGTGTGCCATTTAATGCACCACCTCTCAAAGGCAGCCAGAGCCCAAGATTTCTATTTGTATTCCAGATTCATCACACAAAGCAGAGCAGAATTGGGAAGCTGAGTGCTTAAAGCAAAGAGACACAGATAGGCAGCTGCATCCTTTAGGGCTGGGTGCCTTCCACACACAGGGCCAAAGCAAGGCTCCCTCAGGGCTTGTAGCAGTCCTCAGCAGACCTATGAATGGTTTGATGAGTAGAGGTCCTGACTAAACCTGTGGATTTCCATCTGGCTGTTGGGCCTTCAGATGAAATCTCTGCTTCAGGCCTTTTGTGTAGTTCTTTCATACCGTTTCCCCCATAAGGATAGAGTTTACCTGTGCCCTTTCTCAGTGGAGCATGTGCTGCTGGCCTATTCCCCTTCATTTGGCAGGAATTTATTTTCTTTGATACCGGTTGGTGTCTATGAACTTAGATAAAAATTCTGCAAATTTACTGGGGGATGACAGATGGAAGAATGTACAAATATAAAGACAAAGAACTCATTATAATTGTTTACATGAGATGAAAAACTATGGTTATTCAAAACGAATAAATTTTCCCTAGTGTATTACTGATGCTACTATTTTCTTGAAGTGTTACAGAGAAGGGTGCCCTCACCCACAGCATAGTTTATTCCTAGTCAGGTAGAAATTCAATACAATAAGGAGGTCTTTTAGGTTCAGCATGAAATCATTAGGGTCAGATAGGACCACTAACTTACATATACACTGTTTGATAAATTTCTTGATTAATGATGTTCACGATTATTAATAACAATCTTTCTGCAGACACCACCATGTCTGTAGAAATGTATTGCAAGTATGCTAATGATTTTTTCAATGTGTATGGTTCTTAAAAGTGAAACCAAGTGGTTGTTGTCTGCACATAGAAGCCTTTGGCATTTGCTAAGACAAAGAAATTGGTTTCCTTTTCTCCAGGACTACTAAGAAGTATTTAACTTAATGAAAATACAATCTGCAAAAACCCAAGACTCTGGCATATTTGTTCAACCTCATTTTCCTAGTCTTATTTTTAAAAGGGGCTTCTAAATAAAACCAAAGTAAGAAAGCGAAGTTTACAGATTCAGACATCCAAAACTATTCTCCTTTTAGAGGCTAATTTCTATATCCTTTTGGTAAAAAACATTAGAAACTGTGAGATAACAGGAATGCCAGGAAGTCTGGGGATTAAGTTGTTTTCCTTCCCCCTCTTGCATGAATAAATATTAGTCATCCAGTTATACTGCTTTCAGTGTGTTGCACTCTCAGTTGTTAATAACAAGATACCAATTAAAATACAAAGTCAATGGGAGACAACAATCGCCCCGTGACTACGACTGTGAGGGGAAGCAGGATCACCCAGTTTAATCTGGGTTTGGAGCTTTGATAGAGCTAAATGTTGAGCAAGATCAGATGGCACAAGAGATAATTAAAAAACATTAGAAGGAGGGCTTCACATTTTTGCATTTTGCAAGAAGCTTTAATGACTCCCAGGGTGTTAGGACGTACATGTATCTTGTTGAGAGAATACAAACCTGGTGTTAGAGCAAAATAACTGTTTGATTAGACTGGGTAGGCGGGCTGAAGATGGAGAAAGGGGATTAATATTCATTTTGCATTGTCTGAATAGCCTAAGGGAAGCATAATTTAATTAGGTCTATGTATATTTTTAAGAGACGCCACGTTCATAGCTAAAGAGGAAAATGTCTGTGCTCTCAGGCAGCTAAGGAAAAAGAATGCTGACCTTCTATGCACTTTCACCAAAATATATAAATAAAAAGGGGCATATAGCTGATTTCCTAAAGGCAGTTGAGATCACTCTGAATGAGTTTTATGTTGAATAGCAGTTACAAATGCAAAATAATAAGATAACAACCTGGTGCTAAAAAACATGCAGACAATCTGCACAGGAAAATTGATTACACTGGCTCTAATGCATTGAAGTGATACTGAGAAGTTGGACATAGAAATTTCAACAAACTGCTTCAGAATTTATTTGTATGCATCTGTATGAAGGTAATTATCTTTAAATTGGCACTGAGGTCCTGTTACAGGAGTAGCTGATGCCCGTGTAGTTTTCTTCTCTTCCCAGTGGGGCACCTTGATGGGTTTAGCAAAGAATAATGCTGAGCATAATGCAGAATGCTAATAAGAAAACAGACTTGTGAAAGAGAGAAAGGTGTGAAGGTTCAGGGTTCAAAATCCATGAAGGATGTCCCTGTGGATACAGCTTTGCAAACTAAAGTGTGCCTCCTGATAGGATAACATGAATGCCTCCCAGACCAGCTCAGGTGAGCCAGGCCAGCAGAGACCTGTAGACCTGCAAAGGACTTGGCTTATCTTGACTGAAAGAAGCAGCTCTGGAACAGAGATATCGTTCTGTGAAAAAGTGGTGAAAGCTTAGGGAAAAGTTCCTAATTACCTGGGAGGAAAACATGGAAGGATGCTTACAGAAGGAGAATAGAAGGATGCCTAGGAAAAAAAAAAAAATATATATATATATATATATATATATATATATATATATAAAAAAATAAAAAATAAAAAAAAGCATATGCATTCATTTATGTATGAATACATGCTGAAAATTAGAAAGAAGGGGAGGGGAAAGAAACAGTGATAATTATGTATTTTTACACAGTAGACAAATGTAAGAAAGAAGACAGATGTTTGTATGTCTGCTCAATATATTTTGTCATGAATATTTCTCAGGGCATAAATTGCTGTAAAGAATGTCTAGTTCTGCTTTATTTGTTTTGTAGGACACAGATTACTAAATTGGAAACTAGGAAAAGGCCTCTTTATGGATTTCTTGGAGAACATACTGAATAATAGCAAACACGAATGGACAAAGAATTCAGCTTGTTTCGTATGACTTTCCAAAGTCAGTTATCTACAGATTACTGTCCCATACACATGTACACTGACACAAACACTTTCTGTCACAAGAAAGGGATGCTTGAGGGTGCTGTGAGGTGGTTTTCTTCTGGAGAAAAGAAACAGAAGACAGGGGAAGATGAGAAGGCCCAGATTTGTCTGGAGAATGAAAACATGCTTACATTTCCAAGCTTTAGAACACCAGACTCAAATGACATGTTGTTATATGGGACAAATCCACAACATCTTTTCTACCAGAGCAGCTCCATGACTGATCTTTTATTAACTACCTTCACCATTAAACCTCTGACCAGTACACCACTCACTTTACCTCCCAGAGTCTCTTCCTCAGGCTCCTGCCATCATCATCCAAAGCCACCTTCTCGGTCAACCTCTACCTCTCACTGGATTGCCTACCCCTAAAATTTTCCTGCCCAGCCTGTATATTGCATAGACATGTGAGGATGGCACAGTGTTACATCCTGAGGTATTTCTGACCTACTGCATGTGTGAACAGGCTGATATTCCTGGTTGGAAAAGAAAAATATGAATCTTTCATTATAATATATATATTAAAATCTCAGAAACTAAGCCTTTTTTTTTTTTTTTTTTTTTTTTTTTGCAACTTCTGGGAGGCACTGTGGAGGATGTTTATCCCAATCCTATTTATAGGGAACCTGATGCATGGTTATTAAGTGCTGGTCCCAACAATGTGCATTGAAAAATCCTACTAACCACCACTTCTCCGAAACATCTCATGTTAGTTGGTTAGAAAGCAAGCAGAAATCCCAAATCCCTTAAAGTACAATTCTGCAGATGACCCTTCCCTTATTTTTGTCAGCCTTTGTTGCATTCCTCCAGCAGTGGAGGGAGACCTGTTTTATGGATAGATGGATCTTGATAGGACTAACACAAAGCAGATGCAGTCTGTCAAAAAGAACCCGTGACATTTCCATGCCCTAGCAGCAATTTGAATTACAGATTCACACAAAGCAGCCTGTTGTCTCTGATTTAGATTTTTATTTGCATTGAAGATGCTATTTCTCAAGAATGAACTATGCATATAAAAATAGAAAGCAAAGGGGAGAAAAAATAGGGGGCTGATCAAGATGCAAGTAAATATATAGAACTGTCAATTCCACACCATTCTGCCTTAACACTTGTGTGCCTAGGCACATCAGGCCTTTGCAGCACATCAGCATACCACAATAATCAGCTCACTAAACTGCTCCAGCTGTGTGCAAGGTGCATTTGCTTCCCTCGGGCTGTGTCCTGCCCCTCAGCCTGCCCTGGGACCTCCTGGAAATGGGCAGCACAGGGCTCAGCAGGTGTGGCATGCTGACTGCAGACAGCAGTTAAGCCTGGTAGTTGTTTCACAAGGATAAACATTGTCATTCCCACTTCTCTCACAATTTGGGAAGGGATTTTGTTTTTTTCTAATATCTGTGAAATCCTCTCTCCCTTAAGGGAGAATGGAAGATCAGCAGGAGAACCAGACCAGATTTTTTGGCTCTCTTTCCACAGCCTCTTTCTCCCTGCAGGCAGCAAAAGAAATGGCTAAGAGCCCTCCACGTGGGCAGAGCAAATGCTGTCATTTTGATTTCTCCTGGATGCTCAACTCAAAATGCTCAGCAAAACAGAGAATTTCCCTGCAGCTAATCCCTCCCATCACTCCCCACCATAGATTAAAGGCTTCCAACATCCTCCCCAGTGGGGATGGGTTTCTGGCCAAGGGAGAGATTGGTCACAGCTTCATGGATACCAGGGGAATGAGGCAGGGACCCCAAAGATCTGGTGGGGATCTGTGCAGGGTGTCAGAGGACCAGAAACTCCAGCAGGGACGCTAAGTCCTGCTGCACCCACTGCTCTCCAGGCCCTCCACATTCAGAAGCAGGCACCAGGAGAGAACCATAAGGAGACACAGAGCAGCAGATGAGATTTTGCCATTGCTTCTCCCTCCACTCGCACCCCAGTTGCTTTGCACAGTTGGTTACACATGAAAAGCTTGTGAGCCAACAGCAACAAACCGAGCCAGCAAGGCAAGCCATAGGACCACAGTAACCCAAGATCCTGCAGTCCCACCGTGCGCAACACATAGAAGATCAGCCTCACATTGGGTTTATGGCTCACTCCCACTCCAGCCAGCTGCCAAGGATGATGTCTTTCACAGTTGTTCGTTGTCTGACTCACAGCTGCACAGCGGGGCCTCCTTTGAAAGATACACCCAATCCTCACCACAGACAGGTATTAACTTTATTAAAGAAGGCAGTTACAAGAGGAGAACAAACCTTGCAGCCTGTCGGATACACTCCACACGGGAAGAGTTACATCCCACATGCACAGTACATTCACCTTCCTTCACAGAACAAGCTCTGGTATAAAGTATCAAGATATTTGTGCTCAGATTTCCCTCGAGACAATGGGTTTCCAAATAAATTGGATGCTGCATTACATCTCTTTTCCATTGGGGAGAAGGGGGAGACAATAAATTTAGAAACAAACCAAGAGTGAGACAGAGCACAAAAGAAAATGAAATCAGAGGGAGAGCAGGGAAGGCTCATAATAAAAGCATATCCCTTTGAAGCCACCATCACATACATGCTTTTCCCTCTAGCTGCAGCCATTTTGCAGAGCTTTATTAAAATAGCATCTCTACAGAGGAATTACTTAAAAGAGAGAAGTAATAGATTTTTCAGAACCAATGAAAACAAGCCCCCTAGAAACAGGAGCTATTTTCTTTCCCAGACAGGAGTTCTTTAATTCCTTTCTCATCTTCATTCATCACAGGGATGGGATGGATCAAACCACAGCAGAGGTCTGTGATGGTGCTGCCAACTGCCTTGAGAATGCACTGGCCAGTCAACAAACTAGTTAAAACAGCCAAAGCCACTGCCTCAAATGCCTTGCAACGCCGAACCAGGAAGCAACAAATATCCCTTCTGAAGTGGGTAACAGGGCCCCACTGAAAAAGCGTGTTAGTGACAATTTTGTGTTGCTGGATTTGGGCAGCATTTCAGCAACTTAACAAGAGGAGGAGTGGGAGGTGGTGCAGTCTCTGTGGGCAGCCTGCTGTCGGTGGGAATAAAGCAGAGCAGATGCAACCCTTGTATGCAGCCGATCACATTTCCTGGCAGGCTGAGGTATTTGAATTTCAGATTTATGGCTCTTCCTATTTTGTTCTGTGTTGTGTATTTTTTTTCTTAATTGAAGTGTCAGTTCCAGGGAGGACTTTTTTTTTTACTATTTTTTGTATAAACTATATAACAGGAAGGAATGAGGTTCAGTTGTACAGGAGAAAATGGGAATATTATCTCAGCCTCTAAGTATCATTGAAAATTACAGTTAGTACTTTATAGGGTAACTTCTGCAGGTTTCCTTGCTCTACAGGGCTGTCCATGGTGAAATTTTACCTTGTTTCTCCAATGATGAAATGTTCCACTGGGTACTGATAGCTATGTCCTTGGCTGTCCCTAAATTAAGTGCCTTCAGTATCTATAGGAACAATGGAAGGATCTCAGCAAAAGCAAAAGTGAACTTAATTCTCTTTCTCTCAATCATAGGCTTCCTCTTAAATAAATAAGTAAAGAAATGTTCATTTAGCAATCAGTACTTTTTCTCAGCTTGACATCTAATTGTCAAATATCAAAATGATATGCCCTTTTCAATACCAAAGCAAAGTCCCAATGTTTACAAAGACAGCATTGACAAACCTCTATCCTTGAAGCTGGATGCAGTCCTTTATACTAAATGATGTCCAAGTAACAACTCTTGAAGTTTCCTCTATTGCAGTTACATAAGCTAACATAAAAGTCTGTTTTAGTCCCTTCACCATTGAAAAGCATGATATCAGTTCCAATTATGAATTTGGACTGATTTACTCCTTGAGATTTTCCTTAATTAAAAATTAATATATAAAAAAAAAAGGGGGGGGGGGGGGGCAGGGGCAAAAGAACAGAGCAGCCAGCCACAGCTCAAGCTGAATAAGAGAAACATCAGGAATGAAGTCTGAATATGATATTAAAGTTCAGCACAACGCCCATTACTACAAAGATATTTGTTGTTCTGCTAAATTGGGGTACTGCATCTCTGAAAGGAAATCTCAAAATCTCATTTCCAGCATTCTGCAAGAGTTCCTCCTGAAAGGTATCTCATTCCAACATCCTTTTGAAGAAGATTAAGGGATCAGAGAGCAAAACCATCACAACCTCTGGAACTTTAAACTAAATCCTTTTACCCTAAATAACGAGCTTTCTACGCTAAGCTAGGTTTGTTTGACTTCTGCTCCTGAAAGCCAGAGTCTTCAGCTATTTTATATCTTGTAAGCAGAAGGAAGTATATTATTCTTATATTTCCCTTTTATTTAATGCCTCCAGACAATCTCTGGGACAGCACTGCACCATGACTCTGGCTTCAGACAATTTAACCAGGCAATTACCGATTTTCCTGCAGTTCTCTGGCTGACAGTACTCACTGCAGGCAGAAAATAAATGTTTTATTGGAGCATATGGGGGGAGAAATAAGAAAAGGAAGAAGGAGAATGGATAAGTGTTTCCAGATGTGTTTAGGTCTCTCAGCTGCCTTTCGAGGTGTGCTTCCATTCTACCTCCTTCCCTGTGCCATTAACACCTGCAACAAGCAGGAGATGAGGTGCTATGGGAACACAAGGACACTGTTTTCACCTTTTTCCACTGGCTCCAGATCTGCTTCACTCATTACAACACATGAGAGGGTTGAGGTTTGTTGCAGGTACAGCTGTAATAAACACTATTCTTGACCAGGAATAGCAGAACTGCAGAAATATGATATGTAGCTGCCATAACATCTCTCATATAACAGTGTACACAGCCAGCAGACTTATTTGTTTACAGGCCATGAGAAATATGAGTTCTTGCCTTAATAAGAATGAGCAGTCTTTACTGACCGGAGATGAAACTAAGCAAGCAATAACAATGTCATCTCAAGCCAAGTTCTGTTGTTTGTCTGTGTATATGGCCCAATACATCCATTTT
This sequence comes from Anas acuta, assembly GCF_963932015.1. Lineage (NCBI taxonomy): Eukaryota > Metazoa > Chordata > Aves > Anseriformes > Anatidae > Anas > Anas acuta. The sequence continues at coordinate 63,673,351 of NC_089017.1, read as the reverse complement.
ATCTCGATGAGATCTGACTGGCTGCAACAGAGTTAATCCTGTCTTACAATGTCATAAGTGCTAATGATCCCCAGAGTTTTCATAAAAGCTGATGATTTGAATTCGGCACAGTTTTGTAGCACATAACTGGGACATTCCCAGCTCCATTACATTCTAGGCCTTTTATTTGACTCAAGATACCTTTGACAAGCCCAAACCGCCCTGAATTGCTGAGATACGTATTTATTTACTAAGAACAGAATTTATTTGTTAAACACTCAAGATGTAGAGATAGAAAAATATTCTCATATTAAAACTTTGCCATCAGATTGTACAAAGCTATTTAAAATCAAATTCACAATATTGACAAAACGTTCTAGATATTAAATAAATATAATCTGTGGAAGCCAGAGAACTGATAAATTTATGCCTGATAAAATTATGGGGAAGATTATTTTGGGAGTTATTGCAAAACACCTGATCAGAGCCAACATGAGTTCACTAGGGGAAAGTCATGTCTAACAAACTTAATCTCCCTCTACTAAAAGATCACCCAGCTAATTGGCCATAGGAAGCCAGTCAATGTAAACTTTCTGGATTTCATAACTCTTTCAATACTGTCTCTCACAGTACCCTTCTAGACAAAATGACCAGAATACAGTTAGATAAAAGACTAAAAAGATGGGTGACCAATTGGCTGACAAGTCAGGCCCAGAGGGTTCGTGTAAATGGGGTTACATCAGGCTGGCAACCTGTCACTAGTGGGGTTCCCCAGGGCTCCACTTTAGGACCTGTCCTCTTCAATGATTTAAAACCAATGAAAATTGTTGAATTGTCCTTTATTTGAATGAAGGACTTGAAAGTTTTTTGAGCAAGTTCGCAGACAATACCAAATTGGGTGGAGCTGTTGACTCAGTTTAGGGTAGAGAGGCCTTGCAGAGGGATCTGAACAAATTACAGAGCTGGGCAGTCACCAGCCATGTGGAGTTAACAAGAGCAAGTGCTGGATTCAGCACGTGGGAAGGGGCAACCCTGGCTATACGTACAGACCGAGGGACGAGGTGCTGGAGAGCAGCCCGGAGAGAGATATCTGGGGTTTTTGGTTGATAGCAAGCTCAACATGATCCACCAGTGTGTGCCTTGGCAGCCAAGAGAGCCAAATGTACCCTGGGGTGCATCAAGAACAGCATTGCTAGTCGGGCAAGGGAAGTAAGTGACTGTCCCGCTCTGCTCTGTGCTGGTGCGGCCTCACCTTGATTACTTTGTGCAGTTCTGGGCACCACGGTATAAGATAAAAAACCATTAGAGTATCCAAAGAAAGACAACAGAGATGATAAAAGGTCTGGAGGGGAAGACATATGAGGAGTGGCTGAGGTCCCTTGGTTTGCTCAGCCCCGAGCAGAGCAGGCTGAGGGGAGGCCTGATGGCAGCCTGCAGCTCCCTCACGAGGGGAGCGGAGGGGCAGGCGCTGAGCTCTGCTCTCTGGGGACAGCGACAGGAGCCGAGGGGATGGCATGGAGCTGGGACAGGGGAGGGTCAGGCTGGGGGTTAGGGAAAGGGTCTGCACCCAGAGGGTGGTCGGGCACTGGGACAGGCTCCCCGGGGCTGTGGTCATGGCACTGAGCCTGCTGGAGTTCAAGAATCATGTGGACAACACTCTCAGACATAATGGTCTAATTTTTTGGGTGGTTCTTTGGGGACCCAGGAGTTGGACTCTATGATCCTTGTGTGTGCCTTCCAACTCAGATGTTCGATGATTTTGTGATGATTCTAGCTGTTAAAAAAGGATCAGCCTAGCTTTGGCTTGGCATCGTATTTGTAATCTATCCATTCCTGATATGATGTCCCATGAGAAGACACATGTAACGCAGGACACATTCTACCAGGCTTGAATTTCATATCCCAGGCTGGGTTTTCAAAACTGCCAGAAAAAAAAAGTGTGTATATATAGCTAGATAGATAGATACATATATATGCAAATGAATAGCATAATAAGTGCAGAAAGGCATGGAAGAATAGCCTGGGTTAAATCAAGGCTCTCTCTTCAGCAGGCCCATGACCTGGTCCTCTCCCCTCCCCACTTTTCTAACCCCAGCATGGAGTGGGAATGGCTGTCACTTCCTGCCACACAAACAGATTCACAGGCTTAATTAACACCGGAAAATTTGTTCAGCTAATTACGAATGCAGCACAAATGGCTCACACCCACACCCTCCCACCATCTTTCCCACCAGCTGGACACTCCATTCCAGCTAAAGCTGCCTTTGAAGCTGACACAAATCTGACATCCAGCAGAATGCAGTAAGTAGTAAGGCTTTGTGTTGGCTGCAGTTCCTACAAAAACAACGTCAGCCTCCCCAGCTCACCCCCCTTTGGGATTTCTTGAGGTCTGACAAGGCAAAAGAGGTCCGTGAACCGGCAGAAGCAACTTGGTGGGTGGGAAGCTGCAGAAACAACACTGAAGCAGCATCCATGCTGCTCTGCACAAAGCAAACCCTGTGCCAGGAGAATCAGAATCCCTGTTCTCAGTCACAGGCAGTGCCACAGTGTTGTGGGGTTTTTTTGCTCCCTTTTAAAATAATTCGTTTTAATTCCACAGAATCTCAGATTTCTTACTGATTTTTTTTTTTTTTTTTTTTTTTTTTGAAAGGGCCTGGTTTGTTTTTATTTATTTATTTAACTTTTTCTCTCTCAGTATAAGCACCAGGAGGATATTTGCTAGCCTCAAGACACTGCTGTTGTCCTGATGCCTATTCAGACCCTAGCAGAAGTTCTGCACAGCAGGAGTCACCAAACACCAAGTGAGCAAAGTCCATAAACAGTTGCACAGCGTGGGAAACCCTTACTGAAAAGTTAAGAGAAGAGCTGTGAACATCTGGCATCACAGGCAGCACTATGAATGCTCAGTATTTGTATTGCATATATGCACAGCAGTGATTGCTTAACAGATTGCTCCACAGCCTCCTGCCAAGTAAACACCCAGCAGCAGTAAAGGACTTCTGTCGGAGCTTTCCAGGATAACAGTCCCTATGCCATGGAGCATTGCTGTGGCAGCTTTTCATCCAGTCACCCTCCTCTCCTGCATAGTGGAGGAGCTCCTCTACTCTTCAGGTAAGGTACCTCTGATACCTGCACTGGGAATGGAGGACTTCTAGAGGGGATGCAAACAACTGTTCCCATCCCTCGGCCTACTGCTGAAACAGGAGAAAGCAGTGTTACAACTGCCCGGTCCCCTTCCCACCTCCCAGTCCCTGCTGCCATGTCTGGTGCCCTCAGTTCATACTCAGCAGCACCACAGTGGAGCATCACCACATAGCTGTCCTTCAGCGACCTAGACCAAACAAACACCTACTCACGCTGGGCATTCGACCCAGCCACCTCCCAGCCCCCTCCCATGAGTGCCACAGTTCTGCCTGCAGAGGAGATTATGCAAACAATCTGAGAGAGAAAACACAATGATTTATACATGTATATACATGTGTGTGTAATATTCTTTTAATTATAACAACTACTTTGTTAAATAGCCTGAATGTGAAATGTGGGAATCAGCAGGTGTTGTGGGTTTTTTTTTGCTTTTTTTTTTTTTTTTTTTTTATCTTTATTTATTTATCTATGTGTTTGAAACATCAACTGAGTGCTGAAATCTCTCATGCATTTTGCCAGGTGCTGAACTTTGTATTTGACATATCATATACTTTTGCCACTGTTTACCAACCCTGGACTTGGTATGTCTCTAAATAAATCGATCAGTAATGAATTGTTGTGTTGTTTTTTTCCCTTGTTTATTGCTGTCGCTTACGCTGCAATGAAAATTAGCCCAAGATCAGCCTGTTTCTCTCTGAAAAGAATTAGATGTTCCACACCTGTGTTAGCATTAGTACAAGGCACTATAAGACAAAATCTAATACCCAGAACGTTGGTGATATGTAGGTACTTCACTTTCATTGATTTCTTTGGAAAATAGGTCATTAATACTCTGGCAGGCTGCTTCTCACCATACAAACTTGATTCTAGTCTAATTTTCTAGTAGTTCAGAACAGACTTTTCCTTCTATTTTTTTACTATAAGCTAAAGAACTATGAACACATCTCAAATACAGGCTGGATGAATGCAAGGGACTTGCAAAGTTTGCTCAAATTTCTCAGACCTGCCAAAGTGAATTTAAAAATATCATTTGTGCAGGATCTCCTGCAGGCTTTCCATTGAGGCCTTAGTCACTACAAGAACACCCATATTCACCTCACAGTATTTCCATACCTTTATCATGGTTTTTGTTGGATCTAGCTGGTAGAGCAGAAAAATCATACGAGTTGGTTCAGACATATAAGGGTACATTTCAAAAAAATATAATGAGAAAGTTATAAATAAGATTTGTTAATGCTTATGAGGAAATGTCTGATATCATAATAAAAAAAAAAAAAAAAAAAAAAAAAAACCATTATTTCAATTTAAATATAAAACAGAACTGATATGTAAGGAAGCACACCGTGCTGATATAAAAAACACTGCCTTCCCATTTTTCTAGAAACTGTTGCTAACTCTTGTTGGGAGAAGCATGTAAAAAAAATGTTTCCCTCTGAGCACAGGGCTGTTATCTTGTCTCTGTTTCTGGTAAGGGTCAAGGCTCCATTTTCACTGGGTTATGTACAACTTCAAACCCCTTTGGTGAACTTGTGGGCATAAAACTAGGGGAAAAAAAAAAAAAAAAAAAAAAAAAAAGGAAAGAAAAAACAAACAAACAAAAAAAAAAAACCCTCTTTCTATACTTCCCAGAAATGGCTTTTCGACAGGAAAGAGTTTTCTTTTTAGACTGTTGACTGCCAAAATCACCTGCAAGCTTTTTCTGGGACATGAATGGATTCCAGACCTCCCACCCCAAAGTGCTGCCTCTATCTCCAGTCCTCACGGGGATGTCAGCACTAAGACACCTGCTCCTGTTGGATATTTACTGGCTCATCATAATCTACAGTCATCACCATGCAGTTGGGGTGCTTATGTGCTGCCAGACAGCATCATTAAAGGCGGTGTGGCAATAAAACTTTACTTCTGAAAAGTTACCTCTCCTTCACTCTGGCGTTTGGGAGACCTTGGGAATTTGACAGGGCAGGGAATCAGCAGTGAAATGCATCAGCTGTGAATCAATCACTCACCCAAGCTGTTCTGCAGTGCTTGTGCCTGACCAGCGTCGTGAGCCAGTGATTCACGACAGGACAGACACACACTGGTGCTCCCCGTGCACAAGACAAAGCTCTGAGTGAAGGAGAGAAGTTGTGTGCTTGTGGCCATGCTCGGTTTCCCTGCTGCGTGGGATGCCACATCAGAGCAAGTGGTTGTTGCCTACAGTCTGCACAGCTGTGCCCCACACCTAAAAAGAAGGAAAACAAAGAAATCCAGATTTTATATATATATATATATATATATATATATATATATATATATATATATACATATATTATTTTTTTTACTGCTAGTTAAAAGGGTCCGTATGATTCAGAGACAGGATGACACTGTCTATGTGCCAGATTCTCTCCTTTGTCATGGGATCATGGGGATGCAGCTCCTCCTCAGGGAGAAGTACTTATGGCTATGCATTATTGAAGAAAATCATAGTGCTTTGGCTCAGATGTCAATTCCCATTATAAGGCAATGCTGTGACAATGTTCTGGTAATACAATGCATTTTGGCAGTGCTTTGCTTCACTGCCTTTTTTAATAAAATGGGGGGGAGGGGGGATAGTAATGATAAATTTGCTTAGGGAATTAACCCAGGTATCAGTTCTGTTTCTCTTATATAGACCACAGAAAAGTCCCATTGACCACTGGACCTTGCATTTGCTCCTACTTCACCTGTGACTTCTCTGGTTCCGTGAAAGACAATCTGATCTGCATTGCGGATGATCCTTTAATCCTCAGGTCCTCCTGGAGCATAGCACTGCTTACAGCTGGCTTGGTAGAGGCACGGCTGTTCAGCATAATTTAAGGCTGTGCGCACACATCATCTCCCAGCTACAAGCATGCCCGCAGGCTGCTGCCCCTCTGCCACGCCAGCTCCATGTCGCTGCCTCTTTGGCACCTGAGGCACTGTCAGAGTGCTCCCTCCTTCAAACAACACGAGCGAAGACCTGCAGCCTGCACTCGGTAACTCTCCCCTGCTGAACCGCAGACTTGTCTCCCGCTGGGGTCGGCAGGAAGCCTGTGATGGTCACACAGCAGTGCTCCTGCTCAGCATACTGCGATACAGACTTAAGCCTCATCCATGGCATGTCAGCCGATATTCCCCCTCAGGTGAAATTCTTAAGGAAGAAGGTCAAGGCCACTTTAAAGAAAAATACACAATTATACACTATGGGTTGATTTCATCACCCAGTCTTTCTGCCTTGGACCAATTCATTAAATCATTAGTTAAGCTGACTTAGCTCCCTTGCCTCAGTAGCTATTCCTGGTGCAAGGCTTTTTTTAAAAAATGAGGACATTCACAGGCAAATTCAGCAGCCATCCATCAACCAGCAGTCCCTCGAGAAAAGGAAATTAGGGCTTTGACTATCCTCCCAGTTTTATGATCTTGTCTTTCCACGAAAATTGAGCTAGACCTCTGGGGGTAAGGATAACAAAAAGCTCGCTGAGTCAGTATTTAGGTTCTGCTTCCCTTTGCCACATAGTACTCCCACTTTGCAGCTAGGCTCCCACTCTCCTGAATTCTCTGTCCAGAAGCTGGAGATTATAATAATGGAAATTATTTCATTCCTGGACCTAAAAGTGAAAAAAAAAAAAAAATCATCTTATGCTTTTAGAAAAATTTTGCATGTGAATGAAATACATCTTCTAACTGCCTGGTTTTCTTGATCATGGTCAAACACTGAAGAGAAGGAAAACCAGCACAGACATTTTGTGTGGGTCACTTAGCAACAAAGTACTGAGCACAGCATCAGTCTTCATCTGGGACCAAAGATCAGGAGTTGTAGAAGGAACATGGAGAGAAAGATCCTTTCAAAATTGGTGCAGCTTGGATTACAATTGTTACAATGTGTTCCTGAGATGAAAGAGGGAAAAGGGTATTTTTCCTATTTCGTCTTTTCTTTAAACTAGTGTTAGACTCTGAAATGAGTCCCAGCAGGAAGAAGAAAATGCACATCTGAGAGAAAGAGTGTTCTGTGCTAACACGGGATTTCTGTTGGTTTGATCGCTGGGGAGTTGGGGTTATGTTCTTTCTGAGAGTTCCAGCAGGGTATTCTTAACCTTGACAGTTCAGGCTCACAAGCCACTGCTTGGGGAACAAAAAAAAAAAAAAAAAAAAAAAAAACACGACAAAAAAAAAGTCACATTGAAAAAGCAAGAGGTCCACTGGAGGATCTCCTGTGAGCTTCTGGAGATACAGGGCTTCTTCACCCCTCCGTTCCTCTCTGCAGCCCTGGTCTAGTGGTTTGCTAATGTCTCTCCCCACTTAAATTTCCTGAATGGGCAATTCATACAATATCAGGCGAAGGATGTGAGTGACACTGCCCTGAAGAGGGCCGGAACATCGGAGGTTGTTCAATCATGCTGAAAGGTTATTTAAAAATGCTGCATATTTACACTTTCCAGATTGCCTTCAAATGGTTACAGCAAGGTGTTTTTGTTTTTTTGTTGTTTGTTTGTTTCACTTTGGCACTGTCTCTTTCAGAGACCCTAGATGAATCAAACATCAGCCCTGCCAAAAATAAAAGATGGTATTTACTTCATAGCCACCCTCTAATTCAACAAGCCCTTGGAAGAGAGCCAAATCAGTGTGCTCTGATTCAAATATTCAACACTGTTTTTGAAGATACACATATCTCTTACTCTGTGTTATGAAACAGGAAGATGGCCACTAAAAAAAGGCACCTTTAATTCAGTTTTACTAAGATATCCTCACCATCTTCTTTAAGCAGTTCTCTGAGTAATTTCTTCCCTTTCATAATCTGAAAGGTCATTTTAATTCATGGCCTCTTTAACATTATTAAGATTTTTTTCCCTGAAGGAAAATTCTTTTTTTTTTTTTCATTCTTTTTTTTTTTCTCCTTCCTCACAGCGTTCATTCCAGAATGAATGGACTTCTTTATACCGAGGTTATACTTTGTCGTGGGCATTCCTCTGATCTAGCATTCAACTCTACTCTCCATACCTAATACCTTTAATAAAACACCTGTTTCTGCATATATTAATACATTTCGTTTAGTACTTCCCAAAAAGAGAAGGGGAGGGGGGAGAGAGAAAGCAGGGAGATTCAGGGAAACTAATGTTAGGAAAAGGTATTTAATTATTGTTTTTCAACTTTAGTGATGCAGATCCCGTTGAAATTCAGTTAACAACAGGAAATTATTTCTGCCTTACATGGTTATTTCTGAGTATAACTTTCATAATTGTGATTACTGGCAATATGATTATAAAATTCACAGATCTTATCACCATATGTGAATGAAGGAATGGATTACATTGCCATCTTTAAATACAGTTGGATGTACAATATGCCAATAAATGTATTCAGTTACTGTAAATATGGTCAAAACCCCACAGACTATTGTGGATTATAAAACCAGAAAACACTGTTATAGGATTACTTGTAGCTTAAACCTACGTTTTCAGTGGACCTGACTTCAAAGTCTTGCATGGAATATAGAGAAGGGTTGTCCTTAATACTTCGTAAAAATAGAGATCTCTACTCCACCATCAGAGCATTCTGTATTTACAATAATTATTTTTTGTTTGTTTGAAACTAGTTTCAAATAATACTTTAGCTTCATAATTATCCCCAGATCCCTGAAAAGCACATAACATGGTATATAGGCTGCAGAAGAGCACTCGGTCTCAACAAATGAAAACTGCTCATCTAAGTCTTGAAACGAGAAGTCAAAGGGAATATTTGCACTGGCTGTCTCTAAGCATTAATTTAGGTGCAGGATGAAATTGAAAATATTTGCAAGGTGCCTCAGGTTAAGAAACATCATTTTTAAATGCCAGCTACCTTTGAACTGTTGTTCCCTGGGGCACAAGCAGAAACTTTGCAATACTTTGTTGGTGAGCTAGCAGCAAAAATTGCTGCTTGGAAGATAACCCCTGGCATCATCAAGTTGTCCATTCTGTAACATCTTATGACTTTCAAAGCAAAGTGACCTAATGTCTGCCCTTCTGTCTTTACCAGTAAGGCTAACAGCTATGAAGTAGTTCTCCAGGAGACAACCAAAATGCCACAGATCAAGCATTTTGACTGATTTTTCCTCTTTCAGATAAAATCCAGCTATGTTTTAAAGCAAAAAACTCTTCTGGAATAGGAAAACTAAATGCTGACTTTTCTACTCCTTTTCCTTCTTCTGCTCTCCTACCCCCTCAATCCCCCCACCTTCATACACATAAAATAATTTTGCTTAATTCCATGACACTTCATAACTAGTTTAGCTCACTGCAAAACTGCTTCTCAGCTAAAACCAGCTGTCTGCAAATTTTTCTCCGGTTCTTTACCATGATCCCACATGAACTGCAGTGTGTTTCTCATTATCTATTACATTAGTACTTGCACAGTTCAGGGTGAAATGTGTAGACATAGGTCATCCAGTGCATATTTCACACTTTAGTACAGTCAGTTTGATTTTATATCTGGTAAAGACAGTGCTGGCCAGTGAGGTTTTTAAATGGCAACCCATCTAAGCCCTACCAGCTTCTATTTGATTGCAGATGTGCTCTCCCATGCCCCTTCTCCTTGTGAGTATAAAGGGAAGGAGCAATGCAAGCTCGCTCAGACAACTCTAGCCAGTTTCTCTGGGATAACTCCAGCAAGGTTTTTTTTCTATTAAAAAAATGGATTGATATTGAGTTCAGTGTCCCACAGGATCAGACATTAATTCAAAAGAAGTGCTTGCTAGGGTAGTGAAGAGCAGAATGTAGGACAATACTTCATTTATTTGACAGAGGAATGATCGAGAGGTCTGAGGCTGGGGTGAACAGCCAGGTGCTCACGTGGGCTAATTCAGCTTCTTGTGTGGCCAAAACTCCTCTGTTTCAATTTCCCAGCCTCTGAGGCAGAGGTGATATTTACTCACTGCATCTACCTTACAGGTCTGCTCTGAGATTAATCAATACCCATAAAGTCCTTTGAAGATCAAAAAAAGCCATAAGAAAACTAAAGGGCTGGTATGACAAACAGACCTTTTCAAATGCAGTGTTGCAACTGAAGGTACACTTGTTGGACCTGGTGGCATTTTTATTTTCCTCCCCAAATCCATTTCAAGGAGTCCTGGCAACCATTACCATATAGCAGCGCCACTGAGATCAATGGCACTGCAACAGAGATGAGCCTGCCCCTGTGCGTAAATTCCTGGATAAGTCCTTTGAAACAATGTGAAAATCCTATTCTATCAATGTTATCTTGCCCTTGCAGGCACAGCCTTAAACCTTAAGTTTTTGAGCTCGTGTTTTATGATCTCTCCCTGCCTGGCTTTAAAGTATGCAGCCTTCTTCCGTGGGCTCTCACTGTCCAAATGCCCAATGCCATGGGAGAGGAGGAGGCAATGCAATGGGCGAGCTACCCCTGAAACACACAACGTGCCACACCACCAAAAGCCCAACAAGGAGCTCTCTGCTCTGCCGTCGTAGTGCCCAGGCCTGCAAACCTTGCTACCACCACCCAGTGCCAGGCACAAACCCTTCGCTGCTCGGGCTGAGGCCTGGATGCGGCACTAGACCCTGTAAGTGAGTGCCAAACAAGGAAATTATGACAATTGCATTTCTGCCACCCCACCCATCCTCAAGCAGCGTATTCTGCTCACCGGAGAGGCTTCAGGAGCTTTTGCCATCTTTTTCAGAGCTTGCAAAAGGCTCCAGCTGTTTTCTCACAGAGCCTAATATCAGCACTGCGATTGCCACCATTAAGGTGTCCACTCACCCCAGGCATATTCAGAGTTAATTGACCGAGACTTTATGCTGCTAAACCCACAAAACTCTTTCTTTTCCACAGTAGTGCCTTTCAGACCTAACAGCACAGCACACACAGAACTTACCAAGCAGCTGTGCCTTGCACCTGAGTTTCTCACCTTGGTCCTTCCCCTATGCTTTGTTTCTCTTGGGATCAGCCAAGTGCTGTTTGTCGTATGGGATCTGATCCTCGTGGACTGGAAATCCTGGTGGGATGCGGGGTAAAAGGTGTGTTTAAAAGGGATGTTTTCACCTGCAGTCCTCTAGGATTAGACTTATAAACATGATGGACTTTTTGGCTGCTAGAGCAACAGAGCAGCCTTTTTAATTCAACATTAGCTGTGCAGCTTATGTGACAAAGTAGTGAACAAATTGTATTTTCCAGCTGCAGAAGAAATGAAGGGATTAGCCCACTGCTAACAATAAAATAAATTTTAGCTATTATTTCCAGATGCCAGATACAACACTGATAAGGAAGTCACTCACCAATCAAAGGAAAACTATTTCATTGTAGGAGCCTTATAAAAGAAAAGCATTTCTTGCTGCAATGAGTTCCTCCCTCCCAAAGCCTAACTGAACTGTGCATTTCACTGGCAATGTGAGGAAACTTATTGCTGATTATCCGTGACAATAATTTGGCTAATGCTAGCACTTTTAGGAGCCCTCCTGCAAACCGTTTGCCAGCTGCTGGCACACTCTACACAGTGAGAAAATTAGCTTAATTGCTTTGTCTACAGCTGAAATAATTCCTGGTTAGTACGCACACTTGTGAGAAATGCATGTGTAATTTAGGCCACGAGGACAACTGAGCACAAGCCATCTATCATCGGCCCAGGCTTATGCCTGGGGCCTTTGCTCTCCTGGCATATCGAGTCTGCTGGGCATGAGCCTGCACTATTCCCCCAGCAAAACTCATGCTGAATGCATTGAAAGAAGCCTGGGCCTTTGCCACTCCGTTGCCCTCTTGGTAAAATATCATGCTCCCTGCACAAAACTCACGCAATATCAGCTGTGCGTGACATTCATTCCTGATATTGTGAAAGGTCTTGCTTCCTTTCTAATTCACTCGTAACGAACTTGTTACACAGGGCATTGGTATGCGAGCACAGACAACTGCCCCTGTGCACCAAAGAAAGCAAATTATCTCTCTTGAGGAATTACCTCATTTGTCAAGTAGAAATCTGCACTGTAAATAAATCCATACTTGGCAGAGAAAAGACAGAGAGAAAAACACGTGCAATGCCTGATGTGTATAATCTTGAAGAACAAATAATTATCAAACACTTTGGAAGCATTACAAACTTATCTGACCAGCATATTTGCTTTCAGGTAATGCAGAGCACTAATCACGAGTCACACCTTCCTCCCTCCGGACGAACCATCTCTGCAAGAAGAGGCCCCATCATCTGACAAACGGCACACTTGCTCTTTCCTCCAAGCTCTTACCAGAGCCAGTGACTCAGCCTGATGTCAGAGGGCAAATGCTTTCCCGATGAGATTTAAAACTGAGGTCCCAACCTGCTGTGATAATTAAAGATCTTCAAGTGCTTTTTGTAAGTGCAGGTTTGTGTCCTGGCGAAACTACACTAAGATAATGGCATTGTACTGCCTCTCCAGCTCGAACAGGACAGAGTGTCCATTCCAGACATAGTTTCAATTGTCCACCTTTTCTTTCTGTACCGCTGGGCCAAATGGCATCAGCATGTTCAGCTTTAAATAACACAGCATTTCGCCTCAAAGGCAGCTAAATTTAAAGCCACCTCATGCTGTTCCCATTTCATGTCTTCTTTATTAATTAAGACACCTTCTACTGGTTACTCAGCCCAGATACAGAAGGGTTAGGTTTGGCACTGTGATGATCTAAAGCTGTGTGGTCTGTGGGAAGCTCAAGCCAGCCTCCAAATTTCAGGTGACCAGGAAAAAAGACAATTTTGTGTTCTTAATCAACCAGGAAATTGTGTTGCAATGCCTATATTAACATATCTTGGAAGGCTGCAGAGGCAAAAGTAAATGCCAGAATAAGGCCATTTACTCACCGCTAACTTCCTGCCAACAGCCCCACACTATTCTGGCAAGCAGTACAAAATGGAATTTAATCTCACGGTCATATACTGGAGACCTGCACAGGACCCCAGCAGTGTGACAAGCAGGATGGAGGTCTGGAGGACTAGTACACAGGCACACTGATAACAACACGGGCATCTCCCCATAGCGGGCTCCACCGTCTCTGTCAGCCAACTGCAAGATGCCAGACTGTTGGTCTCCAACTTGTTCTGCACTACAGGGATGCCTGGACTCTGAGTTTCTGTCTAATTTCTACCAGTAAGTGCATTATAGAAGCTCAGGACCACTCCTTCTCCTCTGTCACCAGCATCTTTCTTTTTATCTTAATTCCTGTACTTTCTCTGTTTAGTATCTTCCCTCTATTCTCCATCAGTCTTTTGCCAGGACATACACATCCCCAGTGTCCCTAGAGTTTTGTATATCTGTCCCTCCACTGCCATTTCCCACTTTTCCTGATTTCTTTTCTCAGTATTAAGATTCTCATGAAGCACGCCAAATTTTTTGCAGATATTAAATCATGGAGCATCTCAAAGCACAAGACAATACAAGACATATCCAGAGCCTGCCCAACACAAGAAGCAGGGTCTCCCTGTATGAACTGCAGAGGAAAACACCATTGACATCCATGCAGGCGATGGACCCGAGAGACCAACTTGTAGCAAGCAGAAGGCAGCTCAGACCCACTCCTAAAGCTGGTGCTCAGGACCTCTTCTAGCAGACCTTAGAGGATTAAGATATTGCAGAGCTATGAAAGCAATAGCCCTTTCTGCTGGAACCCCATGGGCCATGTTGGGGTACATAGGCAGGTACAGGCTCTCTTGGTTGCCCCAGTAACAATTAAAAACTGCAAACAATCACCAGTGTATGGCCACTCATATGTAAAGAAGGATATTGTCTCTTAGCAGTGTTTGCCAGTCTAAAGCTGCAAGGCTGGTCTCACCTTAGCTGGCAAAAATGAAGCAGCAACTTGCTAAGCAGTTTGGTGCCAGATGAAACAAATCTAGGAAATGTGCCCTTTCAATGTCACCTTTCTTCTCTTTGTTGACTACACTTACTATGCTGTCTCATGAAGCCCAAACAAAAAGATGAATCACAAGAAGAAAACAGAAGGAAACACAGAATTACTCTGTTTGATCCTACTCTCCCCATCCCACAGAATTACTTAATTTGCCAGTAGTCTGGAGAGCACTGAGCCAAAAATCTCTGAAGGAAATTATCAGAGCAGCCTGCCATACAAAACACATGGCTCATATGTCAAAACATTGCAGGGTGATGCAAGGCTTACGAACGAGGGAGCAGTGCTGCTGCTTGTGCAAAAGCCTCTCCAGACCACCTTGTGTAAACAAAGCCAGCAAGGCGTTTCAAAGGCAAACATGCCCTCACTCACCCCATGTGGGATACAGGTATTTTCCACTGAAGCTCGGTCTATGGGAGCTTCTCTTACCCAGTGGGAGAGCCCAAATGGTGCAGAATGTGCTCTAACTTTGAGATGCGGAATTTCTTTCATCTTGTCTCAAGAAACATTGCTTTCTGATTTATGTCCCATATATTAAATAATTTACAAACAGGAGACCTGCTGGGCTGGCTGGCATTCTTAGTTTTTGTGCCAGGCACATAGCATAGATTGTTTGAGTTCCTTTTCTTCTTTTTAATGTTCCGGAAAGAAAGGTTTTTGGATTCAGTTAAAGAAGTTTTGCTATTTCCTGCTTGTGCTTTCATTTGTTTGGGGTATTTGTTTTTTTTGTTGTTTTTTCTCTTCTAATTAGGGTAACACAGTTTATATTGCCTTTAATCACAGCATACGCACTCTGTAATTACTCTGTAAATACATGCATATGAATTGTTTATATGTGTGGAGGTGGGAGAGCAAGAAAGTGGATGTAATTATGCGTATAGGGAAATGTAATGATTAATTATCTGGAGTACATAATCTTACCAAGAGGCTTGATAAAGTGCAAGCACAACTGTCTCTCCTGTGTGTTAATTACTTACAGAGAGCTTGATCCAGCTGTTTCTACTCATGCAAATTCCCATTCCAGTCTGTCTGAAGGAGAGTCCATAGGCTGAAAGCTGTGAGTGCTTTGCCTGAGCAAACAGCTCGTGTCCCTACACGTTCACCCAGAACATTCTGAAGCTGTCTTCACTCTGTGGGGCTTGATCTGCATTTAGACCAGTTTAACATCCCAGCATCATGCCAGCAGGTAAGAAGTAAGGGGCATCACCATTGCAGCTGCTCCTCTTCAGAGGAAGCAGAAGAAGAACCTGGTCAAGAACTTTTTCCCATGTTGCCTAACCCAGAGTACCTGAATCAGCCCAGCACTGCTGAATGGCCTGTGTAGTAACCAAGCACTTGAAAGAAATCTTTCTGCACAGATGACAGAGAGCACAGGGCCAGATTTTCGCACCCTCTATATTCAGCATCAGAGCATGTTTCCAAATGAGCCTAGCGTGCAGTGGGCTGTGTGTAGGAAAGGGTTGGAGAAAAAAAAAAAAAAAAAACAACAGCAAAAATTCCCTTCATCCTCAGGTACAGCTATCAGGCAGCAATGTCTGTTTCTTTCTCACCCCTGCTGTCACTAAAGGCCATATCTTGCTACTAGCAGTGGTAGCAGTGACCATCAGAACATGAGGGCTTGAGGGCACTTTGATGTTATACAAGGAGGGGGAGGTAAGCCTCATCATTATCATTATCATCCTGCTTCTGATGGTGCTGGGGTCAGTAAGTGGCCCTTGCACTTCAGACCTTCAGATTTCCTCTCCAGAGATGCAAACCCTGCATCCCAGCATCTCAGCCATACAGTATCATCAGTGAACCGACTTGTCTACATGCACACCACACACTTCCTCACACCTTTCCATTTTCCCTTTCAGTGATTAAGCCTGTCTGTCATTTCCTCCATGAACAGACAATGTTGAAAAGCATGTTTAAAAAATTCCTGTTGATTACTGCAAACCTAGATCTGTGGAAAGGCAAGTGTGAATAACACAGCTTTTCCTTACCCTCCACACTCCTACATGCTCATCCTAACATTTTAAGCAAGTGAAAAAACTGGCAGGAAAAAAAAAATAAAATGTCACAGGACTTGTCTGCACAAGGACAGAGGTGTGCATGCGCTTGCACCAAGGACATACTTCTGCATTGCTGCTGCACTGCAGCAGTCCAGCTCAGGAAACAGGACACAGATTTTCGGCTTTCTATCACCAGCTCATACCTGACACCAGGGCTTTGTATGAAGATGTCGTTTGCTTTGCCTGACTGAATGCAGGTCTCGTTTTACAGGGAACTTATTTCCCTGGATTGCAATTATCCAATTTTGTTGTTTATACTACTCCATTTCTCTCTTAAACATTCCAGCCTGGTCTACCTCTTAAAGCTCACATACTAGGACATGGTGCAACATTTGTACATTTAAAAAGCATTTTGATGTGCAGCCAAGAGAGAAAATTTTCTTATTTTTATTACAAACCTGAACACTAGTTAAATTCAGTCAAAACTACTTACCAGACACAAGCTGGTCCCAAAGAAGGTAGTCCCAGAACTATTATAAATGAGCTTCAGAGCTTTGATTAACTACAGCTAAAGGTACAATAATCCTTGTAATTTCACTCAAATTCTATATGAAGAGAACCACCTCAACATCTGAGGCAAACTGCACTGCAGTATTTTCATACCTTTCATATGTCTCTTGTAGCGGATAATAGGTGGGGTGTTATAGTGTAACACTTCTGCACTTCTTAGATAGCTGTTCATTGCATTGAGGCTAATGTCTCTTTTTAAATGTTTCTTCTTTCTTGACAATCTGTTCTGTGAGTCAATGATATGAACATTGGAAAACATCAATAGCTATTAAATATTTGAGAGCAATGTTTCTCCCCTTTCTTCACAGTATTAGAAAAGTCATTTATCCTAACACTGCTGATGGCGTTCAGAATGATCTCAATCAATAGGTGGAATCTAATTTCACAGCCCTGATACCTCCATGGCCAGATTGTCTGAGCTGCAGTCACACCTGTCAAAATGGCTCGAGGTCCAGACCATGATCAGATGCTCTTTTGCTGAAAGCAGGCTAGGCACAACATCCCTGTGCTCCCACATCCAAAAAAAAGAGCTCCTCCAGGAACATGCTCTGAGAAACACAGCTCTGTTGATACTCAACTCACCGCAGCTCACTGAAGTCTGTCCTATCCTTGGCAGCATAGGAAAAAAATTACCATAAGTTAGTGGTTTGAAGTGAAAGCTCACGGCACTATTATCTCACGCATACTAAGTACATACTTTAACACTTTGAGGAACAGGACCACAATGACAGCCAAATGCAAAGTGTTCAAATACCTATGAGACAGATTGTCTAAAAGATAGTGGCAACCAAATGTAAACTAAATTTTACCTTAGATTTCTATATAAAATAGCTAACTTCAGTTTTTCTTTAGCAAGTGATAATTCATAATCTCTCTGCCATGGTCTAAGTTGCAGGAATTGAACACGGTACAATCACTCAAGCTTTATATGTGAAAGTAGCAGAACTACTTCAGGAACACTTGGAAATGCAGATAACTTGTACAAGAACATGGGAAGCTCTCTGAACAGAAATGTAGCAACTTTAGCTTCAGGAAGCATGTCCTAACACTCCCAGGAGAGTACACTAGCTATGGATATGATGAAGGATGGTAGATGTTGTCACCTGTTTTTAGAAGCTCACCTTCCCCACTCAGAGCAAAGGAAGATCATGGGAAAAACAGGTACTAAATATGGAAGTCTTTCAGGCTTTTTGCAATGGTGTGCAAAAGTGCATTGCACAAAGCAAAATGTAAGCTTACATTGTCTGAGCTGGAGCACAAGCTTGTTTAATGAATCTTTGCTAGGGTTCAGTCTTCTTAAATAATAGGAACTTGTCTGATATTAATAACATGGAGGTAAAAAATAAAATAAAAATAATTTCAGTTGTTTTAAATTGTCATTAAATTAGGTGCTTTCTACCTTTGTGGACCTTAAACCATGGACCCTGATGTCCATGCTCCAAGGTGCAATGTTCTTGGTTGCTTACTCTTGTTGCATTAAGAAGTGGCATGTGGTTTAAAAGAAACTTGGGTTATTTAATGAATTCTATACTTCACATTAGCAATAAACTAATACAGTGCATGATTCAATAAATGTCACTATCATTGATAATGTTGCATTAACAATGCTCACATTAATTAGTTGAAGGGTCACCAGAGACCTCTTGCCTACAAAGCCAAGCTACATCTTTCTCTAAGGAAAAAAATGGGCAGACTTCTAACATGGAAAACCATGAAGACTCTTCCTCTTGTGGCTCCCTTGCTGGGCAAACACAATATCAATCACACATGCTTTCCCTAAAACTGCTTCAACAGTAGATGTAGCATTTCAGGGAACCAAGCCAATCTCTTGACTGAAACCAATATTTCTACAGTTATACTGCCCAGCTCTTCACACACTTACTTATCCTAATTACGGGTGACTGGCCCAAGAGTATTCATCAAAAGTAAGAATTCCCACACCTGTAAAGTGACATTTTAGACATTATTATCCTGTTTACCTATAGGTCAGAAGAAAGATTTGGAAAACTGACTGGGATGACAGTGCTTTGATGCCAAAGCTAATCTACTTAAAGCCCCCTTTCACCCTTTAAGTCTACTAACAGGAGTTAAAAAAAAAGAAAAGGAGTTAAAATTTGGCAGGAAGAAATAAATGTGCTACCAAGCCAGAAGAGCAGCAGCTTGCAGAAATTCTGAGTTCATTTTTCCTTAGTTTAAATGGTTACAGAAGGCAAGGGGCAACTGAGAAGCATGTCCAGCCTTGTTACATCTCACAGGTGTGAGCTAGTAGTGTTCAGTTTCTACAAAATGCTCTTCTGCCACTGATTTCACAGGGGCTATGTTGGTACATGCTCGCTAACATCTTGGTGATTTGCTGAAAAGAGCAAAGTGCAATGGCTTATGACACATTTTAATCTGCTGTATTGTTGTACTGTATTATTGAAATATGATAAATGTAAATCTTAACCTGGATAAAGCTTAAAACATGAACAGAATTTGCAGTAGGGCAGAGCTTAAATATGCACTGTGTTTCACTGCTGAGCCAACGTAACTCAGTTAGAATATATGTGAAATTAGATTTTCAGTCATTAACATCAACTTCTTTTAATTCAGAAGTTCGTGATATCTACTGATACCCACTGCAGAACATTGGTGCCCATTCCAGCTTTTGAGTAAGTTCAAAGTGCTAGCATTTCAGATCTAAAGACCAAGTATTGTAATAGAAAAACAGTGCTGAGAAAAGGGAAGCCCATAAAATAAAACAGAATAGAAAGCAGTTTTAAACCTTAAGCACTGTTTTATAGATAATTTTTCCTGTTTTCGAAGATGTACATGACATTCACTAGTCACATCTTACTCTGGATTCCTCAGTGTCCTTCAAACTCTTTTCATTCTGCTTTAAAGCATCCTTTGACTTTGGTGGGCTTTGAATCAGGTCTTACAAGCTGCAGGCACTGTAATTAAATATCTTTTTCTTTATAATCGGCATGACTATTAGTGAATCAAATCAAGTCATATCCACATGTCTGCAGTAAAAACAAGGCTGGAGCAGATCTTAGACTAACTACAAAGGGTCCCCGCAGTGGAAAAATACCGTGGATTTTTGTATGATAAAAATCACTATGTATATTCATGATGTTACGCTTTTTAAGAATGGGAGTGACTGTGATAATGAAGTATGGACTAAGGCCATGATCTCTGTTATTATTCTATTACATAGGTATCGGCGCCAGGACCCAGGAGGTTTATAAATGCTAGTCAGTTATAATGAGAGGGTTTCACACTCAGTTTTGCACTTGGAAAAAAATGACTGCTCGAGGTGCAAAGATCAGACCCCTCATGAATCAGACCCCTTGCACCCCGAGAGGTCTGCCTGGAGCTGCTCGTATTGCCAGTTCGTGTTCTGGAAAGGAGAAATGACACAGACTGGGGAAGTTGTACCTGGCTTTAGCAAACACTGTGAAAGAAAACACTGTGTTAGCACCAGCCAAGCACAAATGGAAGGCTCCATTTGAGGAGGTTCACCCAGGACCTCTCTCACGGTCGATCCCACCTGCTTTAGCAGTGCACACCGAAGGAAGCACACTGAGCATTTCACCCCCTGTGCTCATGCTACCCAGGAGAAGGACTTCATCACACAGTGAGATGAAGAATGGAGATGTCTTTACCACACCACGCACAGGTGTCCAGAGTCAATCTTTAAAGGCAGCATCTACATCTGTGGCTTCTTCTCTACCTAAGACAGAGGACAATTACCAGAAATTAGAGAGAGTCCAGGCTTGAGTGCAGCTACTTAAGTGCAACTGTCTACATTTAGAAAATATTTAATTATTTTTAAACCTCCCATATGTTATTTTTATTTTTCAGTTGCATAGCAGTTACTGTCTAAGCTAAAAGCTAGCTTTCTTTTTTTTTTTTTTTTTTACATTGTGTGTTGGGGGAAGAGTCTCCAGAGCAACTTTCATGTGACAAAATGACTAGAACTGGCTGACAATCTTTGAATTCATGCCATTTCAATTAAAAGTGTTTTCAAAAATGTTAGTTTTCACAGGAGCCTTGTTCATTGTAACCATGAGACAAAAGACAACATCCACCAAGTTAATTAAATAGGAGAGAGGGAAAGAGAGAAAGTAGAAGTTAGAACTTAATTACCATAACAAAGATAATGGGTAAAAGAAACCCTAGAAATACAGGACAGGAGGTGGAGACAGTAGGCCTTGCCAAGGACAGTATGGTTAATATTTTCTTCTCTGCTCAAACACAAAGCATATTCTTGGCCATCGTATTCTTTCCATTTTTCAAAATTAAAGTGGAAATGTGAACTTTTTTTTTCACATGTAGATTTTCAGGATTTGTGGGGGAAGGTGCATGGGGATTAGCTGTTGTCAGAGTTCTGTGAGCACCTACAATAAGAAAGACTTTCTATGTGAAAGAAAGAAGTCTCACTGATCCTGTGACTGCTGCTTGTCATCGTGTATACTTCAGCCGCTATCAGACAGATGGATCTCTCTTTCACAGAGCACAGATGCCCCAGTTCCTGCAGAGGCTCCTACTTTTCTAGGCAGCAGAAAAGCCAAAACTGCAGTGAGTTGCAACAAAAGCTCAGAGAAAGAAAGGTTTAGCAGTGAGGTCAAATGCTTATATTTGAGCTGGTAAAAAAAAAATAACAGTCAGAATATCACCCCAATTTGTTTTCCCTCCTTCCCATTGTAGATTGATTTCACAGCAGAGGAGCAAGCAGCACCAAACTTGGCAGCCATGAAGTTGTTACGGTTCTAGCTTTGACTAAGGGCCCTGCCTGGTTAGCTACATGGTGTGTCAAGGTACGCTACGAGGGACTGTTGGTTTTGCCTCCCAAGCAGACAGTAAGACCAATTAATGAGACGTCAAAGAAAAAAAAAGTTCTTTGCACCATCAGAGCACAGAAGTGCCCCAAGCTCATGCCATGTGGAAGCTGCACTGCATGCTTAGTGCAATGAGCATTGATTTCGCCAACAGCTTCTCCAGCCTAACAACATGACAGAACAGGGACCAAGGGCCCATTCTTCACAGCTGCTAATTTTTGTGTGTCTTTCATATGATGTTTCATGCATATTCATAATGCAATGCTCATCTGCATGCTAACCAATAGCTTACAGGTAGCCACAGATTTTGATTTATTCTTTTAATGTGGGGGACCTGCCAGGACAGAAGGCGGTATTGCATGCTATGTTGTGTTCCTGATAAAACAAACACAGCACTTGAATTTAACAAAATAATATTAGCCAGTCTATCATTTTTCCTGCACTTGCTTCTTCAGCAGTTTGAGGAGCTAAAAGGCAAAGCAGGCTGTAGAGCTGATTCCTCTGCCTGGAGGCACAGAGCGCTTTGAATTGTTTTGACAATTGTTTGGTTCATTTTATTTCATCGCAGTAGGGAATCAAGTCCTCTGCACCAGAAAAGGCATAACAGAGAATCACAGCCAGGATTATAAGCATCAGTTTATGGAGGGGAAATTATTAGCTTATTGCATTTCTGTTGAACCTTCTTGTTTCTGGGCTGCAGAACAGGCTCCTTAGTTGAAGCTGCATGGAGACAAGAGCTGGAGCCCCAGCCCTCCACACCTGAGTTAATAATAGTACAACCCTTGACAAAAAAAAAATATGAAAGTCCTGGGTGGTGATTTCCATAACATTTGAAGTTGACACTTCACGGGCCAGTGTTTCCTATTGAAGAATCAGCTTGAGAGCTAGCTGCATCCCACAGAGTTACATTTTAATCATTAACATTTTAACTACAATAAAGGGGACACTTGCTGCCTTTAACGTTACCAGCTCTCTCCTCAGTTCTTCATTCATTAGGACCAGCAACTCCTGATTAGCTGAGGGAGACCCCTGGAGCCACATTAATCCTGTTAATTCAGGCTGTCGCTGCGTCCCTGCAGGGTGCAGCTGCTGACTGCAGGATCACAGAGATGCTCTCCTTGTCGTTTCGAGCTCCATGCAAGTCTGGGGGTGGAGGAAGCAAACCCCTCCCTGCCTGTGCTGTGCTGGTGGGACCTGATAGGTCACCTGCAGGCTCAACAGCATGCCAGCCTGCTCCCACAGCTTGACCCGCTTGGATGGGGAGGTGCTGGGACAGCACAAGGCATGCCCGTGCTCAGGGAGATCTCGCCTGTCAGTCTAGGCCTGGAAGTGCACTGTGCTAAAGCAAAAGGATACAAAAAAGCCTGTAGGTTTTCTCCCAAGGAAGTTTCCATCAAGCTTTAAAGCACTTTACAGCATGAAGGAGCAGATAGCAGCACCTAGGTTAAGGCTGCAGTCTCCACCAGAAGTCTCTAGCACCTCAGGCTGATCTCAGGCCGCCGACTAATGCAGAAGAGAGGGAAACAAATAGGGAGGAGAATGGGTGGGACAGGGAATTGCATGGAAGAGACAGGAAAGAGGGTGTACACAAAGTCCTAGGGGAAGAAAGAAGTTGGCCTTAGGGACCAGGTGCGCATGATGGCCACCTCCATGGAGGTCCCACCTCAGGAGCACTGCAGGCTGAAGTGAGGCCCTGTCTGCTCCCCTTTGGCTTTTCAGGGAAGAAATCCTGCCGATTCCCCTTCTCTGCCTGTCCCACCAGAGCTGTCTGGAGGTGTCTTGTGAGAGCTGAGAGGATGAGCCTCTCTTTTCCTCTCCACAACACTTGGGAGGCACTCCAAGGCTACTGCGATAAATAAATGGATGGCTGAACGCCGCTGTGTACTAACAAGCTGGCTGGGTGGGAAAGATTTCCCTGGCAGTTTGCTTTCCTTGCTGCTGTTCAGCTGTGGGCAGCATGAGCTGAGACTTGTATTGATTGTTCTGCTTGTAATTTAGCATAAATGCAAATGCAGGTTGAGACCCAGCATGTTCTGTTTAGTAGAAACCATGAAAAGAAAAGGAAATTGCTATAAATTAAATGTTCCTGTCTCTTCAGGCATTAAGATGGGGTTTCTGATTTATTTTAGCTGTTGCAGAGAGAGACAGTAACAATAAAACACAACATTTATTTGAGGAGGATTCAATAGAAGCTTGCATAGTAGAAAAAGGTTTTTTTATCTTATTAGGTATAACAAGAGAGCTTAATATCATCAATAGATAACAGCAAAGAAAAAATATGAACCTAAGTAACACCAGAGCAGCCATACACTGCAGACTGAATGTCCATTCAGTTCAGCATCCTGCCTCTAGCATGGCTGAAGCCCAAAGCAGAACGTGGATAAGACAAGTCCCCCCAGCAGTACCTCAGAAACTCTGCCACATCCAAGTATTTGCAGCTCAGGAATATTCCTGATCTAGATGCTGATACACCTGTGGGTATGCACTTGGTGCATCTGCACCATGCTCAGTAAGATTTTTCTCATGGTTTATAGATATGAACCCGCATCTAGCTGCAGCCTCCCACCAGCCCCTATGCTTCTGATGCAAACAGTTCCCTCAATGCAGGCTCAGATTGGCTTAGGGTATAAGGGTTGTCTCCTCTCCACAAATGACTCAGATCAGTGATCTCAGCTCTCTCTGTGTTTGACGGATTAGTGCTTAAACAAATCCTACAGACTGCAGAACACCATTGAGGAAAGCATTGTTCAGAGAGGAACTGAAAGCATTTTTCTTTCTGAGATGCATGACTTTAAAATCCATTCCTGCCCTTGAAAAGTTGTTATGCGGATGTGAAATACTTTACCTTTAGTTGAAGTTTTATTACAGAATTTTCTTAGCAGCAAAAAGTTTGTTTGCTTTGGTTTATTATGGTTTAGTTTTGTCACTACTGCAGAGCTATCTTGAATATGGAAAAGGGATCAGATTTTATTTTGGCTTGTGCATCCAACAATTGAACCATAAACCAAGAGGAGAAATTCAGAGGGAGCAGTTTCACATGTTAGACCAATACGAAAATTAAAGCTAGGTGAGATGAGTTAAAAGACATGAATAAATTCAAGACTTTCCTGAGCATCCACTTTTTATTATGAACATTTACTGGATGAAACAAAACAAATGAAAAATTCTTGTCTGGCTGGGGAAACTGGCCTGGTTTTAGTAGTCTTGTGCCAAAACCAGCAGATCGGTCTGCTCCCTTGCATTCTATCACAAAACCAAGTCAACTCTCATTTAACTTTGACTTGGGAAACCAAAGCAAAATCGAGAGCTGAAGCCCCCAGCCAAAGTAGGAAGAAAGGAAATCTTCTCATGACTGCACCACCACCACAGTCACACTTCCCAGTAGCAGCCGAGGAGGGAAGCTCAGGGTGAAATCACCTCGCCATCCTTACACTGCTATGCGTGCCAGCCTGGCACACTCCTTCTCCGTTGTGAACAGCCTGGGTAGGGCACCAGTGTCAGGAGACACTAGGCAGTCACTGCCTGGCTTCACCAGCAGGAGCTGCTGCTCCCAGGGGGAATGCTTTCAGCAGCTCACCTCACTCAGAAGCCTGCACAAGGTGAGGTGAGCCATGCTGATGGCCAGGAATCTGGGGGAACATTGTGCATTTCCAGAGCGAGGAGGCTGTGAGGCAGGGATGCTGGAGTTATGGAGGGCATTCACCACTTCCCTGGGCATGCCTGGGGCTCTGGCAGAGGCACTGCAGGATTTTGCAGCAGTTTATCCCAAAGGAGAAAAAAAATACACACACACACACACACACATATATATAAACACCCTCCAAGCACAGTGCAGAACTCCAAAGCCCATAATCCTCTCCCTGAGAGAAATGAAGCGTGAGGTAAGTCCTCAGGGCATGGCTCTGCTGACAGACACCCACAGCCTGTCACCTGTATTAACCAGCCGCACCACTTCACCGCAGCCTGCGCTGAGGCAGCTCTTCGGGCTTTACAGTGTTATCACTCGGGAGCCTTTTGTAAACCCCCAGTTCTTGGAGTCGTGTGATAACAGCAGAATAACTTTCTGGTTTGGGGAGAACAAAGGTTTCCAACCTCCCTTGATGCTGAGAAAAATAAAATAAAAAGAAATGAAAACACAAACCAGTAAAAATAGCTGAAATGTATATATTTATTTTTCAATCTCAGAACTGAGGCTCCTGAGTTTTGACTACATTCAATTTGCCATATAATTGCGTTTGTTGCACAGATTTCCCTCAGGCTAATCTGCCATAATTCTATGAAAGTCTATGGCACTCATTTAGCTCTCAGAAGTTTATTTTTAAGAAGAGCTAAGAAATAGGAATAAAAGCAGAGGTAAAGCTATTTTCAAATTCATACAGGTGTTCATAATGGAAGGCTAATAGATTACTTAGAAGCAACCTCCAGAAAAATAAATAAATAAATAAATAAAATAAAATGGGAACTGCTTTTCTCCGGTCATTAGGTCTGAAAATGAGATAATGAGTGTTTGATTGTCCCCACTTTTCAAAGTCTTATATGATGTTTTCAGCTTGGCAGGAATGGGCACAGCAGACCCTTCACAACCCTCACCCAGATCCCAGGTAAAAAGTGGGGATGGCCCCGTGGCCAGGAGGAGGGAAATGCTGGGAAAAACAGCAAAAGGGAAAGGAACTAGGAGCTTGGCTTTTACACGCCAGGCTTTCTAGCCCTGTGACTGCAGACTGCCCACAGCATTTCTCTCCTGCCACAGAAGCCTTCCCTGCCCCGGAGAGGAGTCTGTGTCTCCAGGGCCTTGCCAAGGGCAGAGGCATCAATCCGTCAGACACTTGATCCTTCCAGCATGGTTTTTCAAAGGGTCAGCGGTGGTGTGGGTGCACCTGACCCTTTTCTGCCAGGATATGTTTCCGTGGAGAAGGTGGTTGATGCTTAGTGCCCCAAAATACTGGACTGGGAATGGGACTGGGGTACATGTTGTGGTGGGGAAATCTTCATATCTGAATCAAAGTAGCCAACTACTTGGTTTGGTTTTTTTTTTTTTTTTTTTGGGGGGGGGGGGGGGGTAGAAGGTAGGAGGAGCAGACTTCAACTCAAATCCCAGGATCTCCGAAACCCTCTGGACTACCCTGGACTGAAGATATAATTTAACTTCGACAGAACCAGTGCAGTTGTCCTCTGCTCCATGCATCATCCAGACACTGCTGACAGGTTGTGGTGGCAGAAATATACGTCACAGCAGCTCATCCCCAAGAGTCAGAGGTGAGGATTCGTGTGGCTTTGGGACAGCCAGAACAGAGGCTCCGTTATGCAGCACTAGCAGCTTGGAAACATCTTCTCTCTTTTGAGTGGAGCCAGCACACTTATTTGTTTGTTTAGGGGCACTGACTCTGCCTTTATTCAGTGAGACGCGGGGATGGATTGTATATTCCAGCCCATTTTTCCTTCCCTTTGTGGCACGTGTCAGTTACTCAATAGCTGACAGCAAATGCTATCTTATTGATTTATTTTTTAAACATTACAAATCATGCCAGAAGATGGATGGGAGCCTGTTAAAGTAAAAACATTTCTTTAAACCAGAAAGAAAATAATAATAATAATAATAACCTATGAGCCAAGCCTGCTTCCCCCTCTCCACCAAGGTGAACGGATAGTTTAAAAAAAAAAAAAAAAAAAAGTGATTTTTTTGCCTGGTTAAAGAATGCCACCTGGTGGAGTGAGACCAGCTCTGCTGCTCCATTCTAGGAGGAAAATGGGGGGAAACACCCTCTTTCTTACAGAAACAACCGCCTGGTCTTCCTACAAGACAGAAGCCAGATCAATCAGGCACGGCTGACCTTGTCTGCCTGGAAAGCTAAATACAGAGCTGAAGAATGAATGTTGGCACATCAGTAGATTTTGAACCTTGACAGCACAGAAGCTTTATTTAATTTGATCAGCTCACACAAGAGGTTTTAAATTGCCCTCAGCAAAGACACACTGCCATTCTTTCATAGATTTTTTGAAAGCTAACATTATTTATGGTGTATAAGCTAACTATGTTTTATGATTTCAAATGAAATGAAAGAGAATCTCTTGTGACCAAACACAGGATAAATATAAACACTCTTGCTTTATCCTTGAATTAGCCCTTCATAAGGCTTCCTACCAGCCAACTAGATTATTCACTGTAAAAGTGGGGAAAAAAAAAAAAAAAAAAGAGCATGAGAGGGAGAGGGAGAAAGAGAAAAAAAAGAAAGGAAGGAGGGAGTTAGGGAGAAAGGGAGGGAAAAAGGAAGGGGGGGGGGGGGGCGAGGGGAAGAAGGGAATGAGAGAAGGAAAAGGAAAAAAGGAAAGAGCAGATCCTTCATATGGATTTTGACTGCACTAGTCATGGACCTAGTTCCTTGAGGCAGCTGCTTCAAAAAAGCAGGTTATGGAACTGCTGAGGGAATATGGCCATCTTTTAATTGCTGTTCTTCATCCTGCAAAAAGAGCACATAAAATGTACTACCCAGGTATCCTGTACAGATTGTCTTTTCCTCAGTTTCCTTCAGACTATTTACAATTATCAAAGCATGGTCAATATGCCAAGGTCTGATTTCAAAACTAACACAAAAAGCAGATTTGAATTCATGAGGCTTTTTTCCTTCTCCTTTATTAAAGAAGAAATGATGATGTTTAATAGCCTTTTGCCTCTTCATACCACTGGGAAGAAATGGGAACAGGAAGTGTGACTTACGTAACAGTGTTGACAGAATGGAGATTTAATCTTAAAACTGCAAGCCACATTTGTCCCTCATCTTCTATAACAGCAACATGTTTTAAAGTTTTGCTATATACTCTTGATGGAAACAATGAGAGTGCTACTGACTTTTGATTTTCCATTGCATTGTTGCAGAGCCTAGGTTGATTTTTCAGGCTGTGTGAATCAGGAATTATTGGAGACAGAGAGCCAAAACTCTTTGAAATTAATGGAAATGCACTGAAATATGAATGTTTTTAAACTGAAATAGATAACGGAATTAGGTATAGATTTACGAATAATTGCTAAAAGCAATCTTACAGCTCTCCAGAATGATAAGCTGGATAATTATACTAGGAAAATTCTTACACAAGTGAAGTGGAAATGTGATAACAGCATCATGGTATCCAGATTTAAAATTTTAAGTGAACTTGTCAAGGACACCTAACTTTCATTCTTGAAGATTAGATCTCACAAAGCATAAGTGTTTTGGAGTAAATGAGACACCTAGGGGAATTTGCAGTAGGGTTCTGGCACATGACTTTTCTCAAATGAGAGAAATCCCACTGCTGTCTGTGTACTTTTTTAGCCTCTACTCCTTTTCATGGTACATCAAGTATTTTGTTATAGAAAATGGAGCAAAGAAGTGGTGCCAAGCATATGTTAAAATGCAGAAACCTAAAATCAATGCTTGAATTAAGGTATGCAAACAACGTAAAGATAACAATAGAAAAACCCCATATAGTCTTCAGCACCAATGATGTTACTATAATTACTTCTGCAACACCTCTGGGAACATGTCACAGGACTCCCAAGCAACCCACAGGGTAACCCCTACTCCCCCAGGCAAATCTGTTCTGTTCTTATCCTCATGTTGCCAGCAGGCTTCACCAGCCTAGCTTCAGGGGCAGTGTTAGAACACAGGGAAGCCAGAAACAGGCAGAACTCCACTGCTTTTAAGTCTCTTGCTCTTCCAAGGCTGTCTCCATCCTGGCAACAGCCAGACATGCTTTGAAAAATAAGTCTGAGAGTCTCCTCCCTCTTCAGAGCTCAGAAGAGTATTGCCACAATGACTGGCAATATGATCCATCTTTGAGATGCACAGAGAGGAAATGCAGACATGCACCTGCATGCCCTTCTTGTAGCTGAGAATATGCTCAGAGTGCATCATGATGATTCTGTTTGACCTGTGCTTACCCCCTTCCCCACTGCTCTTACTGATCATGTGGCAGATGTTGCCAGTTAAAGGCTACCTCCATTTACACCCATTACAGGTTTGCATGCACCTTTGAACCTGACAGCTCTTTTGAATTAAGCAGCTGAGAGTGGGAGCTGGAAGCAGCAACTCCCTTCTCATCTGAGCGTGCAGTGCTGGAGTCAGCTCTAGATCTGGCTTCTACATCTGCCGACTCCAGAGCGAGGCCGCTGTGACACCAAGCGTGCAACAGCTTCCACCCACGCCTCCATTTCCGAGTCTGGAGCGACAAATGCAAAGCTAATGCATTAAAGTGATGAGCACTGGGTATCCAAATGTGCTTTAAAAATAAAATTACATTAGCATGACAGTTCAAAGAGCTTTCTCCCTACAGTTTCCCATCTTAATTTTATATGTATGTATATGATATTCTGTTACAAGTTCAGGCTCTCTTAAATCACAGAGGCAAAAGAAACTCTTTATGGAGTCAAACATGGTCTGAATACATTGAAGAACTGTTCTAAGTAGCAATAGCAAGTATGTCTTTAAAATTATGCAAAAGCAAGCAGGAAGAGGACGGGGGAGAGTGAAGGTAGTTCTCTGCAATGATATGATAAGAAAGCACATCAGAAGGGGAAAATTGTGTGAAGTCATACAAGTAAATGAAATATTTAAAATGAAACAAATTATTTAGATCTTGAAGACCATCCCAGGCAAGTAAAATAAACATAATGATTACTAATTAATTGTGTCACTTATATTTACTGAGTGATCACTTTTATTGTTTCAGATTTCTAAAGACTTCTCATCTCTACCGCATTTAGCCTACACTGTCATTTGTAATCATTCCTTGTTTCCATCTGATTGCCACTCATCAGAACTTTTGCTGAGCACGGCAGGATAATTACCCGCTGCAGAGCGCAGGGGGGTTCCCAGTCCCAGGCACACATGAAAGGCGAGGAGGTAAACCTGCGTGGGAAAAGAACAGTTTTAATTATTTAAAACAGCAAGAGATTTTGCAGGTAAGAACTCTTCTCTTGTTCCTCCCAAACTATCTGGCAGGGGAAAAAAAATATTTTTTTTCTCCTTCCCCACCTGGCACACAGTGCTGCTATATACAAAACAAATTACTTAGACACAGCTGTGGATGCTGAGTTTGGTCGGCTTAGTTGTTGGGGGAAAACTTGCATGCAGCCAGCAGCTGGGAATTCACCAGCAAGCAGCGTGCTGATAGATTAGTTATCCTCAGAGCCCCCTTATCCCCTTTCATTAATGAGGTCTGACTGATGATTATCTTGAAGGTTGTTTACCACAAAGGAGACAGACCTTGATGGGCAGAGTGGAGCGGGCTGGAGAAGCTGTGTGGAAGACAGCATTTACAGCAGGAGTCCCAGTCTGACCCTGTTAAGTCAGATTTGAAGACAGAATAGAAAAAGGGAGAGAAGCAGGTTCAGTCCATCAGCCGACGGAGGGGCAGGCACGTGTCTCTAGTGACCACTGTGCACAGCACACTAGCCAGGAGCTACAGACACCACCCTGTATGCTCTGTACCCGTACCCCATGGGCACCCAACATTGCAAAGGAAAGACCCACACACATTTTTTATCTTTTTGCAATTTTTGCAGCACCAGAACCTTGGAGAGGTCTTGTGCAGCTTACCACAAGGTTCCCTAATTATGTCCTATCTCTTATAGCAATGGTCTCAAACAAAACAGCATAACCATGACTTCAGCATAGTCTCTCAACAATGTCAATGCTAACTTCTCCATTGCCTCAGTCAGTACACGTGCAGACCTGTTGGCAGCACACCTACTCCACCCACTGCACAGTTAAGTGTCCCATGGTGGGTCACACATATCAGTAACACCAGCAGATTATTACTGATACAGATTTCCAGGAAATCGGGGGCGGTTCTTCGAAAACGTGTGGTAAAGCAGCAAGATTCCTCAGCAGCTGAATGGATAAAAATATCTAGAGAGGGTAGTATAGCTGTAATATAAAAAGTAGCACTTCACCACCATAAGCTTATAGGATTACTATTCCTAGAGTGCTTTCCTATTTGGCTGTTAAGATAACAGAATTAAAGAGTGGGGTGGGGTGGAGGTGTCATATACTTGCAGCAGTGCAGATATAAAAATATTAAGTTTTTCCCTGCTGTGGGTGGATATTAAATTCTACTTTATTATATACAAGAACCACCAAACCGAATACCTTAATAATGAAAATGTTACATAAAATTATGACTGCATTACTTTATACATCCTATCTCTGTTGGCTCAGTTGTCAGAAACTGAAACATGGTCATTAATAGTGGAGGTAATTGAACCAATCTTCAAAATGCAAATGATCAATATAAATAGAAATCACCTGTGAAATGCATGGATTTACATCAGGTTAAAGAAGAAAAATATATATATATATCTTTCTACCCTCTGGATTACACTGTTTCTTGCACTGATCCCTGCCACTAGTCCAAAGCTTTCATGTGGACCACCACACACTTTGCAGACAGGTCTGAGATTAACCCTTCAAGCAACACAGAAATGGAGAA
Source organism: Anas acuta (assembly GCF_963932015.1). NCBI lineage: Eukaryota > Metazoa > Chordata > Aves > Anseriformes > Anatidae > Anas > Anas acuta. The sequence goes on along the minus strand of NC_089017.1, from coordinate 63,641,520 downwards.
TCCATCATGTCAGTAGATATTTTGTTTGAAGCTTAACTAAACTTTAAAAACAGCAAGATTCATGGCATGCTTGATACCATGAATACACATAGGAGAATATACTGTACCTCCAGCAATGGCTCCAAGCAGTGTTATTAGGAAATGATTTCTCATTTTCCATAATCACCCTTAAAAGATTTAGTTGCAACATTCTAAACACAAACGGCAATCTGCCACTCAGCACCAGAGATGTTTCCAGCCTGCTCGGAGGAACCACTGTTTGGAAACATAATCTTTTCATTTTCAGGTTCCACTCCAGGAGAGGAGGTGGTGGACTAAACGCAGTTATCAGACATACAGTCAGAGATAAACAGGCTGAAAAGAATCAGCAGAAGTACTTGCAGAAGTAAAATTAGAATCTGGGGATCAGATGGGCAAGAGAAGCAGATGAGGTGAATGAAATTTATGTATTCCTCAATTAATCATCTGTCATAGAATCACAGAATGGTTGGGGTTGGAAGGGACCTTAAAGATCATCTTGCTCCAACCTCCAGTAGACAGGTTGCTCAATCAATTCGATTTCCATGAACACAGCATAACTGAGGGATGGATGTTCCTCCTCAGGACTTCAGCCTCAGCTGTTTTTTATTCCTCTAGGGTATGCCAGTGACTCTGAGCAGCCACCCAGCATCAGGGGAGACCTATACCCCAAACGCCTGTCCCCTTATTTATGATAAGAGTAACCTTAGACTGTGTGTACACAGACATCAGCATGTACCCTCAGACTTCCTAAAGTGCCTCACAGTCACACTGCGAAGCCCTTAGCTGGCTCAAAACGTGTCATCCATGTGAGATACAAACTTTGGCAGACACGATTTAATAGCTGCTAAGAGTAGCCGGGGCTGCAATGTGCATCCCAGCCCACCTGGGCCCAGCCAGGCCAGGCCAGGCCGGCCACCAGATCCCAGGCGTTCCCTGGCAGGCCCTGGGCCCAGGCTGGAGCAGGGCTGCCTGATCCTCCCCGTAGGAGCTCACATGCACGTACACACGCGTGTACACAGGCAAAATGTCAAATGTTTATGTGTTACAGCTACATAATTCTCACCACAAGAATTAGCTGAGCGCGTACATATTGCCATCTGTTTATTCCTTGTTGACTACGCCTTCACAAAACTTTTCCCCTGATCACTTTGAGACGTGCCTGCAATCTATTTAGATTATTATATTTACCTTTCCTGAGCACACTCTTCACTGTTTAATGAATGCTATTTGTTTCTTTCAAAACAACAAAGGCTGGTGATCACACACTTTTGTAGTGCCTTGCCATCTCCTGAAAAGCGATAAATTCTTTTATTTCTCTGTAGAACTCTGCATGGAGATTCTGTGACAAATTATGAAACCTAGTTTATAATTGGCTTCCCCCACAAATTCCCTCTTGGGAAAGATTTCTGAAAAGCTTCACAAATCCATGCTGATTTTGGCATAAGCTTTCACCAGTTCATGACTTCGCATGAAAATCATGCAATATGCAGACAGCTTGCACAATTTTGCCAGAGCTAGCAGCAATATTTTCAAAGAAATGAAATTGCATTAAAATATGCTACTATCTGGAAGCCAAGTATTTTTCAGAGACCTATTGATTGCAACAAAGTCCTTCTCTAAATCCTCTTGCTGCAGTCAAGGGGAGACAAGGGAAAACCTGGGTATTTATGAATCAGTCTCAATAAAAGAAAACGAGCTCAGACTTCTGCCTTCCTTGTGGGCATCTTCATTTGAAATTCTCTCTGGAAATTGCGTTAGTTTTCTTATGAGAAGGTCCCTATAATTTGCCTAATTATCAGCCTGACAGCTTTACATACAGCTTATATGCAGAAAATGAAAGGAATGATGAGGGAATTTCAGGGAAGAGTTTTTATTTCCCCCGATAGAAACATCATCTCAACCTAATTTGCATGTAACATTTCACATCGCCCTCCGTATCTTATTGGTAGAAATATGTTCACTCTGGTCTATTCCCATAAAAACAGAAAATGAGAATTGACATTTGTTCATCTTGTTCCAGCAAAGCAGCTCCAAAACAACAGTGAATTTGGGTCAGACTAAGATGTTGCCTGTCATACAGGTATTCAGATTTTTAAAAGCAACTGATTTATTTTAGAAACAAAATCAAAAGAAGAAATATGAGTGCATTTCTGCATCAATATATATATGGGGCAGGGGGGAAGGGAAGAGGGGGGGACAACCTAGGTCTTACAAACAAACAGATAATTACATGCCCTTTTTTTGGAACACAGCTAAATAGTCAGAGCCTGAGACAAGAAAACTAGGTTTTGCCGGTAAATTGCTGATGCATCTAGGCAGGCCACCGTAACCCAGATGTTTAAAAGTGCCTTTTGATTTTCAAACCTTACCAATCCTAGAACGTCAGAAGAGGCTGACAGATGCAGTACACCAGCAGGACCTTCTAATGCCTGCACCCTCAGGATAGCTGAATGGCAACCTGAGTAATCCCAGTTTACCTGGGAAACAGATTCCAGTCACTCGCTGTCTCATTTTTTTTTCTCTTTAGAATCAACAGTATACCCAGCCACAGATGAAGCATTTGAGCATGCTGGGATGAAAAAGAGTGCAATTGAAGAGGCTTATATTACTGATCACTTGATAATGATTGACAGCATATTTGCAAATCCATAAACAGTTGATTCAGTCCCAATATCAAGGCTACTGGGCTTTTAAAATCACTATACTGAATCTAGTAAGAAAACAACACTTTGTATAATGCTGGACTAAGAATGGCAGTGCTTCATCCTCTTTCAATAAATCATTACCCATTTTGTTTTAACTGAGTGCTAAGCAGCTGAAAGATGCACAGAAATGAAGATCTCAGAAGCCTGAGAACTCTGGACAGAAAATGAAAAAACTAAAGTATGAAGGATCTCATAACTACATCTGGCTAACATTACAGGAATTTTCAGCTTCTGTGCCACTTCATGCTTTCTATTTCAGATGGAGCCTTTACATGCCATTAGCACACATTTTTGCAGGTAACCAGGACCCCATGGAAGAATCTGGCTTTGCACCATAGTACAAAGTGAAAAGTTAATCCATATACCCAACAACAGTTTTCAGATTCCGTGATTTTTGGTGTGCTTACCTATGTAGCCTAAAATTTAAAGACACACGTCTATAGGGAATATGATACACTTTTCTCTCTAATGTTTTACTCTTTCCTGTTACATTGAGAGATTTTCAAGCAGTTCTTTTAAAAATGCAGCATATATTTAGTAGTAAAAGGATTTAAAATTATTCCATTTCTTGACTAGAATTTACTATATTCACATTCTCAAACTGAGATTTTCAAGACAACTCAATGATAATGCTTTAAGCATAATACAAATCATTTATATTATTCCCTGAGGGAGACGGAAACACAAACACCATCATAATTAATTCATATAGGACAGATTTAGAGTTATCAGTAAATGTGTCTGAAAAATACCACTTGGGAAAATACAGGCAAGCATCATTACATGTAGAGGCAGCTATCCTGCTAAAGAATAATTCCAGAAACCCAGAAGCTTAAATCATATACAGCATGGAGTAATTGCTGCTGTTACTGCACTTCCAGAGCATGGAAAGTGCTGATCTCAGTTCAGATTCAGCACTCAAAACTGCTCCAAAGTGAGACTAAAATAGACTTAATGAATGCTTTCAGTGAACTATTTTTGTTTTAAAACTAAATGGGTGAAAAAGGAGAATTTAACCACAATCCATACCATGATTTCAGTCTCCAGAAAGATATGTTCACGTTTTACTTGGTTGCTTGGCTCAATAATTAGTTTAAAATATCACCACTTGCTTCATGGATAGTTTGTGCATGCACTGCATCCAGGGTATGATGTAAAAATTACTTTTGTAATGAATAGTTGAGGCAAGGCAGATACCGTGTAAATAAGGTGCTGGGAAACACAAAGACATGATTTATGAAGCCACATATATGTTAACAATCTGGGATTTGGGAAGCCATCTCATGTAAAGTAGCAACGTCTCTCTGTCTTTTTAGTCAAGTACTGAGCCTCTTTCACTAGGAAATGCTCATACTTCAGTGTCATCTAGTATTTCTATGAGCATGACACATAAAAAGACTATTGCCATTCCAGTCTTCTCATAGCATTAGTGTGAATGACAGAAAAATGGGCAGAAAACAATGGCAGCTTCCTTTTTTTTTTTTTTTTAAACCAAGTAGAATTTGCTAAAATTTTTATTTCAGTATCCAGAGAGAGAATAATTATCTTCATTTTGCTTTAAAGATTGATTGGTTCTAGTACAGGTTAATACAACTAGTATTCTGCAGGAATAGCAAGCTTCCCTTGCTGTTCTTACTCTGTGTTCAGAAAACTTGACAAATTGGCACACATCAAGAACAGCAATGTTCAGTTTAAATTGCTACTGTTGAAATCTCAGGTGAACTTTCATAAACAAATTTTTTTTAATTATGCATTCATTTCAACATATGTTCAGCACACAAATGCTACCCATTAAAAATTTACCTGCACTCAATAAATTCTATTTGGTATTCATTACTGTGCAGCATTCCCTGGAAAAAAAAAGACTTCCAGATCACAGAGTCCCACCAAATAGCTGCACAGCAATTTTCTGTCACAAGGAAATGATTTTCTAGGTTTACACGCTAAATACTTGGTTAAACTCAAACCAGTAAAAATTCAGCTTTGTGAAGAAATCAGTGTTTCACAGGATGGTCGAAGGCTTGTTCAGTAATCCAAATGGGCAGATAGGAACTAGGCATCTTCAGGCAAGCATATCATCCTCTTAAAGCAATTTCAACTTCAATTTCAGGCTTCCTACAAGAAATAAATCTGGGAGGTCCAATAGTCATTGTTGGGAAGAGGCTTATGTGGTCATAACAGCCTTCTCAAGCCAGCAGAGAAATTTCTGATGAGGCTCAGAAGATATTAGAGAGGAAAATGACGTCCCCTTTTGCTCCTCTGTCTGACGGGCTGTCTGAAGCATGGAGGAGCACAGCATGTAGGCATCAGTCTGCTCTCTTTACATCCCCTGCCCAGATCTGTTGAGTCTGATCTTTCCAATCTGCCCAGGAAAAAACTGGGGCTCCTGTCATAGCACATTTTAATGAGCAGTTTTAAAGTCATTTTTATGGCAAAAGCAGAGGACAACAAAGGTCTCAGCTTTATCATAAATCTATGTGGTTCAAGGGGAAAAGATGCCTCTACCATCGGTGCCTCTGTACATCACATTGAGCCTCACCCTCTGATCTGCATGTGAAGTGAGTCACACCAACCCTGGGATACCCAGCCTTGCAGAAACCCTGCTCATGAATCCAGGACCAAGTGCCTGCTGCAGATTAATACCTTAATACCAGGCAGCTATTAATCAATCAAGCACAACAATCCACATTAGACTTTTAAATGGGTGAGGGAAAAGCTGTTTGACTCCATGACAAATTGCACAGAAGAGAACAACCTACTGGTAATTGGTTGTAACCAATTAAGTAAGCTGAACACAGAGGCTACTAATGATAGCCACTTGCTAAACAGCTACAACTGTTAATTGTAAAAGTTTCTGGAGCCTTTTGACATGATCTTTGGCAGATAATATGCAAAGCCACCTGATGGAATAAATTAATTGCAGGTGATGATAGCTTTGCCATGTCCAGAAAATAAAACTGCAATGCAGCTTAAAAATTAAAAGGAGATTATCAGGATTAAATGAATCCTTTTAGAAAGAACAAATGAAGACAGAGAATTCCATCAGCAGAAGTGAGAGAAAATGGGAGCAAGTATTACAGGACTTATCTTAAAAAAGTTCCTTTAGGGAAAAGGTGCCTTAAAAGCAGCAAGTGAATCTTATTCAGTAATTCAGCATGGTCCAGGACAGCTATCTCCAATAACAAAGCAATGGTTCAAACTGTATACCTACCAATAATTTCCAAGAAAAAGAAAGAATTAACCTTAAAATAAAGCAGTTCTCCTTCTCTCCTTCTCTCCTTCTCTCCTCTCCTTCTCTTTTTCTCTCTTTCTTTCTCTAACAGAACTGTAAGATTCTCTCTAGAGTCAAAGTCATATTTACCCTAATGACCCATGCCCATATGTTTTCCTCTTAAATGTGTTCCTGAATTCACCCAACAGGCTACCCACACTAAGTAAATCTGATGCCTGCTACACCAAGAGTAACAAGAGATTCAGCACACTGCACCAGGGCCACCACCCACATATTAGTCTGCCTAAACCCATCTGCAGTAAGTGCTGTGGTACAGGCAGCACCCAAAGATGCATGCCCCTTAGAAGAGAATCAAACTATTGCCTTCTTTCAATGCTTTGTATATGCATTATCTCTAACACTACCCAATCTTCCAATATACATTTTTTAACTTTCAGTTATTCTTTAACATTTAGGATTGGTGGAAACGCAGCAATTTCTATGTGTTCTTATTGCCCTAACAGATTATGTTTTCTGCAATATTTTATATGGTTAACTTTGTAACTCTGTTGCTTAGCTCAGGTATTTACACTCTCCCAATCGGTCTTATTTAGCGGCTTCCACAACTGTTTAACAATGAAACCAAGTTAAAATTTAATTACAGCTCAGGTTCAAAACGTGTCATGGTGACTGTCAATGTGGAAGAAATTTTAGCCTATGCTTCACAATATATAGTCTAATCTGTCACATCATAATAGAGAGAAATCCCTGGATGACATAGCATTGCAAGTCTTGTTAGACAGGAGAAGAGAAAAAAAAAAAAAAAAAAAGAAAAAAAAAAGGCATAAAATGTAATGGGCTAGATATAGTCTGAGGCTCCCTCGGAGGACTGAATAATCTAACATGAAATAGTCTAAAGCCAAAAATCAAAAGTGAAGGTGGTATTTTTTCTTCCCCCCCTCTTCTTCCTCCTTGATGCAGCTAAGCATGGTTCACATTTTACCTGATACACTTGCAGTTAGATATTTATACCCACATTAGGCTCCTACCTCAGCTCACATTTCTGAATTGCTCAGACACTCAGCAGCTCCCATGTCAACTAACACACTCACTTCCAATAACCATTATTTTGAAATCCTGCCTAAAACTGTAAGGTTTAACTGTAAGAGAGCCACTGAATCTCCTAGAATTTACTTGTCTCCAGTAGCACATAACATTTTACTTTAAAGTGTTCCTGAGTGTAAGGTCAGGTAGCACCACTTCAGCCAGGTTACATGGCTGCTGTGGCTCTTCATATATGAAAAATAAATGCCTCCCATCCTTTCAAGGTTTATATGGCTTTTACAGATTTTTGTGATCAAACCTGCGTATGACAAATGTTTCACCTCTCAGGAAAAGTGCTTCTATCCCCCATCACTCGAAGAAGCAGGGAGTCATCACATGACGTGAGGATTTGGTATGATAATGTAAATCCATCTTTTTCCCCTTCAGCCACTCTGTTACAATCCAGAGAGTTATCTCAAGTGTCAGGATTAACAGAATTTGCTCTGGCTGTTTCTCCAAGCAGAAAGATGAAGTGCAAGTAACATAAACTCTCCTCCAAGTAATACATGGATGATAAATCTCTGGTCTTAATTCTCACAGATAAAACAACTTTTCTTTCAGAATAGGCATGTTTTGTATACTTATCTTTATTAAACAGCATTTTATGTTAGACATCTCAGCATATCTTCATGACCATCATGGCTTTTAATAGGATCTCGTCTATGTAAGCACAGTTTAGAGGTTGTCCTGAGCAGCAACTATACATTATCAAGCTACCTAGAATGAAATAGTGAATTTTTTTCTTATTGAAATTGTTACAGGCTGCAATAGCTCTTATGTGCTTGTCTGGCTCTGGAGATGATTTGTCACACTGGAGTTATCCCCATTTCCTATAATGTAGTCTTGAATCAATGTAATTATACTGCCCTCCCGGTTTTTGGCCAGGTAAATAACAGCATAATAGTGCACAATCCAAAATCCATGTGGGAACACTGAGAAATTGCCAGGTTGCTGTAGAAAACTGGTTTTGCTCTCTCCAGATCTAATTACCCTGGAATAATCTTGTTCGCATCGTAAGGAGTCAGCAATCATCTGCATTATATGCACGATAGTGAATGCGGGGCAAAATGCTCTCTCTGAGCTGTGGAGATGCGGTCTGAAGCAATGGGAGCAAAGGTTGGGATCGGTCCTGCAGAACTCATACCCAGAGCAGTGATTGGGAATTATCAGTGAGAGTAGGAGGGCTGAGTCGTTTGGGATGCATAATGCTGTGCGCTGATGCCAGGGCTTTTCATGGCTAAGCAGAGCTGGCAGGCACCCAGCACAGCCCTGTCTGAAAAAAACATAGCATAAACAGGGGAAAGGTGAGTGATGAGACGCCCACACAAGCCCTGCCTTTGACTTCCAGCACCTCCTCACCACCCTCTGCAAACCCCTTAATGACGGGGAGCACCTCCCACTGAGCACCAGCTATTCTGAAAATCATCTGGACATATGCAGAAGTAACATCAGTTCTGTGAACAACCCAGGGACTGATTTCCAGTGAATCTGATTGCTCTGGATGGCTGACTTTTATCTGAAATATACCAAGGAAATGCTCTGAATGAAGTTTACCCTTCATTAAGCAGCAGAGTCTCTCTAGAAGGGAGAAACAGTCACTGAGGAATGAGGTCCCCAATAGCTTGCGTAATTGCCCCATGTGTGTTTCCAGTGCATGTACTCTGATGGGTAATAGACGCTGAGTTCAAATTTTATCCCTTCTTTCCTTCCACGAGAGAATTGATGGCATCTTTTCATCTACTAAACTAATCTGCTTCCATAAAACTTGTAGGAATTCGGTGTCTTTGGTTACAAACATGTAAGTAAACCGAAGAGGAACAGAAGAGTTTTGGTCTGTTTTATTTATTATTGAAGATGTATATTTTTTAAATCATTACACCTCCAAGTTAACCAAAAACTCTTAAGATAGTGCTGAGCCACACAGGTTCATACAAGTTCATTCAGCAACATGAGCATGTAAACCCTATTTTCTTCAAATTTAACAAAACAGTATAAAAACTCATTTGCAACTCAACAGTAGGGCATGTTTTTTCACAACAAAAATGATTGAGTTCTCCATGTTAGAGGAGGACATTACCCATCATTTCTAGATTTGCATAACAGAATCTGTAATTTCAATAATGAATAAATTTCTGAAGAAAAAAAAAATGCTCTTCTGTATCTTTTTTAATTTGCAGTACTTTACCACATTCTTACTATTTTTATTTTATGGATGGAAAAAATTAAGAAATGTAAAAGTAAATGTCACCCCAGAATTAACCAGCATGTGAGTTAGCAGAAGGAAAGGTATGATCCTCTGCCAGATGGTTACTTTCTCTTCCTCTCCTCCCTCTAGGAGCTGGTAACCTCTTCCTTCCATAATTACAAATTTTCTTTTAGTGGCTGTAACTGCCTTCCACTCATCCAACTAACATTGTTAAATCTAAAATGACTTTTTCCAGTCTCTAGTTCAAAATGTTCCATGTTCATCTCAGCATTAAATAAAGGGTACTTCATCTGTAGGTTTACATGATTTTTCCAATTACATGAGTCAGTCTAACAAATGACAACATTTCTCCCTGCAAACTTCTCTTACGGTTGTAGATCAACACTGCTACAACCTACCAGAAAGCCTGCTTAACAACTGGGTGCACCAACATCAGCACCAAAGACAGGTCTAGACACAACACAAATATTCTTGATAGTGCTTGACAACCCTTCGTAGAGGAACCCAGACATCAGGACTGAACCCAAATTTCCTGCAGGCCACACAGGTCTTCAGTCATATTGCCAAGAATTCAGCCCAGACTACAGACTACAGTCTTAACCCTGGAAATATTTGCTGTGCAACTGTGAAAGAACAGAATAACACCTTATCACTCAAGTGTATTTTATTGAGTCTTCCTCATAATGATTTTGTGAACAGAAGTGCTGTAAGTGTTAGAATTCTGAGAAGGCTTGTTTATACTACAGACAAGTAGAAAGATTTTAGCTCTCATTAGAAATCTGTGGTGTGTTGCTTTTTCTTTTTTTTTCTTAAGCAAACAACCGCATGCATACTAACTGCATCAGCTAAGGCTGTAATTGCTGAAAAACAACATAGATGTGAACAAAGCTCCACGAGCCTTTTTACTCACACTTGCCCTTTCCTTCTCCACCCATGCTTTTCAGCCAGATTGCTGGTAACCAATGGAGTGGAAAGATGGGTTAAAAGCTGCAATACTGAGGGTGTTCAGCAGTGGAGGAGAAGGAGCAAGAACGTCAATACTAATCTTGTAAAGACTCTGACCTACTTGCAGGCTGTGAGTGTATAATTATACTCACCAATAATATTTACCTATTTCATCTTTTTGAAAAGACCATTTTTTTGGAGATTTCTTAGATCCCTCTTAAAAGATACTTAGACTGGTATGATGTATTTTCCTAAAGAACATGATGCAGAACAAGCTCATCATTGATTTTTGTTTCCCTGTTTTGTTCTGTTCAAACAACTGTGAGCCTAAAAATAATTTAACTTTGGCTGAGGTCATTTGAGGAGAGAACTTTAGCCACTTTCTGTCTCTGAAAACATGGGGCATTTTTCTGATCATTTTTTCTTTACCTTGCATGTGGATAGAGTTATAAGGATATTCAATGTTACCCATCCTGTCCTCTGATTAGCAGCATTCACCTGTCCTTATTTACTTCTTAGGGAAGCAGCATTGTAGATTCCAGAAAGGAATTAGAGTATCATTGGAAGTCAATAAAAGTTTTGGTGGAGCCAATTTCAGCAAGATTTAGGGAAGACCATAAATGGTGTTTTTCTTAGGCCCTTTCCCTTGGGGACCACTAAAAAAATACATTTGAAGTCCGTATCCATCACTAAAATATCCCTGAGCACAGCAGAACCACTTGGTTATACAGAATATAAGCTTGTAAGATGCTTGTGCCAAAAATATTGAGGAAGGTGTGAAAGAAAAATGGGTAGCAATGTATGTGTGCCTACCAGAAGAAACAGCTCCCCAGACACCACTCCCAGCAACAAAATTGAAGGAAATTTTTTACTGTTTTTGTCACAACCACCAGGATGTTGCTCCTGATAACCCCACAGCCCAGATGACCCACGGGCAGAAGATTGCAATACACACACGAGCAGGATGGTTAGAAGGCTGTGTTGCCTAATGGATCCTTCTCTTTTTGTGTTAGGCTGGCAGTAACAGGCATCTCCAACATATTTTACCCAAGTGAAAACCATCAATGAACAGCAAAGTGACATAGTATTTATGGAAGATGAAATAAGTATGAAGCCAAGGCAAAGGATTGCTTCCTAATAACTGATGGCTCCTAAGGGACATAAAAGGAATGCTTGTTACTCCATCTGGACATTGAGCCATTGACCACTACTCTTTGACTAAGACCATCCAGACAATTCCTTACCCACCAGGAGGTCCATCTGTCAAACACATGTCTCTCCAATGTAGAGACAAGGATATCATGCAGGACAGTGTCAAATGCTTTGCATAGCTCCAGGGAGATGATGTCAGTTGCTCTTCCCCTATCCACCAATGCTGTAACCCCATCATAGAAGGCCACCAGATTTGTCAGGCATGATCTGCCCTTAGTGAAGCCATGTTGCCTGTCACCGATCACCTTATTTTCCATGGGCCTTAGCATAGTTTCTGGGAGGAGCTGCTCCATCATCTTGCCAGGCACACAGATGAGATTGACTGGCCTGTATTTTCCCAGGTCTTCCTCTTTCCCCTTTTTAAAAGAGGGGTTATGTTTCCCCTCTTCCAGTCAGTGGGAACTTCACCCGACTGCCACAGCTGCTCGAGTATGATGGAAAGTAGCTTAGCATTTACACCCACCAGTTCCCTCAGGACCTGCAGATGCATCTCATCTGCACCTTCAGGTTCCTCAAAGCTGATCTTGTCCTACAGTAGGCAGCTTTTCAGTCACCCAGTCCCTGCCTTTTGCTTCTGGGGCCTGGGCTATGTGGCTAGAGCTCTTGCCAGTGAAGACTGAGCCAAGAAAGTCATTGGGTACCTCAGCCTTCTCCACATCCCAGGTGAACAGGTCTCACATTTCTTTCCAGAGAAGGCCCATACTTTCCCTAAGTCTTCCTTTAATCACCAATGCACCTATAAAAGTCTTTCTTTTTGTCCTTGATATCTCTGACCAGATTTAATTTTAACAGGGCTTTGGCTTTCCTCACCCGATCCCTGGCTGCTCATACAAAGTCTCTGTATTCCTCCCAGGCTATTTGTCCTTGCTTCCACCCTCTGTAGGCCTCCTTTTCCTGTCTGAGTTTGTCCAGGGGCTCCTTGTTCCTCTATGCATGCCTCCTGGTGTTTTTGCCTGACTTCATCTTTGTTGGGATGCATCACTCCTGAGCCTGGCACAGGTGATCATTGAATATTACCCATCTTTTTCTTCAGCCTCTCTCCCCTACAGGGCTTTGTCCCATGGTACTCTACCTAGCAGGTCTCTGAAGAGGCCAAAGTCTCCTCTCCTCAAGTCCAGGGTATGGAGCTTGCTGTGCTGCCTCTTCTCTGCCCTCTGGATCCTAAATTATACCATTTTATGGTCACTCCAGCCAAGGCTGACCTTGAGCTTTATCTTCCCCACCAGCCCCTCCTTGCTGGTGAGAACAAGGTCCAGCACAGCACCTCTCCTTGTTGGCTCCTCTATTACTGGAGAAGGAAGTTATCACCAGTGCATTCCAGGAACCTCCTGGATTGACTGTTCCCTGCTGTGCTGATACAGATATCAGGGTGGTTGAAGTCCCCCATGAAGAACAGGACTTGTGAACTTGAGGCTGTTTCTATCTGTCTGTAGAGGGTCTCATCTATTTGGTCTCCCTGATCAGGTGGTCTGTAGTAGAGTGCCACTATAATGTCACCTGTCCCTGTCCTTCCATTAATCCTGACCCAAAAACTCCCTGTCAGCTCCCCATGCATAGCAGGAAATGGCTTTACAGCAACATGGACTCTGTTCCTTAAGTACGAAGCATGGTATTGCCTTCTCTCCATCCCTGTGCAGCCCTACAGGAGCTGAGGAAAAAGAAAAGGGCAAGCCCAGGAATGATAAATGAGGACCAGACAGTAGGACAGATCACCACGCATGTCCATAATGATGAACCAGGCCAAGGGAAAGCCCAAGGGAAAGTCAGGGTCCAGATCAGTGGGGCCAGGCACAGGCAAGGCTGTATGCAGCACAGCAGAGGCAGGCACTGCAGGCAAGGGCCTGAGCTTAAATACATGTCCCAGGCAAAGAGGAGGGAAACCCCCAGCACAGCTTCTCCCTGCTTTTTTCCACATAGCTCTTTTCAGAAGATCAGGAGACCAATCCAACCTCGGAGATGGCCCTGAGCCATGGCAGGCAGCCAAATCCATCAGAAATCAGAGCAGGGGGGGTTGCAGAGACTGTTACTCACTCAGTGTGTCCTGATGCACAACAGCTCCAGAGAGGATTCCTCTGTTCCTCACAATCCTGCTCCTCAGGAGGCCTGAGTCTCTGGAAATCAGAGATATCAGGCATCTTGGACCAGCTTATCAGACTCAGGGGAGAAAGCAGTGAAGACACTGGAAGTGAGGAGATGCTTTAAACTTTTGTAAACTGTAGAACTGAGCTGAGCACAAGCGGCAAAATCTTTTATTTAGAAAAGGCCAAAAAGAGAAAAGGAGACTTTTCACATGGGTCAGGATCCCTGGGGTCTAAATAGGAGTTCAATCTATACAACAAGTTGCTTATAACCTCACTGAGTCATTTGAATATTTAGCCATTTCCCCAGATTTGCCTTGGTATTACAGATCAAAAAGAAGTACTATTTGAATAATGGTCCAGAGGCTGGCTATTTCCAAGTTTCCTATCTCTTAATTTTCAGAAAGACATTCTTGCTCCCTTAACGTATCCTGCAACTACAGAAAAAATAATCTGACACCAAAATGACTTGGTCTAAATTCTCTTGTGGCAAACTTTTCTTCCTTACAGAGGGGAAACACTCTGTGTTGAGGCCTGTGCTTGCTTCTTCTTACCACCTAGCAACAATCTCAGCAGAAAATCCCCTGGAACTGGAAGACTTTGGCACTGTTAGCCGGGAGGGAGTTTTGTGAGTGAGAGTAATGATTTTGAGATTAATTGGAGTACAGAGACAACTAAATTGATTCTGAGAATGAACACTGCAAAGGACGGTCTCATTAAGTCTAGTTCTGAAATTAATCAGGAATGTGTACGTTTGTTCTAGTGCATGGGCTAAAATTATTCCGTATATATCATCGCGCCTAGTTAAACAACAGCATCTGTCAATCAAGAAGATTATTTCTACTCCTAGGTATTTACCAGGAGTACTTTTATACTCACCACAGAGGGCTACTGTACATACAGCAAAATGAAACAGGGAAATCTACTTCTTGATTCTGTGTGTTCAGTCCAGGTGCAACTCAAATGCCTCTGCAAACATCCATGTAACCTGAGGAAATAATCTTACTCAAAGTCAGTAACCTCTCGCTAAAAGCAAGCCTCTGCTGTTTCCCTTGCCATATATGTCATGGAGGAAAAGCTGGAACAGGTTATATTTAGCAGCTTTGTGCACAAAAACGTCAGATCCAGACATGCAAATGGTGGACACTGAGACCTTGGTTTCAGCAACTGAAACGTCATCTACGGACCCTGCCCGTGCTGCCTGAGATGCTAGTGCTTGTTTAGATGCCAAGTGGTGCTGTCTGCAGTGGATTACCGTGATCATGTTTGGAGAGTGATGCTAGAGATTGTGACTTATCAGCTCTGCCCTCTGCACCACAGCTATCACTTGAAAGTGAAAAGCAATGATCAGAAGTGGCCTCAGGGTATGTAGGAGAAACGCAAGCGGTGAACAAAGGCAATAACCAGACCAGAAGAGACTACTTTCTTAGGAAGGCTTCAAAGGAAATCAAAGTACAAATAGATTGGGGGCGAAAAAAGAAAAAAGAAAAAAAAAAAAGATATATGGGGATAGTTGTACTGTGTCCTTAATTGCCTTCTAACAGCTGGAAAACAAACAAGCAAACAAGATGGTTTTGTGCAGTAATCGATCCTTCCTTATTTCCAGTTGTTTTACTGAAGTCCACTTCTACACCTGTCCTGTGCCAGTCAAAAGACAGTCTTCACCTGTTCCTCACCACCTCTGCCCTAAAAAAAGACCTGAAGGTCAAGAGAGTCTACAGACTTCGTGAGGACTTGCCTGATATAACAAAACTGCAGGAGTGAAAACAAACAAGGAAATTGCTCTGCTCTGAGGGAGGTCATTGCCTGGACTTTTAGGTCATGTAAAATTCCTGCACAGCTTGAGATCTGTTATCATCAGGCCCTTAAATGGTGAAGGGCTTCTCCTTTCGTTTGGTCCCCACAGTGCTGTTCTCAGCATTCACTGACTGATGCTGATAGGCAAGAGAGCAGCACCATGAGCTTTCATTTCACAAGCACAGACCACAATTTAGGCCATGCACCCTCCCAGCAGCTCCTCCATCAGTCCCTGCATGTCTGGAGCTGCAGGCCAGCCCTCGTGAATGTAGCTGGGGCCATGGGCCTCTGACCATGCTGGTCATCCCTAGCCCAAAGGCTGGCTAAGAGCATGTGGTCCTTTCCTAACAGTACTAGCTGGGAAGAAATTACCACTTTCTGAGATTAAGTGGGCAGGATTTTGGTTACCTGGTATATAATTCCTTTTATTGAGAAGTTCTCTGGCAGCGTGTAGCCTGTTAGTAGGGGTTGCATCTCTCAGCCCTTCGCAGCAGAAGCTAAAATATATTTCCAAGCTCATGTTTCTATGTGCTGTACACTTGTGCAAGAAGGCAGCCTGCTGAAGCCAGCCTCTTGGACAGCGAGGGGTTCAAGCATCAGCCCGACATGACAGCAATACCCCATTGGCATTGGCAGCACTGGCTTATTTAACTTTCCTGTCACATAGTCTCTTCCTTCCAGTCCATGCAAGACTCAGCTCAATGCCATTTGCAGGGTTTGCTTCTTCAGTCCAGGCTGCAGAAACTCTGGTTTCTGGTTTGTTAGACCCTCTGATGTTGTCTTAACAGACTTGCTGTGCAGAAGTCATTGCAGGACTTACACAGCCCTCACATGTTTTCTCCCATTTTATTTACCACCCTGTCAATTCCTCCCCTCTGCAGCAACTCTTAGCAGTCTTATTTGGCATCTATCTCCACAAAATGCATCAAGCAACAGAGCAAAAAGGGATGGGCGCCTGCTGAGCCACACACCTTTCTGGATATTTTTTCCTTTTTTTGTCACTCCTGCTGCCACAAGTATGCCTCCGTTTGTGTTGGTGTCACCAGCTCACAGGTCATCATGGAAGAAAAGATGCTGAAATGCCTGCTCGTCCGGGTGCCCTGCTGAGGACTGCCACACACAGCATAAGATTTGCCTGCCAGGGTGCCTAAGGGGTGGATGTGAGTTATGTGAATAGAGGATTTGAAGATGAGAGCAGTAATGACCAAAAGGCTGCCTTTATACAGTATTCATTTCAATTTATGGCTGACATAAATAACAGCACTTCTGTGTCACTGGCCCCCTGTAAGCAGGCACACTGCTGTCATGTTAAAGGTCAAAATATGTTTATGACAGCGCAAAGCAAACAAGCATCAAACCAAAACACTCTGCTTGCTTCTGATCCCTGCCAACTGAGCCTGGAGGTGAGCAGCAGTAAGTGGGAGCATCTCCTCCAGCCGGGAGGCAGGGCACAGGCAGCACTACCCGACTGCACTGCCCTCCTCCCTGTTTAACACCAGGACAGCCTTGCTTGGAGATGCACTGGCAGCTTTGTCTCATTCACCCGGGTGGAAACCAGATGTCTCAGGAACCAATAAACCTGTGGGATGTGGTGGATTGGCCTTCACAGCACCGCAGGCAGGCAGGGGTACATGACAGCCCACGGTCTGCAGCACATCTCCAGCCTGGATGTTGGCCTGCTCCATGAGAGGCAATGCTTTTCGAGGCTGGACACATCTGCAGAAGGGACACTGGAGGAAGCTGGTGCTGGTAATCCAACATTAGCCTGAGACTGATCAAACCTGCATGCAGTTTCCCCCCACCTCTGAAGTTCAGGGTGGGCTCTGCATGCCCCACTCACAAGAAATGCAGTGGGAATACTTATACAGACCACACTTATACTGACCATGCTTACACAGATCACTCACTTGACTGCTTGTCCCTCACCCAGGCTTCTGCTCCACCTGAGCAGCTCGTGAGATGTGGAGGCTGCAGATTAATTAATTTACCCCTTCTTGTGGATGCAAAGAACAGGGCTTGCGTAGGACCTGACGCCCAAGCACAGGCAGACCTCTCTACATCCATTCTGTGCTTGTGGGCTCTATGATTCCCTGGCAGACACATAGCTGTTTTGCAGAACACCACAGCAGAGCAACTTGTACATTTTGCCAGCTCACCAGCAGTAAAATCAAATTAACAACTGAGAAAGAACATTAATTCAGCTTTTTCAAAATCAGGCTTTTGCTGGAAGCCACAACAATCGCCAGTTCAAATTCCCAGCTTTTAGCAGGTAAAATTCCTGCCTGAAGAGATTGATCTGTGTAAACGAGCTTTGTTTCTTTTTTTCTTTTAAAATGGTATTAAAGTCATTTCTCACTTTTCCCTTAAAATAATTAAACGTTATTGCTTGTCAATCTTATTCAAGATTTTTTTTCAGTGTCACTTTTCCTATCACATCTCTTTCTCTCCCTCTCTCACCCTTTCCCTTCAGGTCTCAATTATTCTCAAGTATAATGTCATTATTTATGCACCAACAGTAATACAGATAAGTTTAGTTTTGCTTTCTCCTATTTGTGGCCTGAACTATCACATTAAAACTGAATAAATAAGCAATTACCAGGGGCTCCTCTTTTCCCAATCCTTCGTGTTTTCATTACTTTATGAATTCAGACTTTTTTAAACAACAGATTTCATGAGCTTATGAGACCTGATGTGATGTTAGAATTATTTCCACAGTGGAAAACTGCTCAGGAATGGGAGAAGTTTGCTGGCAGCCTGTGTGGTGAAGATGGTGACCCAGTCCTTAAAGATTGGGCAGTCTAGATCCTGTGCATGGTACACAAAGCTTTTTGGAATCACTTTCCTGTACTGGAAAGAGATGAGCAATTATTGGTGGCTCATTAATGCAATACACATCTGCTTGTGAGCTGTCTGTGAACCAGTGGCTAGGCTCCTAGGTGCACCCAGTGTGTGTTTTACCAAACCACTTCTCTCTGGATGCTTCTTAGGCAAACTTCTTGCTGTCTTCTTTGGACACACAGTCATTGGTCATACGGCACACCTTTGTTTCCTGACTGGTAGTGGGAAAACCACCAGTTCCTAAAGCAAAAGTGCATGTGCCTACACAAATGATCTTTCCACAGACACAGCATGACTGCAGTGTGGACAGCTATACTAATACAGCTCTCCTCTTCCCCTCCCCTCTTTTTTATTAGCTGCTGCTCTTTGCTTTATGGGAGCCTGCAAAAGCCCAGCCTAGATCAGATTGCTTTGTGTACAAATACCTCACAGGAGGCAACTTCTGCCCTCTGAATCTCAAAACCTGAACTGCATACTTACAAGAAAAAGGGAAAGCATCCCCATCCCTGTATCACAGAAGCCACTGTTCCCAGGTAATGCAGCTCATGGCAGAACTGAAGAATGAACCCGAGCCAGAATCCTGCCCTTGTTTCAAGTGGGCAATGTCCTTTACCACTGCCACAAACAGCCTTATGCCTACCCTCCCCCTAACAATGGCTGTATGGACAGATAGCACTTCAACCCCTCACCTCCGCATGACAACACAAGTATTTTTTGCGCCACAGATTCAGGGAAGTCTGGGATAAAACTCCCCAAATGTCAAAAAGATGTGTAGTCTGGGATGCCGCACTGGGGAGGCTCACCAAGCAACCATTCAATTGCTTCCACTGTCATAAGGGAAGAGAGGGAACAAGACACCACAGGCAAAATTGTGTTTTCTAGAGGCAGCACTAACTTATGCTGGTTTGTGGCCATGGCCATCCTGCTTTGAATTGTCTGGTCTGCTTCCTGAGCCAAGAGACAAACTTTCTAATGCAAAGGAGCATAAATTCTGCCTTGTCCTCCTGGTGTGACTGCAGCGTGACAAGGCAAACTTAAGCCACCTTGGATCTGTGCAGATGAAGTACTAACAGATGCAAAACCACACAGTTCAGTGCAACCGCCCACATGACTATGCAGGCTCCTGATAATCTTGAAAATGGAGTGCCTACTACCAGAATGAACACAGGTGGTCATTCCCCCTGTACAGTGGCCACAGTGTCTCTGCACAAGTGCTCTGTTACTGCCGGGTGTCACCAAAACACTCACCAGTAAGAAGTACCAGTTGTCCATAATCAGTATGTCTTCCTGCGAGGACACTGTCCTTAAAATCACCAGGAGGAGGTCTGCAATCCAAGAAAAGAACAAGGTAGGGAGGAGTTATTTGCAGAAATCCCTTTGCCTGCTAGGGCTGCTTATCAGCAGTCCCTGCATACAGGATTCTCCGTACGGGGCTTGGACACAGAATGCTGCAGCCCAGCACTGACCTTCATCCAAAGTCATTTGTGCTCACAGGTGTCAGAGCAGCTCTATTCCTGCTTCCAAAATATAGTCCTCTGGATTGCAGAAAATGAGTTCACAAAAAATTATTTTGTATGCCTGCTGCAAAATTACACTTCTGTCCTGGTTTTCACCACACTATATGTCAATGTGGTGCAAGACATCTGTTGCTGGGCTTCCTGCCAAGTCCAGCAGGGCTCAGTGTGAAACCAAAGTTGTGAAAGATGCAGTTATGGAGTTACAACAATTTTATTTGCTGGATCCTGCATCATTCTGTTTCTTCAAGAGCACTGGAGACAGCAGTCTTTTCAGGTAACCCAGAGATCTTGGGAAGTCTCTCATCCCTTATTACCTGTCAGGAATTCTGATTTTGCTCCTATTCACTTTCTTCCTCTTTACTCTTTCACTTCATCATCTAAAATCTCATTATAAACATATTTCATAAGAAACAAACACAAAAAGGAAAAAAAAATGTGCACAGAAAATACACAGGGTGCTTTTGTACACCCCTATGGTATAATCAATCACTTCTGAAGTGAAGGCTTGGTAAAAAGTCCGCCTTTTGAAGTGGACAAGTGTCTGTCCTTTTTCTTGAGTGGGTTTTGCCACAAGGCAGAAATGATTAGTGAACATGTGCCATTGGGACAGAGTGAGAGGGGAACAGCGATGCCACAAGCATTTCCCAGAGCATCCCATGGATTCTTCCCGAGGAGGTGGCTCAGGAACAAGTTTCACAAAGGGAAGAGAATCAGCTGAAATCCACAGGGAGCCAGCACTTTGCTGAACACATTGACATGAACTGCCTGTACAATGTGAGCTCTTCTTTCATGCCTACCTCCATTTCAGCAGTCTTTCCTCAAGATTTACAGTAATACTTACGAGTTGACCCCCTTCAGTCTCCTCATCCTTCCAATTCCTCTCCAACTGCTCACATTAGTGCCAGGGTAATTATCTCCACCAAAATACAAATAGACAAACGGTACAGAGACGCATGCAGAGAAGCCCTTTTGAAGTATGACACCAACCTGTGTTCTGCAAAATACTTCTGTAATGAAAGACATTCAGTAATGTTACAATTCAGAGAAGAAATCAATCAAACTGCATAAAGTCTCTTCTTTCCCTCCTACTGGGCTTATATGCTTTTTCAGAGAGAACAACTTGGTCTCCATATTTCGGGGCTTTGGACCTTGTGTTCATTTATTTGTTTTCCTATACATGATTCCAGGAACAAGGCTGTGAGGAGGATTTGTTGGGCTGGGGTTCAAACCAGAGGCTGGGCAGGAGGGAGACAGGACTTGCCAGGTAGAGGCTTAACCCCTTCAGTCAGGCCTGTGTTTAGGGGAAGCAAGGCTGTCCCAAAGAAGTCCAACATGGCCATAAAAGGGACCCAACCACAATCATCCTCCCTCTGGGTTGGAAAACTCTTTCCCTGCCATCAGTTCAGAAAGCTCAAGAGATTGTATTTACCCAAGGCAGATCCCAAAACAAAAAGGTAAACAAAAAGCAGAGCAAAAAAAAAGGAGCTTACAACTCCAAAATGTGTTTTAGTTCAGAGATGCAGTATGGTCTTCAGATGCTGTTTGAATAGAGGCTAATTTATAGCCAATGTTCAAACCAGCATCTGCCATCCGGGATGTCTAATTCTGCTGGGAATCTGGGAACAAGAGAAGCCTTGTTAGCCTTGACATGGCTCTATAGCATTTTTCTTTTGAATCTTTGTGCTATAGCACCTGTAACCTGTGTGTCTGACTTTTTCTTTTTTTACTAATAAAGGCAGATAATAGCAATGTAGAAACAGCAGGGACAATGGCCTTACCAAATGTCAAACATGAAGGTGTTGTTGACATCGTGTTATTGTGGTGTGACTTGAGAAATGCAGGGCTTCTGTCTGAGAAATGTATTTCCAGTGGTATTGCTCTGCCGCAGAATTACTCAGTCCTCTTCCTCGGTAAGAGCAGTGGAGAGAATAGGCACAAGATAAATGCATTTCATTTTGCTGTGCAAGTGAGTTTCTAAATGCTTCTTTTATCCAGAAATTAAAAACGGACAGTTAAAAAGAGAAAATGCTCATCTTGCAGTCTCAGGACCAGCAAACTTATCAAAAGGACAATTTTATAGAAGTTGTTATCCTGGCTGTGACCTCGGGCCTGTTTAGACGTGTATCCTGCTCACCACTGTAGATTTCAGATGAATGTTAATGAACAAACTTCTAACATACGCTGTGATAAAATAATTTGCCATTAAAAGAAGGTTTTTAAACTCCGTCTGGTTAACCTTTAACTCACTTTCTACACTTCAAGTATTTCAACAGAGCAGCTGCCAATGCTCTGTCCATGAAGCGTAAACAAAAACCACTAACCTTTTGAGAGCTCCTTGAATTCATAAGCTATAATTTAGAGTTATCATTCAAAAATAAACTGTATCTTTCTGCTCATTTCAAATATGTTGTGGCCACCTCCACGGAACGTCCCATATATCCAGATTCCCTTTGGAGGAAAATAGGGAAATATGTGCAATGAGAATGCTTGCACCTTTTCCTGTGTTATTTCTACTTCGTCTTATTTATCTCCTCTCTCAGCTGCACAGCTGCAGTCCCTTACACCATCTCCTTCCTAGGTATTCCAGGAACCATTCCAAATCTTATTCCCTGCTTCCCTATAAAAAAACTGGAGATCAGACGATGAGGAGACCACCCCATTTTAAACATGCTGCAGTGTCCCTGGAGCAGCCAGTCTCCAAAAGCCAGGTGAGGAGGATTGCCACAGCAATTCAAGCCAAGCTGCCCCAGGAGGTGCAGGTGAGTAGATTGGTATCAAATTGCTCCCAGGAATTTGAAAGGTTAAAATAAGGGTTGTCCACCTGACTAAATGGACAACATGCAAGTCAATGGTTTTTCAGTTCTAGGGGTGTTGTGTAGCTGATGCTGTAGAGGGAAGGGATGCAATCCAGAGGGACCCTGACAGGCTTGAGAGGTTACAGGCTGGAGCACGTCTCCTCTGAAGACAGCTCAAGAGAGTTAGGGTTGTTCAGCCTGGAGAAAGGAAGGCTCCAGGGAGACCTTACAGCAGCATTCCAGTACCTAAAGGGGCCTACAGGAAAGGTGGGGAAGGTCTCTGTGTCAGGCAGTGCAGTGATAGGGCGAGGAGTGATGGCTTTAAACTAAAAGAGGGGAGATTTAGATCAGATCTAAGGAAGAAACTCTTTACGGTGAGTGTGGTGAGGCACTGGACCAGGTTGCCCGGAGAAACTGTGGGTGCCCCATCCCTGGAAGTGGATGTGCCATCCCTGTGGACCATCCTTAAGGCCAGGCTGGATGGGGCTCTGAGCAGCATGGTCTGGTGGGAGATGTCCCTGTCCGTGGCAGGGGGATTGCAACTGGATGGTCTTTAAGGTCCCTTCCAACCCAAAAGATTCTCTGATTCTAAGAAAAGTGATGAAGCTGAGGTACAGATTAAATTTTTCCATGCTCTCTGATGCTCCATTTAACACTACCAGTTATGAATCCTGTGTTAGAAACTGTCTAAAATACGCACTTACATGCCATAAGGAATGCTCGGATTTAATTCATTCAAGGATCTGTTTTCCTGGATGCAGGTACTGGTTTCCACTGTTGTGCAATAAACCATAAATCGCTCCCTGGTCCTAGGTTTGATCTTGAAGAATGGATATATGAATCTGCTCTTTTCATTATCTCTACCTAACCCACAAATAGGCCTGTTAGGGAGTTGGCAACAAATTTCAGATCTTTCCTCAGCAGAGGTTATAGATCCCAGGTGTTTTGATGCATTTCTGTGAAGGTTCAGAATTTGCTTCCTGCTGATAGGCAGCAAGTAAATTAATGCACTGTAGATGGAAAGCACAAGAAATAAAGAGGGAACTCAACTAAATTATTATAATCATTTTCTTCTTGTATTTCCAAGATGCAGCAAATAAGGTGCTGGACATAATATGGCAATATAAACAGTGGGGTTCTATAGTATTAATAAAATGCTGTTCATCACGGCTGAAGGGCAAAACACTGACATCTGAGACAACTTCTCAAAACCAGGGAAAATTGGAGAGTGTAATAAGTGCATCTGGAGGGTTCTTTGCTATTCACTGGTTGATGTAAGACAAAGCTCCGTGAAAACTGGGTGAGAAAGCAGCTCTCTTCCGTTATCATGGGCCCCACTGTGAGGAATTACTCATTAATCATGAAGGGTACTGCTGAATAGTGGTATTTTGTGAACCTTAGCAATTTATTTCATAAGAGCATGCATGTAATGAAAGCCTGTACTGGCAACAAGCCAGCAGCATTCTCACCCGAGGTGGTGTCAGCTGCACCAGAGCGAAGTAGGGACAAATGTTTTTTGTCAACGCTAACCTGGGAAGGTGAGCCTTTGTCACAGGAGGCATGAACCATTTCTAAAAGTGGCATTAGCTTCCCTAGATCAAATTCTATTTGAATTGCCCTAAGAAACCGTGTGTAGTCTTTACTTTTCTTGACTGCAGGAGAGGGTTGTGCTGTAGACAGAACAGTGCACATGGTTTGACTTTTATACACAGGGGGGTTGTGAGGTTGTGTACCTGTTTATGTTCATGCAATTTGAGGTTTTCCTGTGGTTACTTTGCAAGTTGAGAGGATGCACACTTCATAGGCCTGACAGAGGGACTGGCAAGCTGAGGTGCAGTCACTGGGGCTGGCTCTAACCCAGGAGAAATGTGTGAGAACATGCCACCTGGTGAGTTAGGAATAGGAAATAGGATATAGGCACCAGGACTGGGAAGAACCAGGTCTCATCCCAAATAAGCTTGCAAAAAAAACCTCCTGCACTTAAGAAGAACTAGAGTTCCTAGCATGTCACTTTGGGCTAATGTGACCAACCAGCAACCATTTGGGGAAATAATAATAATAATAATAATAATAATAATAATAATAATAATAATAATAATAATAATAATAATAAAAGCTGGTTTCAGCTACCTAGTGACTATTCTGTCCAAAACTCAAATCTTCCATTTTGCAATCCCTTATAATATGTTCTACCTTTTCTTTCCACTTTATATCTGAGTTGTTTTAGCATGAGCCAAAGAGTTTATAGCCACAGAATATAGAAATATGCATAACCTCTACAGCATACAAAGTATTTTGAAAAACATATAGGGCTGAACTAAAAAAAAGTATGTTTTTCAGTAATGCACTTTAATATTCATCCCCCAGACCACCTAGGGAGTATGAGAGCTGGGAAATAGCAGACCTAGGAATTGTTCAGGGCCAACCGCTGCAGTCAGTCCCTACGGTATAAGTACATGCAAGTGACCTCTCCCAGAATGATACAGCACAGATCATAGAATCATAGAATCATAGAATATCCTGAGTTGGAAGGGACCCTTAAGGATCATCAAGTCCAACTCTTGACACCGCACAGGTCTACCCAAAAGTTCAGACCATGTGACTAAGTGCACAGTCCAATCTCTTCTTAAATTCAGACAGGCTCGGTGCAGTGACCACTTCCCTGGGGAGCCCGTTCCAGTGTGCAACCACCCTCTCTGTGAAGAACCCCCTCATGATGTCAAGCCTAAATTTCCCCTGCCTCAGCTTAACCCCATTCCCGCGGGTCCTGTCGCTGGTGTTAATGGAGAAAAGGTCTCCTGCCTCTCGACACCCCCTTACGAGGAAGTTGTAGACTGCGATGAGGTCTCCCCTCAGCCTCCTCTTCTCCAGGCTGAACAGGCCCAGTGCCCTCAGCCGTTCCTCATACGTCTTCCCCTCCAGGCCTTTCACCATCTTCGTAGCCCTCCTCTGGACACTCTCCAACAGTTTCATGTCCTTTTTATACTGTGGTGCTCAGAACTGCACACAGTACTCGAGGTGGTGCCGCACCAGCGCAGAGTAGAGCGGGACAATCACCTCCCTTGACCTGCTAGCGATGCCGTGCTTGATGCACCCCAGGACACGGTTGGCCCTCCTGGCTGCCAGGGCACACTGCTGGCTCATATTCAACTGGCTGTCTACCACGACCCCCAGATCCCTCTCTTCTAGGCTGCTCTCCAGCGTCTCATCGCCCAGTCTGTACGTGCAGCCAGGGTTTCCCCGTCCCAGGTGCAGAACCCGGCACTTGCTCTTATTGAACTTCATGCGGTTGGTGATCGCCCAGCTCTCCAACCTATCCAGATCCCTCTGCAAGGCCTTTCCACCCTCAACAAAGTCCACAACTCCTCCAAGTTTGGTGTCATCAGCAAACTTGCTCAAAATACCTTCTATTCCTTCATCCAGATCGTTTATAAAAATATTGAAAAGTACCGGCCCTAAAATGGAGCCTTGAGGGACCCCACTGGTGACCGCCCGCCAGCCTGACGCAGCCCCATTTACCATAACCCTTTGGGCCCTGCCCGTTAGCCAATTGCTCACCCATCGTATGATGTTTTTATTTAGCTGTATGCTGGACATTTTGTCCAGTAGGATCCTGTGGGAAACCATGTCAAAAGCCTTGCTGAAGTCCAAAAAAATCACATCAGCTGGTTTCCCTTGGTCCACCATACAGGTGATCTTATCATAAAAGGAAATCAGGTTAGTTAGGCAGGACCTACCCTTCACAAACCCATGCTGGCTGGGACCAATGACTGCTTTGTCCCCCAGGTGCGCCTCAGTAAGTTCGAGAACCATCTTCTCCATGATTTTACCAGGCACTGACGTGAGACTGACAGGCCTGTAATTGCTAGGGTCTTCTTTCTGACCCTTCTTGAAAATCGGCACAACATTTGCCAGCTTCCAGTCTACCGGGACCTCTCCAGACTCCCAGGATCGTTGAAAAATAATTGAGAGAGGTTCCACGATGACGTCCGCCAGCTCTTTCAGCACCCGGGGATGAATCCCATCCGGACCCATGGACTTGTAGGGATCCAGGTGGAGTAGCAAATCGCGCACACGTTCAGGGTCGGTTGGGAGTTTGTCATCCCCACCGTCCCGGTCCTCCAGCTCAGGGCACCCTGGGTCCCAAAGCCCATCATCGGCATTGAAGACAGAGGCAAAGAAGGCGTTAAGCGTCTCTGCTTTGCCTATGTCATTGTCTGTGAGGAGTCCTTCCCTATCAAGGAGCGGCCCTATGTATTCTTTAGTTCTCCTTTTTCCATTCACATATCTAAAAAAACCCTTTTTATTTTCTCTCACAGACACAGCCAGCTTCAACTCTAGGTGTGCTTTAGCCACACGAATTTTCTCCCTACAAACACGAACAGCATCCCTGTATTCTTTCCATGACACCCGGCCCTCTTTCCAGTAGCGAAACACTCTCTGTTTCCGCCTAATCTCCATCAGAATGTTCCTGGTCAGCCACGCCGGCCTCCTGCCCCGCCTGCCTGACTTGTGATATTTAGGAATTGCCTGATCTTGTGCTTCTAGGAGGCATCGCTTAAAGAATGACCAGCACTGGTGGACATCGAGGCCTTCAAGAGCAGCTTCCCAGGGGACCTTGCTGACTAGTTCCCTGAGCAGCCTGAAGTCCGCTTTCCCCATATCTAGGGATGAGGTTTTGGTGGCACTTGTCCTTCTGTCACCGTAAATTTTGAACTCAACCACTTCATGGTCGCTATGACCGAGGCGGCCACCAATCACCACATCTCCCACCAGACCCTCTCTGTTTTCTAGCAACAGGTCTAGGAGGGCACCTTTCCTAGTTGGCTCCGTTAGCACCTGCACCAAGAAGTTATCGTTTAGGTGCTTCATGAACCTCCTGGACTTGCTCGTGTCAGCCGTGTGGCACTCCCAGTTAACGTCTGGCAGGTTGAAGTCCCCCATAAGGACAAGGGGAGTTAATCTCGAGGCCTCTCTTAGTTCTGTAACGAATAAGTTATCGGCGCTATCGTCCTGGCCAGGCAGTCTGTAATAGACTCCCACAATGACATCCCCTTTATTCGTTCGTCCCTTGATTCTTACCCAGAGGCTCTCAACTTTGCCATCGCCGACCTGAAGTTCCACACAGTCCAGCCCCTGCTTCACATACATCACCACCCCACCACCTCGCCTACCCTGCCTGTCCCTCCTGAAGAGCCTGTAACCATCTATCGCAACACCCCAGTCACAGGACTCATCCCACCAGGTTTCGCTTATGCCGATGATGTCGTAGTTGTGGGACTGGGCCAGGACTTCTAGCTCATCCATTTTATTCCTCATACTGCGTGCGTTCGTGTAGAAGCATTTCAGGTGCGTCTCCTTACACTTAGCACCTTGTGGATCTAACTGAAGGATCTCATCAAGATCCTTATCCAAGCCATATTTCTCTCTCTCCGGAAGATCTGCTCTGCCCCACCATGCACAGTGCTTCCGGCCAGCTTGAATGAGCTGTATGCACAGGGCCCGCTGCTGATTTCTTTCCATAATCCTTATTCCTTTTGGCCATGGGCAGTGAAGTCAATGAATCCGCAGTGTCTTTCCTGAGTGTTTGTAAAGACATAGCACAGTGTCACAATTACAGTAATCAGGAAAAAAGGATGTGTGCGTGTCTGTGTTACTTCGCCTACAACAGCTTGCAGAACGATCAGTTCTCTCCATTTTCTTTCACTACCTTCTCCTCTATCCCTTCATTAAGTCAGTAAGCTTCCTGTGACCCTTCCCACCCCTCTGCTATGAATAAATGGAAAACCTCTTCAAAAGCTGGGTACTGACAGATTCTGCTTTCTCAAACACTAACGTGCATGTAACCTGCTGGGTGATGTTTTGTAGAAATAATGATGAAATATTCATGGGAGCATGATGGCAACAAATAAATGGAGCAAAGAGAGACTACAAAGCACGACAAGAGGTCATTTATCACATTATTCCAAGCCAAAAAATGAAAAAACAATGCAGTCTTCCAAAGCCTGCTGGGTGAAACATGAGCCTTCAGCTAGGCCTGCAGGTATCAGATTCCTTGCTATTGCCATAGCAAATCAATCTGGCCTCTGTTTGCTCCCTAGCACGATAGGTACTGCTCCCAGGTATACCCAAACTGATATACCTCACGGTATAGGCAAGACTGTCTAAACACAGCCATATACAGACCTATCATGTGTGTCATGACAAGACTGATAGCTCATACACAAAATCAACATGGAAATGACTCAGAAATCAGAGTAATGGTTATGGCACCTTCAGCAAAGTCTGAAAGGGGTGGAGGGACTAGTTTCAGATAGGCACATAAAGGGTTATACACCCATACGTCTTCCAGCTTTATAGTCAAGCAAGTAAATAAAATTGTCAAGTTTTTTTCTTTTGTCTGGAAATTGCTAAAATTTCACAGTTGCCAGCGAACAGAGTGGGACTCCAGTTTTAAGTAGTAATTTCCACTCAGAGTAGATTCAAAACACTAAGCGATCAGGATGATAACACTTTTACAGTGGCTTTGCAGAGGTGTAAATGAGTCTAGGCAGAGACCTCACCACCTGACCGCAGCTAGCTGTGAGGATATGGGAGCAGGCTGCCCTTGTCTTCGCTACTGCAAAGTCACAGCGTTTTGATAGCAGATTTGATTCATCCCATTTATTGTCTAAAATGATAAAATGTTATAGTAAAGCAAAGACTGTGAAAATTCTATCTACTGCTTAATCGGGACTGTGCTTATGTGAAACCTTCAATTACACTTTAAAAAAACAATGGTCTATTGTTCTCTGCTTCACAAATTTACACTGAGTTGCTTCCCAGAGATGCTGTGGGAGGCAGGGTCCCCATGAAACCCCTTTCCCACCAGCTGCACAGAACATGATCTCAGCTCTGGGCTTGAAACCCCCAAGGTTGAAACCCCACACCCCTCTGGGCAGCTCCTCTAGGGTTTGTTTATTGCCTTTGAAAAACAAAAGCAGTTTCTTAAGCGCAGTCAGGCACTGTGTTGTCCCTGTGCCTCTCATAATACCCTGAAGTTCCCTCCGCTCCAAGCTGAATCAACCCCGGCCCCACAACCTTGGATTCATCTGCAAATCTGACATAGCTCCCTTTGTGACCTCCCCAGCTCTCCACTGGAGATGTTAAACAGGACAGGCCCCAGGGCAGCACCTGTGGCATCCCATGGGGAACTGGCCTCCAGGCAGATCCAAACCAGTAGCCACCAGCCCTGAACCCAACCACCCAGCCAGGTAATTCACCCACAGGATGGGGCACCAACCCAGACCCTAACATCTGGCTCAGAATCAAAGACACTGTGGGGTGTGTTGGAAGCCTTGCTGAAATCAATGTAAATAGCATCCCCTGCTCACCAGTTGTCCATAAACCTGATTGATCATACAAGGTAATTTTATGGTTCGGACTCAATTTGTCCTTTGTCTGCCTTGCTGATTGTCTTGATCACCTTCTTCTCCCTCATGTGCCCAGGGATATGCTCCATGATAGTCACAGGGATGAATGTGAGACTGGCTGACCTGAAGTCCTCCTAATCATCATTCTTCTCCTTTCTGAGGACACATGTGATATGGTCCTTTCTCCAGGTGCTGGGGACCTCCCCCTTTTTCCACGGCCTTTCAAAGATGCTTGAGGGTGGCATTACACAGCCACTGGCCAACTCTCTCGGCAGCTTTGGGTGCAGCCCCTGGAGTCCCATGGCTTTGAATGCATCATGTTTGTACAAGTAACCCCTGACTCAACCCCCACCCTCTTTCTGGTTGTTCTCCTTCTCCTTGAACCCTTCCTCTAGGGAGACCATCAGGGAAGACTAAGGTAAAGACAGCACTGAGCACCATGGATAACAGGATAGCACCTCAAGGTTATCTGGGCCTCTCTTCATTTAAATTGTTCAGCCTATTCAGCCCACATTTTTCTCTGTTAGTGTTTCACTGTTGAGGCAGAAGTATGACTTACAAGATTGGATTTTGATAATCATTTCACCCAAGATGGAAGAGAATTGATTACTATAAAAATAGAGAATGACAAACTCATTGCTATTATCTGACAATGCAGAGTTTTAGATTATACTGAGAGTCCATCATGCAATTTTATCATGCAACAATTACCACAGAAGTGCCCCTACAAACTATTATTTAATGAACAAAGAATCCCCTTTCCTATGGAGAAATTACTTCTGTAGATTTAAGGTTTATTTATACAGAATCAGCTTTCCCATTTCCATTCTTTTTCCTTATTTTCATTCTATCCAGCAGTTTTATCATATCATAGCTTTCTTTCAATTGAGATCCCTGGAGATACTTTACCAGGAGATTGCCATACTTAGACTTGATGTTCCTAGGAATGCACATCAATGTAACATTTTTGAAAGGCCAAGTTGTTTCCTATTGTCCCTTAGGAGACAATATCACTTCGTCCTATCGTTGTTTAAATGTACAGAGAGCTTTTTGGCACTGTGCCTGAACAGAGCTGTCAAGACTGTAAATTCAAGTTATAACCCAAGGAGCGTTCACAATTTTATCTTATCCTGAGTTGCCTAACATCAAAAGAAATACTGTGAACACAACCAGCTTTCTGCATCCCTGAAATGTGCAGCTGCAGAAGCTTCTAATTTAAAGCAGTGGAAAGTACAGCATCTGTTTTAGGGAAGGTTATAAATGGTACTCTGCTCTTTGCAGTCACCAAGGTATCTACATGGCAAGACCCAGTGTCAAGATGAATAGCTCCAAGAGGAAATGGAGGTGTATGCATACAGAAAATGCTCTGACAGAGGACACAGCAGCATTCAATTTTTTATTGCTGCCATTATGGTAGTACAGAGGTGTCTTCCCCTTATTCAGGTGACAGCAGGCTAAAGCCATACAATCCTATCAAATACGTCTGTAGTGTACACTCATGGAGATGGAACTGGCATAGACACGTGGCAAACTGACTCCAAATCTCTCAAACCTTTATTCAGCACTTCAGAGTTCCAGTCCATGGTTTGGACCATTCCATGAAAAGAAAAATTTATTCACTTTTTGACGCGGTGATTTCATGCTGATGGTTTGCTAAACTCCACCACAACTGCTCTCTCACTCCCTCTCCACAAAGAAACAGAGGGAGAAAATAAACAGAAAAAGGCTCAAGGGTTGAGATAGAGACAGGGAGGACACTCACCTGTTACCATCATGGGCAAAACAGACTCAGCATATGGAAATTATTGTAATTGCCTATCAGTATCAGACTAGACCAGTGAGAAAAACTAAAAGAAAATGAAAAATACCTTCCCCACCATTCACCCTTCCCTACCTCCTCCTCCCAAGCAGTTCAGGGGAATGAGTGCTGTGGTCAGCCCCCCATGCTTTGTCTCCACCGCTCCTTCTCGGTCCCTCTCTGCCCCTGCTCCACGTGGGGTCCCTCCCAGGGATGCCGTCCTTCCCCAGCTGATCCCACACGGGCTGCCCACAGGCAGCAGCTCTTCAAGCACTGCTCCCACACGGCTCCGTCCCACGGGGTCCATCCATGCCCCAGGAGCAACCTGCTCAGCACGGGTCCCCCACGGGTGGGGGCAGCTCCCCCCAGAACCCCTGCTCCTGCAGGGGCTCTCCATGGGCTGCAGCTCCGGCCTGGGGCCTGCTCCTGCGGGGGCTCTCCATGGGCCGCAGCCTCCTCCAGGCCACATCCACCTGCTCCACCGGGGGCTCCTCCACCCATGGGGGGGCTGCAGCGTGGAGATCTGCTCCATGGGGGACCCATGGGCTGCAGGGGGACAGCCTGCTCCACCAGGGGCCTCTCCCTGCACAGGCCACAGGGGAGGTGCTGCTGCCTGCCTGCAGCACCTCCTGCCTTCCTGCTGCACTGCCCATGGGGGCTGCAGGGCTGGGTGCTGCACCCCCCTCTCCCAGCTGCTGTTGCCCAGCATTTTTCCCCTCTTTCTTAAATCTGCTCTCACGGATATGCAGACATTGCTTATTAGCTCAGTGATGGCCAGAGGTGGGTCTCTTTTGGAGCAGCTGGAGCTGGCTCTGCTCTGACATGGGGCAGCTGCTGGTCTCTGCTCACAGAGGCCACCCCTGCAGCTCCCTGCTACCAAAACCTTGCCACATAAACCCAATGCATTTGAGTAGTCATGTTCAGATACTGTCTCCTTGGACAGACCTTTGGGGATGTATAATTTATTGTCCAGTAGTCCTCATAAACACCCACTGTATTACTTTTCATGTCCCAAAGGCTTAAGCCTATAACAACTGAAAATCATCCCGAAAGTAAATAAAGGCATGCAATAGGATTGACCCCTGCATAACAATTCTATCCTGTGGCAACAGCAATTTTGGAACGAGAGTTTCTTTACCAGATGGAAAAAAGATCACTCAGAATCTTTCACAAACATAGAAATGTGTCAAAATATAGTATTTTATAAACAGATTCTTAGGCTTTCCAGTTCAAGTACACATGTCATTGATGGGCCAAACTTGGAAAAATTCCAGGCAGAGCAATGCGCTCTGTCTGAATTTTTCATGCTAGATAGCTCTAAATGAGATATATGAGGGACGTAGATGAGTTTCCTATTTCATGTGTGTAATATTTGCATTCTTACTGCAATGTCGTTAAGAGGCAGTATTTCCCAGTCTTTTTTCCTTCCTTGCCTTACCATGAAATAGCATTTTCCAGTGAAATATCATTTGGTCATAAACACACTAACTGTGTATTGTAATATGCACAGGAACCAAAATAACTTTTTGCGTATGTGGATTGTGCAAATGCTGTAGCAGCAAATGCACAGGCATATAAGCTAAAGCACTTCTCACAAATACCATCGTATCAAAAGAGCTGTCTCCCTATGATTTTATGCAAGTTACTATACTGCAGAGGTTATTTCAGGCATTCTCAAAAATGTGAATGTGAATATTGACACTTCTCTCTCACCTCTCTGGCAAGCACAACAGGATTCTCCTCAGGATAGCTTAGGGAAGTGTCCCTGCACTGGCACTCCCCAAAGCACATAAGGATTCCCCAAAAGGGTTCAGCAGCTTAAGCCCCTGCATTAAACCCCAGCACTCACTGTTTTACAAGGAATTTGAAAATTGTGGCTCCCCAGTACAGCATTATGAGTCCTGCTGACCCCCTCAGTCCTATGCAGAGTTGATATGGAGCATGGGTGAAGACCTACAAGCTTTGCAAAGCTGGGACACACCTGCTTTCCCTGTGGTGCTGGCAGACATCAGAAAGACCCTATGATGTGTCGGGTGACTGCAGCTCTGTGGCTTCAAGTTGGTGGGGATACGGCATAGATGGGCGTAGTGCATCGCCACACGGGATTTTCTTTCAAGGCTTCTGGCAAAGAGTCTTCCTCCATGTACTGAACTGTTAAAAACAGTTCCCAAAAGTTTTCATATGAGGACAAGTTAATGAATACACATTGTTTATAGCGGTGCTGCTGAGAGAACAGTGTGTTTAGTAGTGGGTTTCTGATTCAAGATCAAAGCATGCTTACAAATAATGGATTTGGGTTCTTTATGCAGCTAGGCTTCTGGTTTCTTCACGATTTCTCAGTTCCCTATTCCTGAAATCTTAACATTTTCAAGATACAATTTTAGCCCCTTTTTTATATCGCTGCCACATTTTACAGCTTATAGAACTTAGTGCACAATGACTAGAAGGTAAGATGCAAGAAGCTGATGCCACTGATAAGCATGCTTTTGATGTATCCTGTGTTGCTTTTTGCGTCATGAGGACATACCAGAAAAGAGTCATGAAGTCCATATGTCCAGTCACAAGTAACTCTACATTGGCCAAATCTCTATTAATTGCATTGCAATTCTTTACATGGCATTGAGTATATAACCTTTGTGTGAAGAAGTAAATGTTTTGTTTTGAAATAATGATTAGACTTTGAGTTTGATTGCACCAAATGTCAAATTGCACTAGTTTCTAGGCACTGACCAGGTGGTTTACTTCTAAGAGTGCTTCTAAAGTAGTATACTTGGGCCTCTCATCTGGCTCAATGACTTTATTTAGAGAAGAAAAACACAAATTTCAGCTCCAGGACTCTCAGTTCTCTATGGAAGGTGCTCCGATTCACAGTACTGGGTCCGATTCTTCTCTTCAGAGATTCTTTATTTCTGTTGAGTTTCCAGCTGTGTTGATGACAGAACTCTGATCCCAGCAAGAAGGTACTCATAATGCCAACATATAACAGTCATAGCAGTGTATTTAGAAGGTAAGTGTGGTCTTAAGGTTTCCCAGTGGTACGTAGTGTCCTACTCCCAGCTTTTCTGGACACTGGAGGAATCCTGAACATACTAAAGGACAAAGAGCACATTTTAGAAAATGTCAGGGGACTTAATCAGGTCAGGTTTAGGTGACCAGTTTAGAAAATGAGTGTATAAACAGTATTAATTTTGTAATTGCTCTTTCCCATTCTAACAGTACCATGAGGAAGCAATAAGCAAACCTCCAACTACCAGATTTACTCAGAGAGTATCTTCTGGAAATGTGTATCTTCTGGAAATAAAAACGCAAGACACAAAGTAGCATTGTTTTTATGCAAACAAAGATGTAACAGAACTATATGAATCTAATGCCACAAAAAGCATCTGTCACTTTAAAATACCCAAATCCTCAGTAGCTCTAAAAGTACCAAGACATAATGGTTGAAAATGAGCTTACAACTAAAATGCTTAATTTCATGGAGATATTTTCTCATTTTAGGTTATAAACTTGAATGTCCTAACTTAAAATGCTTCAGACAGAACTTTTTTTTCCCCTGAAGTCCCAGAACTCAGTTTGAAAAAACACACCATGCAATCCAAATGAATGAAAATACACCCCTGCTGCCAAATTGGTTGTCATAGAAACAAGCGTTGTTAGATCCAGGAAAAGGATGAAATGGCCAGCAGAACTAATCTTCCCACATGCCAAAGCATGAAGAAGCTTCACACGGCAGTGTGACACACCGTACCTCACTCTCGATCGAGCATGAGCAGCCGCTTCTGACACAGGAGATAGCAGGTTGAACTCCATGTCAGTTCAGCTCAGGGAGTTTCACAGGGTAACCCAGCCTCTGTTGTTGTTTCCAAAGCCCTGTTACACAATGTTAGTTTCAAATGAAACAACAAAATGTGAGGAGAGGAGCCTTTCTTCCAGTGCCTCTCCTGGCCGAGGTTGCCAGCTCAGTGGCATCGAGCAGCTCTTCTGCACCTGCACCAGGACAGGGTACTTGTCACCCTGTCGAGGACCACTCACACATGAATTCTTGCTCTTATAAAACAGAAAAACCAGACTCCGATTCTAAGACAATGCAGATCTTCGCAACCAGGTAATTCTTTGTATGCTTTATTTATTAGGAAGAGAGCTAATGCTGACATTTACTTCACCCTGATTAAGCTTTAGCATAAATAGGGTATTATGACACACAAGAATAATTCACTCCTTTTAAAATACGCATTTCAAGGAGCTGATTTTCTGTCTGTGATCTGCACACCCTTTGAGGCCCACAGACTATACCTAATGCATCTGAAAAAGGTAATTAAGAGAAGCAAGCTGTTATCTGTTGGCTCGAAATCAGTATACAGTTGTCTGCATCTCCAATCTCCACACACTTCAAGCATCTACAAACTGAAAAACAGTTCAAAGCCATTGCTTTAGAGTCCCTGACTGCACTTTGTAAGGAAGCTTTGATTGACTGAAGCACCCCCACATGTCCTTGCCTTACAAGAATCTTTCCTTGAGTTGAAGTACCTTTCACACGTTGTTAGAGTACCTTTATTCACAGAAAGCTGTGAATACCCTCTCTGACGTCCATACACTGAATATGTGTGATGCCCAAGCCTCAAATTACGGAGGAAAACTTCTTCCACAGGGTACCCAGACCTGTCCCAGCTGTACTCCCCTGTAAGAAACCATGATGGACCTGATGTGGGAAGGACGTCAGCAGAATGATGGCTGTTCACAGCCTTACCAAAAACTCCTGTGTGACCATATGAAAGTCCCTGCTCCCCATCTCTTGTCAGCCACTGGACTGAGGTGTCAAATATGGGGCCATATACCTTCACATCACCTTTGACACTTTCTCTTTGCACAGACATCAGAAGTAGTACACAGACTTACACCCTAAGTCAGACCTTAGATTTCCTCATTTTAGCAGCGAAGGACACAAGCAAGGTGTGATCCATGCCCCAGAACTGCAGCTGTGCTGACAGGTCCCTGACCACACCATAGGTGTGTATTTTGAGGAAAGAGGAGGGTGAAATTATTAACTGACCAAGATCCGTGTCATGTCAGCAGTGTCCTCATTTAATATGCATCTTATAAAACCAGAGTGCTCGATCAGTAGCTGCTGCAGAGAAACACGCACTTCCACTGTTCATGCTCTGCTGACGATGGAAATTCAGCATTGTTAATTCATCTCACAGCCAAGCAGCGTACATGGGGCCTGATCAAAAAGCAGACCAAAGCCTTGCCCTTGACTTCAGGAGACATTCAGCTGGGCTGTTTCACTGCTCTGTTTGTGTTCCCGGACCAAACTGTCATGCAGCACCTTTCAGGCCAGAGTGAGTGTTTTTATTGCAGTACTATATTCTCTGGAGGAACAAGTTTTATAATGAAAGCACTGACACTGACCCTTAACTAAAACGCAGCTTTAGATGCTGCTACTGCTCTGCCTTAACAAGTCTCCTATCAGCTTCACAGCAATAAAGAAGAAAAAGCCAAGTCTCAGGGTGCTGTCAAGGAACATTTCACTCATGTTCACCACATATTATTTTTATTCAACCTATCTTTGCCAAATTTTAAAGTCTGCTTCACCTCCTCTCTGAACACATCTGCTGTTGTCATAGCCTTATAACTTCACTTGCTCTTGAGCTACACAAGCCATTAGATTTATGTCATCATTAATTTGCCTCTGTGCATATAGCTCATAGGCTGACTTAAAGCTTTAAAATAATTTCTGGTCATAAGCATCTGGGTCAATTTTATCCCAGAAGCAACTCACAAAGAACTCTGACCTTTCCTTCTGTCCTAGATAATTCCTCTGCGTGCCTGTAAATGCAGTAACTTTGAACAGCTCTGAGAAGCCAGGCCTACCCGAAGAGGTCTCTTCTCCCCTTCTGCCACTGTCTTTGCTACTACATGCATGGGAAAAGGAAAAAAAAAAAAAAAAAGTGTAGATTTAGGCAAATTATCACTGGTCAGGATGCCAAGGTCCAAACCTTGCCATTACACAGCATGAGTAAAGCACGACAGAGAAGGCAGACTTCAAAAGTTCTGGATCTCCTGCCAGCTAGCCCTCACTGCTGATCCTTCATTTCGCAGATGAACCACTGCAGAGAGCTGTCAGTACTGCTGTCATGATGATGAATGAAGCCACTAGCTACAACTTTCTCAAACAATGTATTGACCCCATCTATTGTCAGCCTTTATGAGAGCCTTCCCCCAAGATGCTCCTGGGCAGCCACCACTTTACCAGTTGCCTTTGTTTGTTTGAAATCGCTGGGGGAACACTTGAGTAAACACTTCATGATCAGAAATACAGGGAATGGCTCATAGGTAAGAACATAGGCATAAGCATTTGGAGCAGTCTTCACTTCTATACAAAAGCACTCAGGAGACCAGATACTCAGCCATATTACCCACTGCAACAAGTATTTTAACTGCTTTTGGCTGTAATCACACTTTTCTCTGTAAAACATGTTAATCATAAAAGGCCAAGCTTTCTGAAGTCACTCGCAGCTATAGAATCAGGTTGTGTGATTTAATAGAGCATTGCCTTCACAGCAGGACACTCTTAAAGCACTCCCACTAGGTTATCACCCAGTGTTCTCTTCTGTGTCTCCTTGTAAGGAGCGTAGTAAGCTGGAACAGCAAACTGTTCAAAACAAGGTTTTATGTCATTATCTAGTCACACTCTGATGGGCTGATAAACTAATCAGCAAGGCTGAGATGATGAATAGTTTCAGGTTTGCCTGAAAGGATTTTTTTTCAGTAAAAGCCTTACAAAATAAATTTCTGTACATGTTGGTCCCTGAATTTTTGTTGTAAGATATTTTGTTCAGGTAAGCACAGTAAGCACATATTTATTGCTCCAATTTATAAGTAGACAGCTTGAGATACAAAGCTGAAACCATATAATAATGTAATTCCATCTACAGGATTATACTACACTGCATATTCCTAGGAGCACAATGCCAGATCCCAGATCCCCCAACTCCCTTGTAATGATCTTCCACACTTGCCTTTGAATGCAGCCATTAATCAGCAAGTACAAAATGTTAAGTGATTCTGTCTTTGTGGTGGTTAAAAAAGAGAGAGGAAAACAGGAAATGGTTGAACAGAAGATAAAAATAGCAGTAGCCAACCTTCACTACTGCTCACATTTGGTTTTCGAAGGGATATCCCTAAATCCTGTGCACCCCTGAATGACAGCACTGAGTACCTTGTTCAAAATTTTTTTCTGAGTCTGGAAAGGAGAGAAGAGGGTGACTGTTCCTTAATTCGTCTTTGTTCAAGCTTATCTTTACAGAATATCTTCCCGTCATACTTCAGGCTGCATCCATATCTTGGCCCAAGATGAACTGAACCATCTGTATGGAAGCAGGAAAAGGTGTGGATCTATCCTGCATGGACAAAGAAGAAAAAGGGATCAGCTTTTTTGCCTTTTTTTTTTTTTTCATCTCTGGGAGGATATGAGAGAGGCCTATGAGCAGATATAATTTTAAAAAAAGAAAAAAGAAAAAAAAGACTGTTTTCTTGTATATGAGATTGTCTCTGTTCAGGTTTGTACCATTGTCATTTTTGTTTCAATTTCCCATAATACATCCATCCATGGCCCCAGCAAACAGGTGGAAGATAATGCTGCCTCTTCTCCCACCTCTTCAACTGCTGCTGACAGCTGAAGGTCACAAAATCTGAAGCAGCTCTTGAATTGCCAGAACTTCTCCAGAGGCATCCCTAGGACAATAACTTAGGTCTCTTCAAAATATTAAGAAAAAACTGATTTAGCAGGCAAAGATGCGCTAATGATGAATGCCTGCCATGCAGCTGAAATGAGGCCACGGGAATAATGCCACAGAAGGTGTTCTAAAGAAATAACAAAAGCCAATTAGTGCTGTCTGGATCTTTTCATGGGTTTTTGCAGATCTGTGCCGTACTGTGATTGCTGAACACCAACAGTGTCTTTGTCCTCACTAACTTCCTTTGAGGTAAGGAAAAGAAGCTTCTCGACTTGTGAAACTCAGATCGGGGCTGAAATTGATCTATCTAAACGGCACCCTTCACAAATTTCTTAACAACCTTAGGAAGCAGTATCAGGGATCCCTGCACCATGCGCACAGACTTCACCATTGCCAGAAACTCGCTTTTTCCTACCCAAGGCAAAAGCCTCCTCCTTTGGAAGCACACAGTTCCCCTGTTAACTCCATAGCTGGCACTCTCTGCAGGAAGATGGCCCAGCGTCATATATCCGTTGGGTTAACGGAGCAAAGAGCAGTAGTATGGCACGATCCTACCTTTTCATTCACTTGATTCCACCCCAGCAAACAGCCTGCCAGTGCTCCAGAATAAACCCTCAGGAGAGTCATGTAAGGTCTCTTCCCACAGGCAGGAGACTGATTTATCTGCAGAATACTTACATAATTTTCCAGATAACAATATACTAAATACCCAGTATTTTTCTTAATCCTCTGAGCCTGACAATCACCTTACGTACCTCACCCATCTCTACACCGTGGCAAGCACTACGGGCCTGCTCTTGCAGACATTTTGCTTTTCCCACTTCACGTCTATCACCTCAACACAGTCTGAAAATCACCAGCACGACTAGAGCTCCTGGATGTAAGTCCCAGCTTGTTCAGGTGCTGTCTCTTTTATAGATCCCAAGGAGAGGACATTGGCAGTCCTTTCTTGAGTCCTTTCCCTTCAGCCCTAGCTTTCACACAAGTCCCCTGCTCTGGTGTTCCTTCAGAGCAATGACAGGGGCTACCAGCATCCCCTGTTCTCCCTGTCAAAGTGCCTTGGCACTTTGTTCAAAGATCTTTTGAGAACTGTGCTTTTTAAATAACATTTTTAACAAACTTTCTTGTTTTTCACTCTTAGGATTACTCCTACTCTTTTCTCCCCTGAGTTTGCCTGCCTTCCACTTGCATTTCACAAGCCTGCACTGATTGCTGTCCCTTACGTGGTACCTCTTCCACAGTTAGTATGCAAACCACCATCATCCTGGGTGACAGGCTCTGAATTAAAACCCTGGCAGGTAACCTCTTTTCCTTTTTTTTTCTAGTGGAAATTCCCATTGTTCTGCTGGTCCACTACAAGATCTCTGTAAAATGTTCAATTGTTGTTCTCTGAGACTTTCCAGCCCTCAGCGGCACATTGGATGTCAAGTTATCAGACAAAAAAGTAATGATAAACCTATATAACACAATAACGTATCTTCCTTTCCCCTTTCTCAGCAAAGGGGATGAGTTTCTCAGCCACTCCATAAATCAAGGAGCTGACACTCTCTTCAGTGCTCAGCAGATGCAGGTTCGCTGAATTTTTAGTTGCCTTGCTTCTTTTAACCATTCCCTTCTTCCCTTCGTGCAGCTGTGAGTCTGGTAAAGAGCACTATTCACCAGGAGATTGTTAAACAGACTTGTTCCAGGCACTAACTGTTCAAACAAGAAGAAAAAGCTAAAGAAGGGCTGCTTTTCCATCCAACTGTGCTGATTCCATCTCTCTGGGGCTACCTGCCTCTGACTTACATAAACAGCATGTTTCCAGTTTAGCCTCCACTAAGGAAGGCTGCTGCTAGATCTGCCTCTTTTCAGTGACAAAATGTTTTCTCCTGTACCCTGTCTGCTTGTACGTGCTGTAGGAGCCATCCCTCCGCTTCCCAAGCACAAGATTCGTCTCCCAGCCCCTGCATAATATGCCTGCCTAATGCATGGATCAGACTCCCGGTGAACCTCCCATCCCAGCCCCACAACTCCAATTAATTGTGGAGCACTCAGGAGCAACTAATGGATGTCTTTGGCTGGTATCCATATTGCACTTTGTATGTCTTTCAACCATTAGCCTCTAAAAAGGTTTGTGAAAGAGTACTGTAAGGTGGTAACTGAATGGGGTTGCATAAATAGTTTTAATTGTAGCTTATGCTTCACATTTCAAAGAGCATTTCCACAAAAGATCTATCTTCCTGTCGCGGGGAATTTGCAGTTTTTAAAAGAGTTTTCTGTGTCTTATGGGGCAAACAATGTCATGCAGACTCTCACAGAATCATCCAGACAGCAAGTTCCCTGTACCCATGCCAGCCGTCTCCACTGAAATAACCTGTCCTGTTGCTAATGCTGATGGTTTTGCATGTGACCGGGTATCCATGGCTACAGAGATCAGTAAGGGCTGAAGACATGCATTCACTCGTGCCAGTGTCAGCATGAGAGAGTGAGTAGAGGTGCTATGAGATAGCACAGCCAAGAAGTTGCCTTCCTGTACTGGAAAACAATGCACACTAACCAGTGTTCAAACTTGGATTCAAATACCAGTGAAAGGAGTTAAAGGGGCATCTAATCCAGAAAGCAGAAATAATCATTTCTGTGTGTGCTGGCACAAGGACAAAACCTGCCAGATGATCAGAAGCTGGAGTTTCTGAGACTGAGAGAGCATCCACCTTTCCCCCACCAATGTTCTACACTGCTGTAGAAAAAGCTCAGCCACCTGACCCAAATAAAGCAAGTTTAGTAACCCCCTATTTGATGTTTTAGATTGCTTTTTTCCTCATCTCTTACATGCAATTAAGCCAACTCAAAAGATTTTTACTGAAAAGGTCTGCTGTAGCCATTTCCTTGAGCTGGGCGCATGACAGATCAACCAACAGGCATCAGTAGTCCAGGAAGTCAACCCAACAAACAGATTTCTGTTTCTGAGTAAGACCATTCAGACAATTCCTTACCCACCAATGGGTCCAGCCATCAAATCCATGTTTCTCCAAACTAGAGACAAGGATATCAGGTAGGACAGTGATAGGTCCAGGTAGATGATGTCAGTTGCCCTTCCCCTGTCCACCAGTGCTGGAACCCCATCATAGACGGCCACTGGATTTGTCAGGAACAATCTGTCCTCAGTGAAGCTATGCTGGTTGTCACCAATCACCTCCTTGTTTTCCATGGGCCTTAGCATAGTTTCTGGGAGGATCTGCTCCATCATCTTGTCAGGCACAGAGCCCAGATTTGCTGAGCTGCTCTGGACTACTAGAGTAGCTTAAGTCTGATGGCAATTGACAAGGTCAGCAAGAGCATGGAAAGTCGGAGATGGACACATGGAAGTGAGAGGGCTGGTGTGTAAGCCTTGGAAAAGTATCCTAGAAAACAAGTCCCATTTTGGTGTTAATGGCTCAGCTCCTGAGTTTACAGAAGTATGCAAGCAATTCCTGAATAAGGAGTGCCCTGAAGCAGGTAAGTGTGATAGCAGTCAAGCACAGAAGTGCAAGTTTTCAGGCATAGTGGCTATTTAAGCATTTCATCCCTTCTGTCCTACAGCATCATTACAAATTAGATTCCTGCCCCCAAAACTGCAACAATAAAAGCCGCAGCTTTGCAATGTTATTCCAAAGAAGATGCAGAGAAATGGGTCATGACATCTTCAGCTGCAGAGCTAATCCATCATAATGCACTATGGCTCCTACAAATTGCTGCCTTAGGCAGATAATAGCAGGCATTTCCAATCATCCCCAGGTGGCTAATATGTGGCAATGGTTTGTAACCTGCATATGCTGGACCACCGCAGCTGCTCCACTGAGCAATCTTGCAATATTGATGGACACTCTTTTTGACCCAGAACATTGAACATGTTTAATAGAGACGTATTGCCACCAAAATCGTTCCCTCATGCCTTTCCTCCACATCCCCAATTCAAAGGTCAGAAGTAAAATCAAGCTCTATCAAAGCTGTCTGGTATTCTCATT
This sequence comes from Anas acuta, assembly GCF_963932015.1. NCBI lineage: Eukaryota > Metazoa > Chordata > Aves > Anseriformes > Anatidae > Anas > Anas acuta. Next base: position 63,598,159 of record NC_089017.1, on the reverse strand, counting down.
TTTGGAAAAGATCTTTGTGCTTTCATCTGACAGCTCAGTTGAAATATTCTGTCCTATGCCAATAGAAAGAATGGTCCTGCACATTAACGAGCAGAGCACAAGTGAAGTGACTCTAACACCCTAACCAAGAAAGTTTATAGGTTCTCTTTGCAATGAGTTGCACAACTTCTGCTTTCTCTGTTCCCAAACCTAAAATCTGGCTTTTCTTTGAAATATGAAGATGACACAGTGGGATGAGGATTTTTTTTGTTTTGTTTAAATTAAATATACATATATATATATATGCTTTATGAAAACTACAACTGGGTAGAAAATAGCTCACCATTATCACCACACTCGGTAGTGTGGAATGCACCGTGTCGTCTTTCTGTCATGGGCTGTAGACAACCCCATTTTCAAGGTCCGCCAGGTATCTCCTTTAAATAATTTAAATCAAAACAAATTCACCCCAACTACTTTATATGCACATGTGTATACATGTACCAATACATATATACACACAGTAATATATGAGTTATGGACAGCTTAAGAGCCCAGCCCATAGAGTTTTTAATTATGCAGTAGTATTTCATCCAGATCCAGCACATCTTTAAAACACTGTTCCTTTTATTTTTTCCTTTTTAGAAGCTGTATTCCCTGCTAGTACAGAGTATGCTTCATCTTCTATGTTCCTTTTTAGCCTCCATTTCACATTACTTGCCCTTCGTATTGTTAACAATCTTCATTCTCACTGATCATTTCCTAATTCAATGTTTTTAAGTCTGAAGGGACTGTTAAATCATCTAAACTGATCTCCTACATGACCCAGTCCAAAAAACCTACCCAGGTTCTTTCACAATGAGCCCAGTGACTCATAGTTAGCTAAAACATGATCCAATAGGCACCTCAGTGTAATGAGAGGACATCACAGGACAAAAAGTTCATCACAGACTTTTTGTGTTAGTGTCCTTTGGGTCTCAGTATTTTAGAACTGAAAAGGAAGGCTTAATCTCGTTTTCTTCTTTCCTACGTTCACTTTCTGCCAGCACTTTCTCTCTGTTATTTCCCCAATATTTTAGTATGTTTGTAGTTCTATAGTAGAAAAAGACAAATAGGAAAGCATTTATCATTTCTACAAGAAGGAAGGTCAGAATGAGAATAAATATATCGAAGATTTCATTCTTTTCTGTAGGAAAGCAAGCATCATAGAGGGATACAGAAACAGGACGATAGACAAGGTGAAGTGAATTCATCCTTGTCCTTTGGGATTTGTGTCGCAATGGACCATTTGGGGATCATTGAGACGATTACTGCAGTGAGAAAGAGGTGAAAGAACTAAGGCTAGTTTCACATACAGAGAAAGAACTTAGTGGTCTTCAAGAAGGCATAAAGCCTTGTTCACAGTTTCACAAAACAGGATAAAATAGGTGTGACAGATGCACTCTCTCATGCTGGCAGCACTCTGGCTCAGGTTTTGCTGATAAGCAGGCCTAACTGGATGCTAATATTGTAAAATTGTACAGAGTCAAGGACCTGAATTCCTATGTAGAGTTGGTATGGCTGAAAAACTACTCGTGAAAAAAAAAAAAAAAAAAAAAAAAAAAAAAAAAAAAAAAACTAGGTACAGCATAACTGTAAAAGGAACAAGTTTGACTACAAGACAACAACTTTATGCTGTAACCATTTGCATTCACTGAAGCCCACTGAGCTCCCCTGCAAGGCAGCAGGCTACACAGAAGCAAACTCCCCTTGAAAAGGGACACCTCAAGGTTGAGAGATCCCTTACCTAGCATCTCATGCTCACAGCAATGTAAGCAACACTTGTATGTGCATGCATACATTTATGTATGTCAAGCTAGAGCACTATTTTGTACACATCAAGCTAGTCTAATTATTAGTCTTGTAGTAAATAGTAGAGTATTTGACATCTGTCAGCCGTTCAATAATAAGATCCTGTGGTTAACCTCAGGACAACTTTTTTCAATAATTCACCTGCAACAATCCAACAAAAAGTAACAGCTTCAAACTACAGAAAAGAAGAGCCAGGTAACACGTTAGTGCAAAGCCTGCTGAAGATAAAGATACAAACAGACCAGCACAGATCGCCTGAGGAGAAGACACATTTCCGTCACCAGAAGTTCTTAGTAGGCTGGAAAACATCTGCAAGGAATGGCACGGATGCAGTTAATCCTGCCTCAGGCAGAGGGATGACTGGTGACCCCACTAGTCCTTTTCAGTTTTGCTCTGTACATTTTCTGCAGCTCAGAAAAAGCTAATAAGGAAGTGACACCTGACTCAACCATACTTATTCTCCCCTAGTGAGTTTCAGATCAGACCTACTTCTTTGGTTTTGTTCTTGTTGTTTTGGTTTTAAAGATTGAAATACATTTGTTTGCATGCATAGCTAAAATCTTTAATACTTCTTTTATAAAGCTTTTCACATTATGGCAAATTACCGCTGTAAATGCTAATACAAGTAATGTTTGGAGAAAGATTATAATATAGCCTCAAGGTATCATCTGGAGTACTATCTGCTTAGCTTATCACAAAAGATGAGCGACTTTAAACTGCCAAATTCTAACCATCTTACTTGCAAACTAAGTTGTTACCTGCAAACTAAGCTGCATTCTTTCTATTTGGAATATCACCGTCAATCATTAACAGTCAAGATTTCAAATTTTAACATCATTTTTTGATGGTTCACATGGCAAACCACTACAGTTGGCTAGTCATTGTATCAAGCAACCCATTATGGTGGGTTGCCATTGTACCACTGTCTTTAAGGAAAATAAATTTCACAAAATGAATGGGAAGACACAAGAATTGCTGAATAAGAGGAAGAAAAAAAAAAAAAGATTAAAATGATTAAAAAAGCTACTATTACTTAGAGAACACAGAAAGACAACAAACTCATTTCAAGTGACCATACATATTTTTTCCCAGCCACAGACTGTAAGAACTGGTACAGCTCCACTGCAAATTGCAGTGTTGGTTTAAGGTGGCTGGAAACTTCTCCCACTGTTCTTATCTGGAGTCACCCAAGAAACTAGTCAGCCCATTGGTGTTAACCAGAAGTGATTGTACAGGAACATCTCCCAGATAACCGCACTTGTTAATGTTTCATCAGTTTTAGCTTTTGTCAGTAAGGTGAACTGGTGATGAATAAGGGAGAAAGTAGAGAAGACCACACAAAACAGCTGCTAACATCTGACAATAAAATCATTAGGACTTAAGACAAAGCCACAAGGCTGGTTTTATTGGTCTGAATATACTGCCTTACTGGTTAGCAGCAGCAATGAGGATAATGGAGTGATTTAACTGACAAGCCATAAATTGCAGGTTCATGGTAGCCCTTGGTTCTCTTTTCAAATCCAATCTCACATTCTAGCATCAGTGTTAACAGTTCAGCAAAATTGTTTTCTTGTATGTGGTAGTAGTAGGAACACCATATTTAGGACATACTGCCCACACTTTGTCTTTAAAACAGGTAAAATACTTTTCATTCCTGTTCTCAACCTCAGACTATATGCCCACTCCCAAACTTCACACAAACTGATAGTAGTTAGATTGTTTCATGCTAAGCCTTCACTTGCAACTTGGCACTCATTTGCACGTTTTCATGGACAGTGACAGGAAAGCACAGAGAAAGTCACAATGCATATACGTCATTTTCTGTTCAGTATAGAGGATAAAAACAGCGGAGTGAGAGATGGAGACAAACCATGATCACCAAACAGGTATGAGAAAGAAGCCCTTTCTCCAAAGACAAATAAAAGCTACAAAAGAAATAACAGCTAAATTTTCTTAGCACATTCTCATGACTGAATAATAATAGTAAAGAAATTCACTCACAGTGAGCTTTTCTTAAAGAAAGTCAGACACTTATAAAGCCAAAATCCAGAGAACCACAGCGTTCACTTGAAAGAATCCCTGTGAGAACACACCTCCTTTTTTATTCCTGGCAATGGCTTACAGCAAAAAGCTGCAAAAACAAAAATTCATTAGTTATACATGCACTTATTGTTTCACAGAAATTCAAATGCACTGAATAGAAAATCACATTAGTACCAGCTATGGTACCGAAGTAACCTAATTAACACAATTCGTTTGACATTCCAGAAACCAAGAAGGATCTCAGGTGGCCCTGCTTTATGATAAACACAACTCAATTTCAACTACGTATTTTTATACAAATCATCAATGTAAGACTACACTAAACACAAAGACACGTTCCATTTCTTGTGATCCAGTCTTCAGTCTTTTGTTAAAATCTTTATAAATAAATCTGTCTTCACAGCTCATCTTTTAGTATCATTAGATAAGCCCTTTTTCATCTTCCACACAAATCTGACAATGTTCTCTCAACTACCTGCTTGCACTCACTATACATGAAACAACGCCCCCCCCTTCTGGGCTACGGCAAAGCTGCACTTGTTTGTGGAGAAACCACTGCAGAAGAACAGAACAAACTCCCATTAATGTTTACTGCGAGTTTTCCGTAATTAAACTACCTGACCGGAACAAGAAGAGCCTTAAGGCCTACACACAAAGAAGACAAGCAAGTAAAGAAAGAGGGCTGGAGAAATCAATAAGGTATTGGACTGTGGGGTTTTGCATTCAATGTCAGCTGAGGGCACTGATAGCTACTACAACGACAAGTAAGGATCTGTCACCGTCTCCATAGTCAAATAGGAATGATCTGGTCCTCATTGACTCCCAGACTCTCAGCATTTCTTTAAAAATGTTCAATTAACCAAACTGAAAAGGCTGGAATGTGTATTTTCAAACAAGTGTTTAATTAAAGTTCTCATGCTTTTGGACCTGAGCATGGATTCTATGACAAATGACCACATCTAACAGTGGATGTACGCACAGAAAGGTTTCCAATAACCAACCACAAGTAGAAGTTGTAGAAACCACAAGTTTCTACTTAAGAGCAGAAGTGCACTCACAGATTTGTGTGATATCTGCAAAACGTTCAGCAGACAATTAACTTCTATCTATTGCTTCAGTCACCTAAAAGAGTTTTGACTGACCTCCAGAGTTCCCGAAAACTAAAGCTGCTACAGACTAGATTAGAAACAACCACCCACCACACACAAACGCTCTCGGCAAAGGAAGACAGTCAGAAAAATCTCCAGGGCCCGTATTTCGTAAAAGAAACTGGTGCTGCAGGGACTCCAATCCTGTTAGCCACCTGCAGCAAAGCGGAAGGCAACTGGCTGCAAAGGAGAACCTCTATACAAGGCTGCATTTTGGTCTTTTAGAAGTGCCAGCCTTCTGTTTGGGAAATCCAGCCCAGAGGAGAAAAGCAGACCGCAATTAACAGTACAAACATCTGAAGGCACCTGCAGATGAAAAGCAATGGCAGAGAGAGTGGCAAATTTGCAAACAGATGGTATCCAATGTCCCCTCTGACATGACACATACAGGAGATTTGCAAAGCAAATACCTGTTCCCTTGAGCGGTGGCTGCAGAACATGCTCTCAGGAGTGCCTGACAAACCTGATGGCCTTCACGGATCTCTCCTCAGGTCCTGCAAAAAGCAGGGCAGAGAAAGCCTGAGAGCTGACACCATGCCCGTAGTGCTGCCTTGCCTCTGCCTGCTCTCCTGCAGCTGAGCAACCTCCAAGAGTCCATGCAGGACAGGGCACACTGGCTGAGTCTATCCTTCACACTCACAGAGATAAGCCAGCCAGGGGTCCAAAGCTCACCCTTGAAGAGACCCACAAGGCACTGGCAGGTTGTCCAACCACAGTAGGGCAAGCTCTCCAGATGGGCCAAGGAGCCGAGGGTTCAGCTTCCCAAAAGAGCCCTTTCCCCCCCGGATGGTATACCAGGCCTTTGGGATACACATGCTTACGGGCTGGCCTCCCTCGAGGCTTCTGGGGATACCAGCTCCCTACCAGGCCCACCATCAGTCCTACAAACAAGAAGATGAGGCCATCAAACACCACTCGTCTGCAGGCATCTGTGCTGGCACAGTATGGACTGCTTCTGCACCCAAAGCAGCACCCCCTCTATTTGCATAGTAGCCTGGATCTGGTTCCCATCCCAGCCCTGACCACACTCTTCCTCTCCACGCCTGTCTCTTACTCAAGTCAGCACTCCCTACCCACCTTCAACTGGGTCCCTTTTGGCAGTACCAGAAGTACAGGCACCCCTGAGGACTTTGCGTCTCTCTCTTTCCAAGTGGGAGAAGCCATTGTGTGCTGCAGGTGCCTGCTGCCAGGACAAATACCCAACCATGCCTCATGGCTGCGCCTCCACCCATCCCCGCTGGCTGGCCCTGTTGGCAGGAGGAGCTGCTCCCCTTTGCTTGGAGCTGGCCTGGCAGCAGTGGCTCCCCAGACATCTGGAGTGCAGCTCCACGGTGGTGGTCAGGAGCCAGCTGGACCTGCCTGCAGCCAAGCCCCCTTGGCCGCCTTGCCTACTCAGCCCCAAGCCAGCAAGAGGGCCTGAAGGGTTGATGCTGCCACGACATGGCAGCATGCTCCTCTTGCTCTGCAGAACACGAAGGGCACTGAATGCCAGCGTGGGCTGTGGTAAGGACTGCAGCAAGTGTTACACCTGACCAAAAAGTTCCTCAAGAGAGACTGGTGAAAGGCCATGAAGAAGAAACCCCTCTGTGAAATAAAAGTGCCATATTAACAGGAAATAGTGAGAATCTGAGGAGTCTCACCTAGACCTGAGGAGAGTGAAAGCTGTAAATCCAAGTCCAGCACTAAAGACTATGATCCAGCAAAGCGCCATCTTTCTTCAGTACTGGAAATTTTCATTTGTTGTTCTGTGAAATTTGATCACAGCGTAGTAGAAAACCTGCCCACAGACTGGACAGGCTCCAACATGTCTTTTGACCTATGCAGGAATCCCAGGTCAAAAATGGATCCTGGGGGTACAGTGGCAGATGAGTCACAGCCTATTTCTATTTTTGCTCTTTTCCAATTAGTCATGCAATCAAAATTCAGATTTTCTCCATCCTGTATTCCTGGCACTTCCATTGACTGCATCCAGTGATTTTCATAGTGGCTTTTCGCAATTTCTCCAGCCAATCCTCCTATTTTCTGGAGACTTGCAAAGCTTCACAAAGAAGGACCACATCTCACTGCCAACAAGGAAATGCTTCTTTTCCTTAAGACAGAACTCAATGAAAGAGTAAGGCATGAAGTGAATCCACTGAATCCTGCTACAAGCATGTAGCAGGCAGACAGTATTTTACAGACAATGAAGGCCCAAGCTCTCTCCTATTAAAGTCAATAAAAGTTATACTAATTCTAGCTAGGGCTCTAATCCTCACAAACATGTATCAGGTTTGTGTGGCAAGGCCCACCAGTAGCGGGCTGCAAGGGTGGCCTCTGTGAGCAGAGACCAGCAGCTGCCCCATGTCAGAGCAGAGCCAGCTCCAGCTGCTCACAAAGGGACCCACCTCTGGCCATCAGTGTGCTAATAAGCAATGTCTGCATATCCGTGAGAGCAGATTTAAGAAAGGGGGGAAAAATGCTGGGCAACAGCAGCCGGGAGAGAGGGGTGAGAGCCAGCCCTGCAGCCCCCACGGGCAGTGCAGCAGGAGGGCAGGAGGTGCTCCAGGCACACAGCAGCAGTTCCCCTGTGGCCTGCGCAGGGAGAGGCCCCTGGTGGAGCAGGCTGTCCCCCTGCAGCCCATGGGTCCCACATGGAGCAGATCTCCACGCTGCAGCCCCCCCCATGGGTGGAGGAGCCCCTGGTGGAGCAGGTGGATGTGGCCTGGAGGAGGTTGTGGCCCATGGAGAGCCCCCGCAGGAGCAGGGGATGTGGGTGTACTGTCATTAGATGCATGTGAATTCTGAAAAAAAAGTAATTCAGAAACATTGTAACTCAACTTCTATGCTACAAGCTTATTTGGGAGAGCTTTTCTTGCTGACAGGAACATCCAAAGTCACTTCCATGACATTAAGAGGAGTGTGATTTTAAGTGTGGTGGCTCTGGCCACATGAGCTAGGTCCCCGGCCCACCAGAGCCAATGAAGGAGAATTTGTGGGGTCATGGGAGCCATTCAAGACCACTTGAAGGAAGAGGTGATATTGGTAGCAGACTGCTGCCTAGTACAAGGAATGGAAGACGCTTATCAGCAAGATCTCATTTGTCATATAGGGAGGTCTCTGCTTGCATGGGGCTTACATTCAGGTTGTTGAGGCTACCAACACTTAACCGGCCCTCCAGCTACTACTTGCAGGTGCTTTTCCACGGAGGCACCAACAATGCTATCAGGACTAATCTGGGAAGTATCAGAGGTGACTGCAGGATTCTACAGGCAGCAGTAAAGGTTATGGGTGCCTACACTGTGGTCTTCCCCATCCTAATGGTAGGGGGAAAGGGCCTGAGGAGGGCTCAGTAAATTCTCCAAGTTAACAGCTTTTTGTGCAGCCAGTGTTGATAGCACACCTGTGATTTCTGTGGCCATGGAAGTCTCTTTGAAGATCTACAGGCTCTTGGAAGAATAAAAAAAAATCCATTTGAGTAAAGTAGGTCAACAGATCTTTCTGAGCACTGCCAGCCTGTCAAGGGAGGTCATCCTTCCTCTCTCCTCAGCACTGGTGAGGCTGCATGCAGAGTGCAGAGTCCACTTCCAGGCATCCCACATTCAACAAATTCTGGACATACTGCAGTGAGTCCAGCACAGGCTGAGAAAGCCTACTCTGAAATGCTCCTGAGGAAAACACTAACTCACAGATACCCAGCTCCCAGGTAGCAACAAGGTGCCAGCCCAGGGCAAAAAAAAAAGAGCGACCTCCTCTTTGCCCTGCAGGGCTAACGAGGGGACATTATATTTAGCCATTCTCAGAACTCCTTGAGCACACCAATGGTACAGACCAATGAGGTGGTGAACAAAATGGTAAGGAATATTGTGTAGGCACAACTCACCTTTATTTGCAGCTGGGAGCTGGCCTGGTTGGGGAAGTCTTCTCAACACTCTCATGACAGGCATATCCAGTTACCAGGCAGAATAATATATCCATATATGTTGGGGTGTCCGCTTGGTTTTGGGTTAGTTGCTTCACTGCAAGTCTTGCTTCACAAATCTCCATGGAACTTCCTTTGGAACAGAGAGCAGAACATGCTCTCTGGAGAGCCTGGGAAACCTGATGGCCTTCATGGATCTCTTCTCTGGCCATAAGAAAAGGTGATATACAGAGGGCATGAGGGTAATCTTTGCCCATCGTTGAGCCTCGCTATGCAGGAGAAGGTGATCTAGTGGAGCCCGCCCCAGTGCAGAGGTCAAGCATCTGAACCCATGAGAAAGAACAGCCAGAAGCTCAAAGAGCTTTAAGTGGCCCCCAAGGCATAGGCAGGTAGTCCAGCCACAGTGGGGCAGGATCTCCAGCTGGGCCCTGTGGTGAAGGGGCTCTGTTCCCCAAACGACCCTTCCTCCACCAGGCTCCCCTTCCTTCCACCAACAAAAGGACAATGACGAGTATTGCATGGGTATAACTTAGGTTTATTTGCAGGTGAGATCTGGCCTGGTTGAACAGGCTTTTCAACACCCCATGAAAAGCATCTCCAGTTCCCTGACTGAAATATGTATCCACATATGTTGGGGCATCTGCTTGGTTTGGCATGGTTCCTTCACTGCAACCTTTGCAGCGTTCTCTGAAGAGCTTGGGAAATAAAAGAACTTGCATGGAAGTTTCCTCAGGCCCTGGGAAAAGCCAAGAAAAAGGAGGCATGGGAAATGCTGCAATGCCCATTGTGCAGCCTTGATGCAATCTAAGCTCCGTCACAGCAAGCTGTGAGAGGCCACTCTGGAGACATTGCTCTGGCAGAGGCTACCGAAGTAGAGAGGCCAAGCGCCCAGACCCCAGGAGAAAAGCAGACCAGGGACACAATAGCATCAACCTTGCAGTGGCCCCCAAGGCAGGGTTGGACTGTCCAGCCACAGTGGGGAAGGCTCTCCAGATGGGCCAGGGGCTGAAGAGGCTCTGTTCCCCAAACAGCCTGGCCTCCCAGAGGGCTGCTGGGGACTCTGGCTCCCTGACCAGTCCCACCAGCAGTCCTGCAAAGGAGAAGGGGAGGCTGTCAGACACCGCTCCTCTTCTGACATCCATGGTGACCCACAGCATGGCTCCTGCACCCAAAGCAGAATACCCAATTGCATGGGGAAACCATGCAAGCCCACCCCCTCTCCTTGCCCTCCTGGGCCCTGACCACAGTCCTCCTCCACACACAAAGCCCTCGATTACCCAAGGCAGCAGTTCCTACCTGTTCCAACTGGGTGCATCTCATCAGGAAAACAGGTACTCCCCCAGGTATTCTGTCCAGGAGATCCCTGTCTTTTTTGTACCGGGGAGCCCAGAACTGGACACGGTACTCCGGGTGAGGCTTGACCAGGGCAGAGTAGAGGGGGAGGATCACCTCCCTTGACCTGCTGGCCACGCTCCTCTTAATGCACACCAGGATCCCATTGGCCCTCTTGGCCACCAGGGCACACTGATGGCTCACGGTCAACCTGTTGTCCACCAGGACCCCCAGGTCCTTCTCCTCAGAGCTCCTCTCCAGCAGGTCATCCCCCAGCCTGTACTGATACATGCACTTGTTCCTTCCCAGGTGCAGGACTCCACACTGGCTCTTGTTAAACATCAGTTGGTTTGGTTTCTTCCTGCCCAAAGTTTCTTCCTGCCCAAAATGCTGATCCTCAAGATATGGCAGAGATGGTCTTCTGCAATGCCCACCTTAAGTGCAAAAAAAAAAAGTTGCACAGCACTCAAACTGAGTAATGCAGAAGGTGCTGTACTGGGGGAGATGAGAGAGAACCATAGCATGCTGCAGGTGCCCCAGTGGCAAGCCCCCATTCTCCTTCGATCTGCCAGTGGCAGCTCTCACATGTCCTGTATAGCCACCCCACACCTATGCTGTGAGACCATAATTGCACAAGAAATTAATAGAAAATCAGCTATGGTACTAAAGTAACCTAATTAACACAATTCGTTTGACGTTTCAGAAACCAAGAAGGATCTCAGGTGGCCCTGCTTTATGATAAACACAACTCAATTTCAACTATGTATTTTTATACAAATCATCAATGTAAGACTACACTAAACACAAAGACACGTTCCATTTCTTGTGATCCAGTCTTCAGTCTTTTGTTAAAATCTTTATAAATAAATCTGTCTTCACAGCTCATCTTTTAGTATCATTAGATAAGCCCTTTTTCATCTTCCACACAAATCTGACAATGTTCTCTCAACTACCTGCTTGCACTCACTATACATGAAACAACGCCCCCCCCTTCTGGGCTACGGCAAAGCTGCACTTGTTTGTGGAGAAACCACTGCAGAAGAACAGAACAAACTCCCATTAATGTTTACTGCGAGTTTTCCGTAATTAAACTACCTGACCGGAACAAGAAGAGCCTTAAGGCCTACACACAAAGAAGACAAGCAAGTAAAGAAAGAGGGCTGGAGAAATCAATAAGGTATTGGACTGTGGGGTTTTGCATTCAATGTCAGCTGAGGGCACTGATAGCTACTACAACGACAAGTAAGGATCTGTCACCGTCTCCATAGTCAAATAGGAATGATCTGGTCCTCATTGACTCCCAGACTCTCAGCATTTCTTTAAAAATGTTCAATTAACCAAACTGAAAAGGCTGGAATGTGTATTTTCAAACAAGTGTTTAATTAAAGTTCTCATGCTTTTGGACCTGAGCATGGATTCTATGACAAATGACCACATCTAACAGTGGATGTACGCACAGAAAGGTTTCCAATAACCAACCACAAGTAGAAGTTGTAGAAACCACAAGTTTCTACTTAAGAGCAGAAGTGCACTCACAGATTTGTGTGATATCTGCAAAACGTTCAGCAGACAATTAACTTCTATCTATTGCTTCAGTCACCTAAAAGAGTTTTGACTGACCTCCAGAGTTCCCGAAAACTAAAGCTGCTACAGACTAGATTAGAAACAACCACCCACCACACACAAACGCTCTCGGCAAAGGAAGACAGTCAGAAAAATCTCCAGGGCCCGTATTTCGTAAAAGAAACTGGTGCTGCAGGGACTCCAATCCTGTTAGCCACCTGCAGCAAAGCAGAAGGCAACTGGCTGCAAAGGAGAACCTCTATACAAGGCTGCATTTTGGTCTTTTAGAAGTGCCAGCCTTCTGTTTGGGAAATCCAGCCCAGAGGAGAAAAGCAGACCGCAATTAACAGTACAAACATCTGAAGGCACCTGCAGATGAAAAGCAATGGCAGAGAGAGTGGCAAATTTGCAAACAGATGGTATCCAATGTCCCCTCTGACATGACACATACAGGAGATTTGCAAAGCAAATACCTGTTCCCTTGAGCGGTGGCTGCAGAACATGCTCTCAGGAGTGCCTGACAAACCTGATGGCCTTCACGGATCTCTCCTCAGGTCCTGCAAAAAGCAGGGCAGAGAAAGCCTGAGAGCTGACACCATGCCCGTAGTGCTGCCTTGCCTCTGCCTGCTCTCCTGCAGCTGAGCAACCTCCAAGAGTCCATGCAGGACAGGGCACACTGGCTGAGTCTATCCTTCACACTCACAGAGATAGGCCAGCCAGGAGGTATAAAGGTGGTATAAAGGGTCTTTGGGATACACATGCTTGCAGGCTGGCCTCCTTCGGGACTCCTGGAGACTCTGGCTCCCTGAACAGTCCCACCATCAGTCCCACAAAGGAGAAGGGAAGGCCATCAAACACTGCTTCTCTGCAGATATCTGTGTTGGCACAGTATGGATGGCTTCTGCACTCAAAGCAGCTTCCCCTCTGTTTCCACAGGTCCCTGTTCAACCACAATGCATTATAAAACCTGCCCACAGGCTAGGCAGAGTCCAGTATGTCTTTCTACCTAGGCAGGAAGACAGATACCCTCTTCTTCCGTTTCATACCCAAGTGCAGAGCTCAAGCATCCAGACCCGAGGAGAAATGTCAGCCAGGATCCCAAAGTCCTCAGCCTGGCAGTCCTCAGCCTCCAGGGCAGGGGCAGGCTGACAGCCACAGCAGGGCAGGCTCTCCAGACGGGCCATGATGTGAAGGGGCTCTGCTCCCAAATAACCTCACCTCCCATTGCAGCCTGGCAAAGCTTTGGGATCCACACAGTTACGGTGTGGCCATCTGTAGTGTGCCAGAGGACTATGGCTCCCTCACATGTCCTGGAAGCCTGCCTTCTTCCTGTTCTGACTGAGCGGCTCCAATGTTTCTAGTCAGGCGCCTACACACCGAGCACCATGTGTGGCACATGCCTCTCCTGCCTGGGGGTGGCAAAGGCCTCCCTGCACTGCCCACAGCAAGGCCTCTGGGCATGTGGCATCCTGCTGGTGTGTGCAAGTTGCTTCAGGCTGGCAGCGATGGCAGAGCTCCCTCAGCACAGCTGCAGCAGTCCCCGTTGAGGCTACGGCCATCCTCATTTTGATCACAGCCAGGAGGCGCTGGCAGGGGATGTAGATGTGAGAAGAAGCTCCTCTGCTGACAGTTGCTCCTGCACTCCTTTGTGCTGCCCCAGTGCAGGTGGCTCCTATGGCCAAGGCCACCTTGGAGCCCACCTCCTCCGCCTGTCCTTCCTGCCACACTCCTGAGCCTGATGAGCCCAGCCTAGCTGAGAAGCCAGGGTCTGTCCTTTCCTTGAATGATCCTGCCTTCTTCCCTGTTCCCCCACCACCAGATGACATGGCTGTCACACAATGCAGACTGGTCCCTGTTGTACCACGCCTAATCAGTCTTCACATGTTGTGCAAAGCCCAATTCTTCCCCAACACTCCTCCCTGCTGAAGCAACACCCAATCTGACCCATAGGTCATGCAGTCCTTGACCACGACCACCCTGCCTTGGTCCAGCACTAGGGATCTGGCACCCAGGCTTCAAAGCATGCCCACCCTTCCCTCATCTGTGCCTGGGGCCTGGCCCACAGGCTGTGCCAGCCCTGCCACCCATCTTCCTCCCTGCCCAGGCCTGCCCCGAGCCAGGAGGACTACCCCAATGCCCAAGGCATGTCCCCAGTTGCTGCCCAGCTCCTTCCAGCTGGTGCCAGGGGTGCCAGAGGTATGGTCAGATGCTCTCCGGCTACGGGCAACCAGGAGGATACAGTCACTTAAGCCGCAGGTCTTGACACATTCTCAGGCGTGCTGTGCACTGTTTTCAAGCTGGCCATCCACCCCAGGGAAAGGATTTGAAATGACCAGGCTCTTGCAACACCAGGTTTCCCTGGCTCCTCTAGAAACACCAGTTTTGAAACCCTCCCAGGCCATTTTCCCACCTCACGACCTGCCCTGATGTGCTCACAAGTTATGACAAAGCAGAGTCTTTGTTAAATACATATTTTTTTATTATTATTATTATTTACTTTCCACAAATAATGGGAGCCTGGCTGAAAGTCTACAGGTGTTTAGAAGAGAGAGGATCCATTTGAGTAGAGGAGGTCAAAGTAATGTTGCTCAAAGGCTGTCCAAGCTGGCAGGGAGTGCTTGCAACTAGAAAAGTAGTGGGGAAGGAGGGGCTGGGAAAGGAGGTGGTGGTGACCTAGGAAAGGGTCCTGACAACCAGCCACCAATCCTGTCTTCAAAAAGGGCAAGAAGGAGGATGTGGAGAACTATAGGCAGGTCAGCCTCCCTTAGTCCCTGGAAAGGTACTGGAGAAAATCCTCCTGCAGAGCATTTCCAAACAAAGTGAGGGCCAGAAAGTGCTCAGGAGTAGTTAGCCTGGATTTCTGAAGGGAAAATGCAAAGCTGTTTCCTGAGGGCTGGTCTTGTCGGTAAAGACTAAAGCAAAAAAGGCATTCAGCAACTCTGCCTATTCCATATCCTTTGTCACCAGGGCACGCACCCCGTTCAGCAGCTGGCTGACATTTTCCCCGGTATTCCTTTTTCTACTGATGTATTTGAAGAAACCCTTCTTGTTGTCCTTGACATCTGTGGTGGTTTAACTTGGGTGAGCAGCCGAGTTCCACCAAGGCCACTCTCTCACTCCCCCTCCTCAAAGAGAAAAGGGGAAGAAAATACAACACAAAGAGTTCGAGGTTTGAGATAAGGACAGGGACATCACTCAACAATTATCATAACGGGCAAAACAGACTCAGAGTAGGGAGACAATAAGATTTATTGCCTATTACTAACAAGCTAGAGAAATGAGAAATAAAGGAAAGAAACCAAAAACACCTTTGCCCCATCCACCCTCTTCCACCTCCTCCCCCCAGGCAGCACAATGGAAGGGGGGCATGGGGGTTGTGGTCAGTCTATAGCACTTCGTCTCCACCGCTCCTTCACGGTCACTCTCTGCCCACGAGATGCCGTCCTTCCCGAACTGAGCCTGCAGGGGCTGCCCACAGGCAACAGCTCCTCAAGCACTGCTCCCACATGGCTCCATCCCATGGGTCCCACATGGAGCAGATCTCCACGCTGCAGCCCCCCAGTGGGTGGAGGAGCCCCCAGTGGAGCAGGTGGATGTGGCCTGGAGGAGGCTGCGGCCTATGGAGAGCCCCCGCAGGAGCAGGGGGTCTGGGGAGAGCTGCCCCCACCCGTGGGGGATCCGTGCTGAGCAGTTTGCTCCTGGGGGATGGATGGACCCCGTGAGATGGAGCCGTGTGGAAGCAGCTTGAGGAGCTGCTGCCTGTGGGCAGCCCCAGCAGGCTGTTGGGGAAGGACGGCATCCCTGGGAGGGACCCCACGTGGAACAGGGGCAGAGAGGGACCAAGAAGGAGCTGCGGAGCCAAAGCATTAGTAACTGACCACAGCCCCCATTCTTTGTTCCCCTGCGTTGTTCAGGAGGAGGAGGTAGAAGAGGGTGGATGGGGGGAAGAAGTTTGCAGTTTCTTTTCTTTGTTTCTCACTGTTGTTACTTGTTAATAATAGGCAATAAATTTCTCTAATCTCACTGAGCCTGTTTTGCCCATGGAGATAATCATTGAGTGATCTACCTGACCTTATCTCTACCCTTGAGCCCTTTACATCACATTTTGTCCCCTTTCCCTTTGAGGAGGAGGAGTGAGAAATCGATTGCGGGGGATCTCAGCTGCCCAGTTGGGTAAAACCACCACACTTACTCAGAGATGAACTGATCTTAAGCTTGGAGGAAGTGATGCTTGAATACTGACCACCTGTTTGGACACCACCCACCCCCACCCACCCCCCTTCCTTCTAGGGCCCTAACCCATGGGATTCTTCCAAGCAGATCCCTGAAGAAGTCAGAGTTTGCTCCCATGAAGTCCAGAGTCACAATCATACTTTCTGCTCTGCTTCCCCCTTGCAAAAACCTGAGCTCCACAATATCATGGTCACTGCAGCCAAGGCTGCCCCTGACCTTCACATCTGGAACCTCCTGGGCTGTTTGTGCCAAGCTGTGTGGTCTTTCCAGCAGGTATCAGGGTGGTTGAAGTCCCCCATGGGAACCAGGGCTTATGATTGAGGGGTTACTTCCAGCTGTCTGAAGAAGGCTTCATCTACTTCCTCTTCCTGATCAGCTGGCTTGTAGCAAACACCCACAACAGTATCAGCCGTGGTAGCCTGTCCTTAAATCGTTACCCATAAGCTCTCAAATCACTCTTCATCCACCCCTAGGCAGAGCTCCATGCATTTTAGTTGCTTGCTCACATAAAGAGTAATTCCACCACCTTGTCTTCCTGGCCAGTCTTTTCTAAAAAGCACATAGCCTCCCAAGACAGCATGCCAGTCATGTGAGCTATCCCACCACGTGTCCATGATTGCAACGAGATCATTACACTGGTGGGGTCCTGTGTGTTGTTCTGGGTTCTCCAGTATATGCAAACTGTAGACACATTGAAGTCAGTGCAGCACATGATTGGAGGGCCAGCTCTGATATGCTGCTGTTGCAGCACACCCAAGAGGCAATGCTAGGTACTGGGGCTTTGCTCCAGTGCCCCCCTGCAGTTCCCGCATCCCCTGCTCTAACGGACCAACACAGGGCCAGCCTAGCATCAAGAAGAGTGACCTCTTCTTCTCCCTGCATGGTGAATGTTATATATGGAGTGGTAATTCGTGTCGAGAAAATGGTCAATATTAATAAAGAAGGGGGAAGATTTGGGAGTGTGGCCATGGGGGTTGGAAAGCCCCGTGGTTGAGATAACATTAGACTCTTAACGACGAGGCCCTCAGGAATATAAAAGAGTTTAGAGTTAGGAGACTCCGTGCAGTCTCGGGTTTCTTGTTCTCCAGCCATTAAGGCATGGATGTTTCTGTGTGTTTGCTGTTGTTGTTACATTCACAGTTGTTTGACCAATGAAAAGTAGTTTTGAAAAGAACTGCTGTGGAGAGAAGGGTATAAGAGGGGAGCCTGCCCTCAAGATAAAAAAAAAAAAAAAAAAAAGGCAACACGATGAAGTTACGTCATCAATAAAGAAGCAAAAAAGAAGTGAAGAGGAACAGGCTGGCAGAATGGAGACCAGGACAGGAACAGGCACATTGATTGCCTCATGAAGATAGGTTCGGCCAGACTCAGCAAACTGCTCAGAGAAGCTCGTACAGAAAGTCGCTGGAAATGGCACACTGGAGCTGGAGAGAAGCTCAAGCTGAGAGAAGCGGAGCCATGCACACAACGGCCTCTCACTGGTCAGCAGATGCACATTATGGGGAATCATACATCCTTAGGAACAAAGACTGTCCTGGTAACCTTACAGCTTATTCTCCTTATTAACAATCGGACAGTTTATGAGCCTGAAATACGGGACCAAACTGAGGTCAAGGTGTGGGACTCTGCAACTAAAAATGGCAAGGTTGCAGCGGGATTGCTCGGCACCTGGCGAGCAGCCTCTGAGGCCTTAACAAGCCCTGTGGGCCCACAGTCAGACACGTGTGGTTTGCCAAATAGTGAGGGAGCTGCGGGCTCCTTTACTGATCCGACTGCTACGCCATGGGCCCCTCTGCTGCTACAGCCATCGAAGGCTTTTGCTGTTCCACCCCCTGCTGACCTGGACGTGCCTTTTGACCCAGGCCCTATTGGCCTTGAAAAAGAGATGGATATGCTTTTCTTCGATCCGGGAAGAACGGGATACATAAGGCCTGAAGACCGAGTTGCTTGACAACTTAAAGTGAGACATATTGTTCAAAGGGAATGGAAAATGGAGACATGTATGTAATCAAGAAGAGGAGTGGAAAATGGAGACGAATTGTGGAACTTGGAGGATTGTTTGTTACCTTTTCTGATTGTATGTATGTATAGGTATACTTGTGTTTAGTATGTAAAGCAATGTTCTGTATATTTAGAATGTTTGATGTTTGTGTGTGCGTGTTGGTAGAGCAGAGACTCCCCGCGCACCCTGTGCTGTTTACTTGCCTTTTATAAATATTCTTTTATGTTACTAAATTCAGAGTTCAGACTTCATTTATCACAGTGACCGAGCATCATCTCTCCTCATCTCTACTTGCAGCTCCTCTACACCAATGGTAGGCACACAGGATGGGAAACAAAAGAAGGATGGCAAATGTTACAGAGACCAGTTCCCTGACTGAAAAAAAATAGATCCATTTAGGCCAGAGTTGGTTAATTCACTGAGCTCCTTGCCTTTCAGTTCGCCATGCCTCTTCCAATGGAAGGTGTCTGCAACAGATGTTCGCAGATTGCCTGGGAAAACTGATGGCCTCCATGGAGGTTTCCTCAGGCCCTGGGAAAAGCAGAAAGGAAGACGTGTGAGGTGCCACCATGTCCATTGTGCAGCCTTGTCTCAGCCCAAGCTCCTGCTCAGCAAGCATGGTCATGCAGGTCTGCTTGCCACACAGGAGGTGCTGTGGCGATATGGTGAGTGTTGCCTGAGTAGAGGCCAAGCATCCAGACACCAGGAGGCAGGCTGGCCACGAGCCCAAGGACCTCACCATGGTGGTGTCCCCAGTGGGGCTGGGTCTTCAGCTGGCCCAGGAGGCCATGGGGCTCTGCTCCCCAAACAGACTTGCCTCCCCAAGGTGTCAAAGTGGTCTCGGCAGGGCTTTGGGGCATGTTCACTTACAGACTGGCCTCCTGCAGCGCTCTGGGAGATGGTTGCTCCCTGACCAGTCCCACCAGCAAGCCTGCAAAGGTGAAGAGGAAGCTATCAAACACCACTCTTCTGCTGACATCTGAGCTGCTGTGGTGCTGTCACAGTGCAGATGGCTCCTGCACGCAAAAAAAGCATCCCCACCACAGTCTTCATCCCCACAGTCCTTGCTTGCCCACAGCCAAGGGAGGCAGCACTTCCTACCTCCTCCGACTCGCTGCCTTTCGTCTGCACCACAAACAAATGCTGTGTACCCCCCAGCGCAATGCCATCGATTCTCTGGATGTGACGAGGGTGGGGGGTGTGTCGCAGCTCCAGGAGCCTCCCTGGTGGCTCTGGCCGCTGTCTCTCAACCCTGAAGACATTGTATGGCTCTCTTTCCCGGTTGAAGATCCGGGAGAACGTGTCATGCCTGAGGATACGAGAGAGCCATGAGGTGCTGCAGCTGCCGGGCAGCAGCCCCCATGCCCAGCAGTGTAGTGGCAGCACCACTCACACGTCCTGGGCAGCTGCTCTCCTCTTGTGCTGCGTGACCAGCTCCATGGTGCGGTGGTCAGCAGCACGCAGCAGGGGAGGTGCCGGGCACTGAGCTAACGTGTGCAGCCCATGCCTCTCCTGCCTGGGGGGCTGCAGGGGCAGAGTCCTGTCTGTGCTGCCCGCAGCAAGGCCTGACTTCAACTTCTGGCCATGTATCATCCTGCTGGCAGCTGCAGGGAGCTTCAGGCTGTCACGGACTGCAGCAGCACCAGCACAACCTTCGTTGTGGCCACCCCTATTGTGACTGTGGCCATCCTCATTGTGACTCTGGCCAGGAGGCACCAGGGGGCACCTGGAAATGTGTGGCCAGGGGTGCCACATAAGGGTGATGCACACCTGGCCCCGGGCTGGCTGTGGCCCCAGCAACACTTTCTTGGCCCTCTACCCTGCTTAACAGCAAACTTCCATTGGTCTGGGAGCAGAAGTGTCCTGCAGCCCTGTCCTTGCTACATAGGGCCATTACTTCAAAGCACAGTGTGACCCATCTCTGGTTTTTGCCCTTGCTGCAACCTCACTGGCACCATTTTCAGAGCCCAAGGTGCTGTCAGGCCAGTCAGTAAGGGTCACAAGTCAATGAGCCCTTTGGTGCCTCACCATTTTTTGAGACACACCTCCCCTGGATCTGTCCTGTTTGAAGAGGGACAGAGCTCCCTTTTCCAGCGGCAGGAGGTTATGTGTAGGTATCTCACCTTGCTTTTCCAGCAGCACTCAGACCTGCCTGGTGCCAAGAGGAATGGTTTGAATGCAGAGGAGAACAGTTTCACTCATGTGAAAAGAGCTTGGCATTCAATTTCAGCTGAAGGCACTGATAGGTGTTAGTAAAGGTATTTTTAATTATTTTTTTTAATTAAAGGTCTTGTGCTTTTGGACCAGAGAATGTATTGATTATAAGATCAAAGACTAGATCAAGCAGTCAACATACATAAAGGTTTCTAATAACTGACCAGAAGTTTTAAAGTAGATGTGCACTCGTGGACTTGTACTAAATCTGTGAAACACTACATGTATACATCCAATTAAATTGCACCTGCAGCTTTAGTCACCTAAGATGACTCCCATGCCCCCCACTGCAATGGTATATAAGGGGGATTTCACACTCTAACTCTTGCATCACTGGCCTCCATGTGCAATCACAGGCAAGGGCAGGATTCAGGAAGGCATGGCCCATGGTGAAGGGGCTGCCTTTGGGGTGTCTTCAAAGGGCAGAATTCCTGGGTATGTCACGACTTGCATTGCTGCACTGGGTAGGTTGACCAAAGTCCCACCGTGACAGGCTGGGGAAAACATATCGGAGGGGTGGCTCATAGGACGTGGGTGAGAGCCATAATTCTTGCATCCGTGTTGTTTGGAGAGGAGCCTCACAACCTGCTCTGGTGTACACACAACGCTTTGCCTGGCAGCTGTCCTCAATTTCCCACCTTCCTCATGCCACTGCAGAGGCCCAAGATCTCCCCTGAGAAAACCAAAGACTCCTTTGGGACTTGGTCCAAAGACTTTTGTCTAGTTACCCAGAACTAATGAGTGCAAATCTTTTCAGAAAGATTTTCTATTTTTTTTAAATGGATTCTCCTTTTAGGTTTCAAAATCTGTCGTGAAGGCTAATGGCTCTGCAACTGTCCATCTGTCCAAGGTTCTGGGAAAGGTTGCCCAGCCCTGGAGCTGCCAGTTGGGTAGGGGGCAATTGTCCCCTCTTGTCTCCAGACAGCTGCATTCCCCATAGGTGCGTGGGCTAGATAAGGAACCAGACCTAAGGGACTGCAGATGTCTTGATTCGTGCCTACATGAAGTGTTTGTTAACTATGGCACACATAAGCTGCTACAGACAGGTTGTGAAATAGGACTACGACAGCAGTGAAGATATTCCAGAAGGTTGACAGTAACCAAAATGTGAGGAGCTGGGGGTTGGCTTCTTCTCACAGATAACCAGTGATAGAACTAGAAGGAATGGCCTCAAGTTGTGCCAGGGGAGGTTCAGGTTGGCAGTGAGGAGACATTTATTCTCAGAAAGAGCAATCAGGCACTGGGACGGGTTGCCCAGGGAGGTGGTGGAGTCACCATCCCTGGGGGTGTTCAAGGAGAGGCTGGACGTGGTGCTTGGGGACATGGTTTACTCAAAACGACGCACAGAGCTATGTAATGCAGAACCCTTTGAAATGGCCACCCTCTTGTAGCATCAGGGGCAGATGGGAAAGATAGACAACAACAGAGCTATGTGCATACGGCTGGGCGCAGCCTGCCTGCTAACATAAGGCCCTGCCTTCACACAAGCGAACGAGACAGCAGGTGATACTCCTTCCTGACAATGAGAAGCCAACAACCTTGTATTAAAAATTCTAAATATATTTATTATTCAGTTACATTTGCTTTTCATTGCACAATTTTTTTTCTTTATCCCCATGTTTTACATTTTTTTTTTAAAAAAAGCTGTTAGGAGTTTTAGAAACTGTTAAAATGATCATGTAAGTCAATTTAGGCACAGTTCATTAAAACGCAACTACATTTCTTCCACTTATTTCTCTCTGAAAAATTTATGGTTGCATTTGAGCTCCAAATTGAAACACATTTCACAGTCTACACTTTTATGGGCATCCTGTCTAAAAAACAAGGTTTGATTAAGTAGTCTTGCCTTATCAAAGGTCTCCAGCAAAGCCTAAATGAAAGCTACTCCTTTTCCAGAAATGCTGAAATCAACACAACCCTAAGATAAGAACCATAGTGGCTGACCAATTTTTATGCTATCCAGATATAGCATGACAATAAAGCAGTCCTCAAGGGGACATTAAAGTCCCCTGAAAAAAAAAAAAAAAATTACTCTAACTTGGAAATAATTTAAATAATTTATTCTGTATGAAAAATAAGCAAAAAATTTCCAGCGAACAAAACCCAACATGGTGGCAGGGAAAGTGTCATATCACATGGAGTGCTGGGGTTGTGTCAAGCACTTCTTCATACCTGCTATGGCAATAGCTTGAAAAACAGTGTCATATTCCTGGACTAAACTCGGTGAAAATGGCTTTGAAGTCTGAAGCTGTCAGGCCTGCTTGACATGGCTGAAAAACTGTGAGCTACGAGATTTCTTATCTAGCTGATCTCTTTGGTGAGAAAAAGCCTGATCACTTCTAGGGTAAGATTCACGTTGGATTTAAAGCTGTGTCTGGGGTGAGCTGTTTTCGCATACATCTGCATGCTGTAGAGTGTACACAGGGTGCAGGAAAGTCCACTCTAGAAGACTTGAAATGAGCTGAAGTTTGGTTCAGCAATGTTGTTGCAAATATATATATATATATTTATTTTTTTTACAAAAAGAGTAGTGTTAAATAAGTGACCGATGCTAAAGGGCTTTTCCTGAAAGAAAAATAACATCGATCCCCTCTGTAATGTTTCAGAGACAAAAAATGTTGATGATGTTTTAGCACCCACATCTGTTGCTGCTGTGTTAGAAATGAATTAAATATTTTTGAAAGCTGGGTAAAGATTTTGCTGTGGAGAAAATGAGATGCCGAAGTCTTTGTATGATTCTGATATGTGAGCATTTAGTGCCCATGAGTTCCCTCCTGACTACTGCTTTCAGTGGTAGCCAGAAGAGCATCTCACATGAGCACAGGCAGTGCACAGCCTTTAATCCCCTTCATAGGGGGAGTTATGTTTGCAGGAACTTCTGATTATACAGATTTTTTATTTTTAACTTCGGAAAAAAAAAAAAAAAATCAGGCTTCAGGGAACCAGCAGGCAATACTATTCACTCCTATATGTGCCACAACAGATGTGCACAGTTACAGATTAAACAGTATTTGCTTGCTCTGTCTGGGACAAGGATGTCTGCCTCAGCTCTGCATTTGGGGCAAGGAGAATCATTCCCCCCTCGGGAGCTGCTGCTGCACTCAGACCCCGCGGCTGCTGACAGCATGTTCTCTTCATAATCTGCCCCATCAGCCCGCAGCCCTCAGGAGTAAATGAGAGGAGACCCCCAGACACCAGCAAGGCACGGGGGTGTCCATGCTCTTCCTCTGTGCAGCTGCTGACCCAGCTCTGCACAACGGGGACAGCCTGCATAAATGTGTTCGCAGGTGCCAGCTCTGAAACTGAGGATGGGACCTGCAGCCTGCAGCTGGTCTTGCCCAAGGTGAAAGAGAGAGGTGCAGGGGATGGAGCAGCACAGTCTGGAAGGGGGATCGCAGAGCCACAGGTGTCTGCAGACACGGGACGAGGTGCTGGCACCCGGGAGCTAAGGAAGCAGCAGCTGTGGGCACAAGGACATGCAACAATTCATCAATCAGGAAGGGCTGTTCGTGGCTGGCCATGGTCCCATGATCCACCCATCGTCGAGACTGCACTTCCAGCGCTGTTGCTGAAGGGTATGCAGCAGGCTGGGCGTCTTTGGTAGAAGGAGGGGAAGAAGCCACTGGCTGAAAGGGCCCAGAGACCTGCAGCTTCTCTGGTGGGAAACAGCCCGCATCATTGCCCCGTTAGAGTGGGAACTCCAAACAGACAATCCTCCTTCACGTATCACCGAAGTGCTGGCCCTTGGCAGCCCCAGTGCAACCTCCTGCATCGAGCAGGATTATCCCCAGCACCAGGTCAAGGTAGCTGCAGCTTTGGCAAGCCACAAGCTGCAGGGCCAAGTTGTGAGGCAAGAGAGGGCCGTAAGGATTGCTTTGGAGTCAGCTGCAGAGCTGTCTCCCAGGGCAGGAGGACAGCAGTCACGGGAGCCACGCTGTTGTGTCTGGGGGTGGGAAAAGAAGCCAGCAGCTGCCTGTCGTAGGGGCAGCAAAACAGGTTGTGGTCCTAGAGCTTGACAGGTGGTTCCTCCAGGATGAGAAGAGCAAGATTTTCCAAAGTCTTACTACCATTAGTGCATGATCTTCTGACATGAGTGAGTGACAAGCAAGAGGACTCTGAAGAAGCTCATCAAGTCCATCAATAACTGTGTGGTGTCGAATGGGAAAATGTGACCATCACAAGCCAAGAAAGTCCATGCTGCCTGAAGCATCAGTTTTTCCCCCAGACAAAAAATCTAGAAGTTCTCTGTAGGAAGTGGAGTCTGCTGCAGCTGTGGAGGTGCAAAGAGCTGCAAGGCCAGCACCCTCAGTACATGCCAATGACCATGTGGAGGTTTCTGAGCTCCAGCTCCATCTGTTTAATTTGGACATCTCTCTGGTTTACCACCTCACGCAGTCTACGTATTTCTTCCTGTTGTCGGTAAAACATGTGCAGAAGCTGGAAGAAAAGACACATTTTGCTTCCTTTACACTAACGAAGCACAGACTGATCCTGTCAACGGCTACCAGTCCTGCCACATCATTTCTGAGAAAAATGACATCTAAGGAGGGGGCTTTCAACCAAAAAAATGGTCATCAGCAGTCTCCTGCTAGCTTGGGCTGTGAACATAATTCTTTCTCAGAAACATTTGGCAATGCTACTTCTGCTTAAATCAACAGAAAATACAGCCTTCCTAATGCTGATGAAACAGAGGAGAGTATTTGGACTCTAGATTCCTGGATCTGCCACATCTCCTACTCTGACCTTAGGACCTTATCCTTCTTCCTTCTGATCATGCTCTTTCCTCAGTGGGTGAGACGAGCGCGGCCTTTCACTGTGCATGCAGCAGAGCACCCAGCTCTGAAAGGGTTGCTTCTGTAACCTCAGGGGGCAGGTTAGGAGATGCACAGAATAATATCATTTTCACACCACAGGGAAATTCAGCTCTGTAAATTCCTACCCTGTCAAGCTGCAGATGTTAAAATCTTGCATAGCTAAAATGGGTGTCTGAGCATGGCTGCAGGAAGAAAAGCCTTCCAGGGCTCCTAAATGAAAACAAGCTGCATCTACTCAAAAATGTCCCTGAGCCGCCAATTACTGTGGGCTTTCCAGTCACCACAAAGACCTCACACTGGTCCAGGCTCTGCAGAATAAACCCTCTCTGGATTCTGCCACATTGTGAATGGCACCTTTTAGCCAGCTGACTCTGGGTCTCACCTCACCCAGCCCCAACCCTTCAACCCAGGCCTTCATACCTCATTTTCAGTTTTTGGTGGTGGGCACTCAAATACGTCAAAGCCATTGGAAAGATGCGTTTGGTCCTTTTTTGGCAACCTCTCCCTCACTTCCAGCTGCTTTCCACTGTCTTGGATTTCACTTTTCTTCTGCGTCTCCGCTGGTGCCGTTGCTTCTCCCCGGCCTTGGTAATGGTCAGTAGTTTTCAGCCGTGGCTCAGGCTCGAGATATTGTGGTAAGGAATCCACATTTCCAGAGCCTGGTCTCAAGGACACCAAGAGAGGTCCTAGGGAGGGAGGCAGGTGACTGGTTAGCACTCACAAAGCACATTCAGAAATCAGCAGTAAGCAATTCTTTCAACAAACCTGCAGGGATGAACATGGAAGCACTTGACAGGAAAGCTTTCCAGAGTTCACAGCAGTGAACATTTCAGCCACTAATTTATTTTAGTCTACAGCAACATTTGTTACATCTCTCCTCTTCCTCTTTCCAATTTCTAAGGCCAGAGGGCCAGCGGCATCTTACCCAAGCCCTGGGGAGCTGAAGGGTTGGGGAGCTCTCCGTGTGCTGACCTTTGTTAATACCGTTCAGCCACTCCTGCGCTGTCAGTGCTGGCTGGGCTCCAGTGGTCAAGGGGTAGATGTCTTCCTGGTATGTCTCCGACTGCAAGCAAACAAAGGAGTCGCTACATCAGAAAGGTTTTGTTTCAGAAGGATCATACTGGAATGTGGTGGAGAAAGAAGCTTGTTTCACGTCAGCTCAGGGAGTATGCTAAGAGCACTCACTGCCGTGTACAGCCAGTTGACCTGACAGCGAGACACATGAGCAGAGATTGCTGAGTGTGTCCTGCACAGGAAATTTGGCCACTACATGGAGATCTGAGTTACCCAACCAAGGACAGTTGGCAGGACTGCCCTACTAGCTGACCAGCTTTGTGCCTCAGACAGGAAAAAAGAAAATCCCTTGTTCTACCAGCTCTCCTGCCACCCAGCAGGCACAGAGAGGAGGCACTGCCCTCTTATTCACTGATACTTGTCCCTGACACAGGCATGACCTGAGGCTCACTTACCCGTCGGGGCACAATCATGGAGACGGGCTCTATCAAGCTTTTAGTTGGGATCAGTTTGTAGAAACGGAAAATCTCACAAGCCGACACTTCAAGGCCTCTTTTTGGCATCATTCCTGGCGGGATAGCATAAAAGAAACGAGGTATAAATCTCCTGAAGAAAGTTAGTGTCATCTATCATGGAAAAAGGACCACCAAACAAAGGACCACTGAACAACAGGAGCTGGACTGCCAACTCAACAGCAGTGTGGTCTGAAATTGTGACCCAAAACTGTCTCAGTGTCACAAATTACGAGTAAAGTCAATCTTTTTTTTTTCTTTTTTTTTTTTTTTTTTTTCTGTCAGACCACATGGTTACACACAGGATTTGTGGTTCTTGTGCTGAACCTCCTGTTCATTATTCCTTCTCATGAACTAGAAATAGAGTGACCAGAACTGAGCAGACCTGGCAGGTGATGTCACAGGTGATGTCACATTTCCGTTTCATGAACTGATTTTAAAAAAGGTTATGACAATAAAATCAGGACGCTGTACACTGGAGGGAAACACTGGCAACAGGAGTTCAATGCTGGAAATCTTGGGGCAGAGTCCCAAAGGGCAAGGAACACCCTGTACCTCTAAATGTGGTGTTAGACATACACGGTGACACTCACCAATTCCTTTCTGTGGTAAATGAGAATGATATTCCGTCAGGTAGTTCAGATATGGCTTCTCAGGGCTTATCTCATAGTACCGTATATTTCCATCACCCTAAACACAAAGGAAATGAACATGACCCAGGTTCTGCTATCCAGCATGAGGCTCTGAGAAGAATGTATGGCCCCAGAAGCCATGCAAGGTCAGGAACATAAGCACCTCCCATGTAAATATTTACCCCCAAATTGCTGTGTGGGAATCTGCAGCGTGCCTTCCCACAACAAACACAGCTTGTCCGCAGTAGAAAACATGGCCTGACACCGCAGCATCCTCAGACCCCACCCCATCAGTCCTCAGGCTGATGTGCCTTAGGAGCACCCATGACTTCGGTCTGAACAATGCTGGTGACACAACACAGGCTAAGAGGAGAATCAGACCAGCATTTGCTGACTCAAAAGGCGCTTACCTTTCCAACAACGTAAAGCATGTTCGTGTCTGAGTCATAGAAGGGAAACAGGAGCCCCGAGGAGCCATCCAGATCCTCCTCCACTAAAGGCACAGAAAGGTCATTCTGGGCAGGACACAAGAAAAACAAACAGCTAGAATCACCCGTGGGTCACCTCAAGTCAGGGACACCTTACTTGAACCCCACCTTGGAGTAATACAGACTTCCTCAAAGCTCCACAGGAGGGAAGCTAGCGAGCTCTCAACAGAGTGCAGCATGTCAAGACATCACTGGGTACTTGGTCATGTTTCAGGGGTAGATATAATACAAAAAACTGCTTGCTTCTACGTGAAGGCCATATGGGCTGCCAGACTCAGGAGGATGAAGGGCATGTCTGCACTGCATACCGAATTATTCGGGTTCCCTTACTGTCTCTGGTTAAGATGATACCTTGATGATAATGCACCACAAGAACAAAAACAGCCTACAGTAGCTGACAAGTCTCAGCACTGCACGGTGAGAAGATGTGCACTGCAAGGGCAAAAGTCCCCATCAGCCTTTTGCAGCTAAGCCTGGACACAGCATACCGCTGCGTGCACAAGTCTGCTACGTCCTGTACAAAGCCAACCCGGCACTGCTGAAGGGGGCAATTCGAGTAAGACCAGCAGTGCAGAACAGAACAGTGAAACCCTGATGTGAATCCATGGCATTACCCCTGTGCTCAGCTTTGTGGAAAGCCTCTGGATGGCAGCACAGCGCTCTGCCCCCCATACACAAAGAAGCCACGTCCAAACACAATCAAATGGAAAATCAGAGACTTGGTCTACCAGCTTCGTCTGGTACAAAGGGTGACACTGAGAGAAAGAGGCAGAAGGCTGTGCTGCAAAGTAGCTGGTACAGAGGACAAAGTGATATGGCAAACAGAGGAAAAGCATCTCACTGCATATTAGGGGGGCAGAGGAGAGTTTCATGAGGCTTGCAACCATCATAATAGAGAAGCATGTCTTGGAACTGACAAGTGCCACCTCAATACTTTAATGTAAGGAATCATTGGAAATAAAATATAAAAAATAAAACATAAAACAACAACATATTTTCCTTCCTTGAGGTCTTTGTTGGAGTATGTTTGCCTAGAATTCATTTATCTTCCAGTACCAGTAACAATTTTGCCAGTAAGAGCACTAAGAGCTACTTTTAACTGGGAACTACAGGGACCATCCAAAGGTCCCTTGAATTTTTTATTATTTTTTTTTCTGCAGTAGGCACAGCATTATCCTTGCTCTGGTGGATTTCTATGTGCAAAGCTTTGAGAGCTTCTTCAAAATTTATGCTCAGTTAATAGCATCATAACAATAGAACTTATCACCCATTAAGAACTTGACAGTCACTTCTGAATTGCTGTTATAAACCAATCCTTGGGTATTTGGCAGGTGCAAAAGTTAAAGTGACAGCAAAAGAAAGAAAAATGAAGATTCTATGGTAACAATTGCTGGTTCAACTCACTTGATCCCACAATGCAATTTGCCTATTATTCCACCGAGATGTTCCAGTAGAGAGCAGCTTTTTCATGTTTCCAAGGAACAAGACTTTATTGACTCTGTGAGACTTGTTGCTGGCTTCCTAGGAAGAGAAAACACACTGCAAGAGTAAGAGACAGCCTCTTCCCTTCCTCCATTAAAAAAATGGAAGGAGAAATCACATCAAGGCAAGAAACCACCTTCCCCTGCCCATGAAGCTTATCTGGGCTGGCTAAGGCACATCAGGCCATCTTTGTGCAGCTACATTTCATGTTACATGACACTTCTAAGCCCCAGAAGCCATGCAAGGCCAAGAACGAAAGCACCTCCCAACAAAACATTTAGCCCAGAACTTCCATGTGGGAAAGTCAGTCACACCTGAAATATCTCCCCAGCCTGGCTGAAACTACAGTGAGCAGGATTTCAAAGCCATCTGAGAGAGGCAGCCTAAATTCTTCAAGCCCACACCCAAAAACCCAGTCAATTCACAAGAGGGCAATCCCTATTAGTGGTACTGTTGACCTTTCTGTGTACACAAATACACAAATGTGTGCACATACCTCCTAAAGGCAGTCACCTTACCAAGAAATGCAAAGTACAGACAAATGTACACTTGCATCCACATGGCCACCTGATCTCTACTGGTCACCCCAACGAATCCCACAGCAGTACCCCTAGAGGACTGCAGGAGGGAGCTATGAAAGCAGTGCACTTCAGGAAGGGTTTTAGGGAGAGAAGAGCTTAGCAATATGCAGAGAACCTGTTGTCAACAGCAGCAATTCTTTCATGAAAAGTAGAAGACAATTCTACTCTCTGATGTCTCAGACAACACTGGGCACAGATCTGTCTTCTCTAATGGCAGTGAGTCTACCCAGAAGAGGAAACAATCCATGGGTGAGATCAGCTGGACCACAAACCACTGAATACCACCTACCTGTAGGACTGTTCCTGAACGAGGTTCTATGACACGGATCTTTCTGTCCCGGCAGGCTGTGGCAAGGAGGCTACCATCTGTGTTGAATGACATGGAGAGTATCACATCCTTGTGAGCGTCGAGGATCTTCACTGGGTTCGAGATGACAGCCTCCCTCGTGTCAATGTTCCAGATCATTATCTGGGCAAAAGAACAAAAAAAAAATAATCAAATATTTGCTGCCTAACAAAGTGGGGACTTTGTGTACCCTCTTTATTTCTTCCTTTCTTCTCCACATGTGTACATCTTACTATCATGAGCTGCAAGTCTCCAGTATTTGAAATAATCCCTGGTACTTAGATAAGTATATCAGGGACATAGGGTCTGTTCAGAATCTCCGATATTCTCATTTCCTTTAGGATCACATTTTATACAGAAAAATGACTAACATCATGGCAGATATAGGCATTAGCACAAGAATGAAGCCAAAGGTCATCTATGGCGTTTGATATTGCCATGGAAAAGAAGAGCAGACTGAAGTTCATCAGAAGACTGGAAAATTATCCAGGCTTTTTGAAACCCATGACAATGAACTCCTGCCTTCTGGGTTGCTCAGGGATTTCCTCCTCAGGAAGGCTTCTGAAGTCTTTATCATTAACTTACAGCTTGAAATGAAAACAAATCCAAACCCTAAGTCCCAAGGGGAGGGCTTCAAAGAAAACAGACCCACCTTGTAGTCATAGCCGGAGCTGAAGAGGATGTTTTCGGCAGTAGGATGCCACTCAATGAGGCCCACCCTTCGAGCATGCCCAAGAAGTTCCTTCTTCGGATTGGTGATGTTTCTTGTTAGCAAGTGCTTGGGGATGTCCCAGATCTTAACCTGGATGGCAGAGGATGGGTCTTTGTGAGATTAGCGTGTAGGGTGCTGACTCAGAATTTAACAGTAATTATTGTTGTTGGCCATGCTGTTAGAGCACTTATGGAGAACTGCTCTCAAGGGGAAGAAGTACGCCACAGATCTTACAGACACCAAACCACAGCACCTGCAGTTTTCACAGAATCACAGAATTTCTAGGTTGGAAGAGACCTCAAGATCATCGAGTCCAACCTCTGACCTAACGCTAACAATCCCCACTAAACCATATCCCTAAGCTCTACATCTAAACATCTTTTAAAGACTTCCAGGGATGGTGACTCCACCACTTCCCTGGGCAGCCTGTTCCAATGTCTAACAACCCTTTCGGTAAAGAAGTTCTTCTTTCTACCTTGTCTTCTACCAAACTTTGAGCAGGAATGGGCAAATATGAGATAGACTTCAGCAAAGAGTCCCAGAAAATATTATAGCAGTGGCTGATGCAAGCAGCCATCCACTCAGTGCTACCTGGTAGAAGAACTGACAGTGCCCCGGTCAGATAATAACTATAGTACTATTTGTCCCCTGAAAACTGCACAAATGCTAAATATTTTGCAAACAGCACGGTCAAAGGACACAGAAGCCCACTCAGGTGGCCACAGGGTGGATGTCCTGAGCAGCCTGGGCAGTATAACACAAGGGGAGTTTGCTGTCTCATGACAGGACTACTGGATTCATCTGGATTCATCTGGAAGGTGCTGCATGAAGACAAGAATAAATTCTGTCCTCTTGATGTGGAAGGAGACAATAGAGGTGGCCTGCAAAAGCAGCTGAACCTGTGCAGGTAAAAGGAAAGAGTCTTTCTCACACTGATCTTAGAAGCACAAGCCTTTAGGACGACAACAGATTAACCCTTTGGCTCAAGGAAAGTGATTCTACTTCTGGGAAATTCTCTAGGACTTAACCTGAAGCCAGATGGAAATGCTCTTTGAATGAGAAAGCTTGTGGAAATTAGCTACAGCTGCCTGAGTCTCCCAGTGCTTGGCTGATGAGAATCACAATATTCTACGCCAAAGAAGGAGAGGCGCAAATTCAGGGACCTGCTAGGAAGGATCACAAGCACCCTCCTTCTCACCAGTGCTTATCTCATTAAAGAATCAAGTCCCTCAGAAACATTAGGACTGTGGGGGCCTGTAGCCTCTAATGAACTTCCACAGCAGCAAGAGGAAGCATCACACCCTACAGTTTCAACAGCTATAACCACTAAATGAATGGCGCTGAGAGAGGAGGGAAGAGGGAAATGGTGTGTGTTCACACTATGAAGAACTGCCTAGAACGAACCATGCTATGAAATGTTTGGTGGTAAGACCCTGACTGGAGTTTCAGGGTTCATGAAATGGCAGCAATTCTCATTCCTTAGTGGGTAGGAGAAGCAGGTCTTGGAACAAGAACTGCCAAGGCCAAGCATGAGCAACCTAGCTCACCAGCAGTCTGCTCCACAGCATCTTGAAGGAAACCTGACAAAGCAAAGTTAAGGACACAGAGTTGACTCTCCAACCACAGGGGAGAAGGTCTTCATCAGGATGAATTCATACATGCCTGATGATTTGCCAGAAGGAACAGAAGGGGCAGGAGGATGAGCTTGCTTCCTGCTCTAAGCTCAAGCTCTCAGCCCCAGGCCACTTTTCTTAGCCCCAGTCCAAGGCAGCAGTAGGACCTGGGAAGGGCATTGGACATTTACAGACTGTCCATCCCCTCCCATGCCCTAAAGCACCACTCTGCATGCTTCAGCTGTAGGCCACAAAATTTAGTTGTGTTATCACAATGGCACGCTCCAGAAAGGCTGGCTAATGACCAAGAAACCTTTTAGGAACATGGGTGGTGGGAAATGTTCACCATCTTCACACAAGCTTGTGGCCCACCTCAACATTTTCAGGGAAAACCAGTGCAGTAGGAGCAATCAGATATATCCTCACACACAAGCCAGAGCAGTGCCTCATGCTGATGCTGAAAAATGGCAGGGAGCACCAGGCCTTAAACAACAGAGAGGAAAGAAGGGTTTGGCTCAAATGTCCAGCCCAATGGAAGTGGTGGGCATCTCTGGGACCCTAAAACTTCTCATACTTATTGGGTCAGGACAGAGAAGGTGTTGCTGCAGCAGTGTCCCAATAGCTATCCAGTCTGAGCTCTGCAGGACAGGACAGGACAGGTAAGACAGATCTTGACTCCATGGAATGAGTCCTGGTAGACAAGAGAATAAATAAGACCTGGCAGCATGCCCTGGCAGCAGTGAAAGCTAGCAACATCATGGTCTGGAAAAAACAGGAAGAGAGCTCCTGGATCAAGGGAAATGATTTTTCACTTTACTCAGCAATCTTTAAACAACCACTGGAGTGCTGCACCCACTTTTGCATGTCCTAGCACAAGAAAGTTACTGATAAACTTCAGTGAGTCCAGTGGAAACCACCAGGATGTTCAGGAGGCCACAGCACTTGTCCTGTGAGGAGGGGAGATGGGCTTGCTTGGCTTGGAGAAGACATCTTGAGAAGAACCTGATAAAAGCCCTTGGTACTAACAAGATAACGGAGAAAATAGAGCCATGCATGCTACTGAAGTGCAGAGTAGGACGATTGGATACGGTGGCCATTAACTACACTGGGAAGATTCTAGCTGCGTATAAGAAAAAACAGAAAAGGTGGTGAAGTTTGCATCCTTGCAGGTTTTCAAGACTCAGCTCCACAGACTAAAGCTCCCAAGCTCCCTTTAACCCTGAATGATTCTGTAATTGTGTTATTTGAATATATTCTGCAACTGCAGCAGGAAGCTTTGAAGCTTGTGCTCTTTTGTCATCTGAGACTTAAAAGAGAGGTCGTGGTGGTGCGTTCCTGCCACAAGTCCTTTCTGAGACAGCATGAACACCTGGCATTCCAGTTGGAAGATAAAATATAACCCCCCCCAGGCAGCCCAGAAATTGAAAAACATTGTCAAAAAAGACACAAAGATCCTAAAAAAAAAAAAAAAAAAAAAAAAAAAAAGGCAAAGAAAAGTAAGTCACTAAACGGGAAGGAAAATTCAAAGATCATATATTCCCAACTCAAGAGAGGTTTCCGACAGAGCTGAAATGGCAGAAGATAAACCACCAAGTCAGGGCTGGAGGAAATGACAAAGGGAACCTCCCTGATTCTGTGTGGCAAAGGGCAAATATACCCAGTGGGAGAAAATACACACAGGATCTCTGAGAAAGACCATAGTAGTTAGATGTTCTTACTGTCATAAGAGCCAACACCGCACTTTTGATAAGCCACAGAAAGCAATTTTCCCATGGGCAGATATAGGCTAGACTGTCCCTTACACAAATTAATTGCATTTTCCAGTTCCTAATAACCAGACTGCACCTACGCTGAGCTAAACTGTGTGACTGCATCTTACTTACATCAGTCTCAGCCCAACTGGCATAAAACATAAACCTGACTTAAGAATTTGATACCTTTTTATAGGTTTGTATTAGCATTACCCTTTGCATCCCTGGAGCCTTTCTCTGTGTTCAGTTGGAAAATACTCATTTCGTTGATGCTGTGGTTGGAATAAAGTACGACACAGACTCCTTAACTACCCCGTAGCTGATCCAGCATGACTTTACAGAGTAACTCAGAGAGAAACAAGTTCAAACTTGCTGTGTGGAGAAATGATCTGAAACATCTGTCACAGATTACATTGCGTTGAAAG